>NW_028118563.1:600000-1000229 GCF_965113295.1 Leuciscus leuciscus
ATATTAAATATTTCCTTACCACGTTCAAATAATGTGCATAAATGTGACTCTCTGAAAATCCTGGAGTCATGCACAGAACCAGGCCATTTTGCTTCCACATTTGTGATGTAGGACATGGAGTCACACACCATCTAAGATATTTTTAATCAGTCAACTGCATACTTTTTGATTACATTACTTTTTGTATTATTTGATATATTCTGGACTCGCTTCTCCAAGGTAAATGGTGAATTGTTTGATGTCAGGCTGCATGCTCAGAAAGCGGCAGTGGATTGTGCAGCGTGAGACCACCTTCAGCGACAGGTTCTTGTCGTAAAAACGGACAAGACATGGCTGCGAAAGACTTCCCGTATCACCTCCGCTTATAAAGCCGGGATCTAATCCTGTTAACATGAAATAAGCCTGCTCCCGAGCAGGTTTAAGCTTGGGCACCTGTTGCTATGACAGCAAGTCCAGGATGAGCGTCGAAGAACCAAACAATCCAAGATCATGCCAAATCTCCAACAATCAAATCCAGCTAACTGAGTTAGCGACGTACGAAGAACGGGCCCCTGGGGCCTGTTTCAGAAAGGAGGTTCAACTGAGTTGGCTTACCCTGAGATGGGAAACTCTGAGTTTTCGGTTACAGAACAGCGGAAATTAGTTAGTTCAATCAACTCTGAGTTGACTGACTCTGAGTTAAGCGCGTGCACCACCACTATAAAAAGCCATTATCAATGGAGTGCAGATATTATGAGTCACCATGGTAACAGCGCCAGACAAAAAGAGGTCTGCATATTTCTCACCAGCTTCTGCAAGCGTAAGAAGACATATTATTATTTTTTAAATATCGGCTGCAGCAGCGAAGGACAACTAGAGTTAGCTAGGGAGAAAATAGTTGCTCGAGTCAATGCGTATGTTTACATTTTAATTAGTTATACAGTGTTGGGTGTAATTAATTACCAAGTCATCTAAATACTGTCATTTAATTAAAGGGATTACTCTTAATTCTTCTGTAATTTGAAGTAAAATCTGATGTAATTGCATTAGACTATAGAACAATTCTGTATATTTAACATACATTTTTAAAAGGTATATTTTTTATGTAACCTTCTCCCTCTACACACTTTGGTCAATTCAAGAATAATCCATGCAATTGTATATTGTTTATTTGAAAGCATTAAAAGTGCAGTTTCTTGTCTCTCCTTGTATTGTTCAAGTGGTTGAGGTTGATATGGGATTTATTAATAAGTAGACCAATACTTTCTAAAGATAGTCATTATTACATGAATCTAATTACACGGTTGAAGATGTCATTTGTAGTTAGTAATTAATAACTATTTTAGAGTAACTTACCCAACTGTTATAATATCAGAGGTGAAACTGGAAGAACAGTATGTTATTCAACCTAATTTTAATTTTCATGGGTGCAATCCTGCAGGTATTAAAAGAACATGGCAGCAGCTGAAAATTAAATATAAGAACATAATTCAATCAGGTAAGGTTTGAGCATATCATGGGTGTAGGCTACCTGAATTTACAAATATTTGACATATTAAATAACTAAATAGCATCCCAGTGTCTAGCAGTGCAGCAGCATTTTTGGCTGGGGGAATTCCTGGAGGGACTTCAGAGCCAGTCACTCCCGAAGATCCAAGGGCCTTCATAAAATGTAAGAGGTTTACATATGTGTTATTTCTTATATAGGCTATTTTTGATATTTCCATTTATTTTACTTTGGGTTGGGTTTTTTGTTGGTCCCAACAGATTCCGATGGTAATATCTGTCTTTTGGAGCCTCCTGTCCCAACAAAACCTGCAGGCAGTTGTAAGTAGCCTACTCAATACACCAGAAATTATGACAAATAGTGTTATAAAGTGTACTCATCTTCACAGGACGATGGGGATAATGTTATGTGTCACATCAAACAATCTACACATTCAGATTTTTTCACATTTTTATGTGGAGTAGAATCTAAGTTTAAAGCTAAGTATAAATGGGTAGTCTTATCTCTCCCCCCGCCCCCAAAGTGGAAGAACAGCAGGAGGACGGTCCATCAACTTCTGTTGCACAGATGAACAGAGTTCAGTGATTTTCAGTAAATGCCACAGTTTAATTCTGTAGAATTTGTTTAGAACTACATTATGTAACTCTAATCTACTACTGTATATTCAGTTGCCAGTTAAGGAGTTAATAGACTTCATCTTATTTAAAAAATTGAAAAAAAAAAAAAACAGTAAAAATAGCAATATTGTATTTATTAATTAAAGATTAATTTTATTAATAAAAATGTACTGAAAGAATGAATGAGGTGTTTAAACACCACTTCCTCTTTAAAAAAAGGGGAGGAGACCGAAAAAAACTCTGGGTTTACCGAAGAAAACCTGCTCCCGGCCAGGTTAGGTTCACAGAGTAAGTTACCATGGTAACTGACTCTGAGTATAAGTTACCTCTCTTTCAGAAATGGGCTTGACTTACTCTGCTTTCTCAGGTTTAACATACCTCCCATCAGGGCCGCGGGAAGTGGGGGTGCTGCAGAATTGTAAATGCAACGCATATATTTGTTCATTAAAATGTATAATTTTTTAGCATTTAGTCATTTATTTGTAATAAACACTTTAAGTGGGCTATTTAAAAATTGTTATTTATATGTTAAATTATCTTTTTAAAACATAAGCGCAGAGTGTTACGTAATATTGTGTGTGTGTGTGTGTGTGTGTGTGTGTGTGTGTGTGTGTGTGTGTGTGTGTCGAAAGAATTTGCCGCAGCTGCTCAAAAAAAAAAAAAAAAAAAAAAAAAAACGTCAAAAACCCCACTGTCAGTGTTTTGTAAGGAACAGGCAAATAGGCCTATGTAAAATATAGCAGGAGACATTTTAATTGTTTACTAATAAAACAGTTATTTTTTATGTCAGTGTCGGCTAGACAGATGAAGTTGACGACTCGCGATCTTCGCAGCGCCAGTGAGAAATGCACATTTCATACGAATTACATAAGCAGCGCAGTCTGTTTTCTTTCGTTTTGAATTGTTCTGCTTAAAAGTAGACATTTCAAGCTATCTATATGTCTCAGGTCTGTGAGGCAATAGGCTACCTTATAGGCCTACGCTGAGTTTCATTTATGAGACGAGCTCCAGGTTCGCCAGCGCCTCCGTATCCTGATTATTTATTTTCTAATAGCCTATATTTAGGCTACTTCTTATTAAATCCTGACAATTTGTTGATGAAACATCGATTAAAATTAAGATACAATTAATACAAAACGAAATTAAATTTAAAGACAGGCTTTGTGCTTTCAGTTTGAGGTCTCTGTGAAAGTTTTAAAACATTATTTTAGTGCCGCTTTAGAGCGCTCACGTCCGTAACGGAGAACTGTCTGTAACATTTTTTTTTTTTTTTTTTGTGAAATAAATTTCTAAAAAAATGCGACTTAGTCCAGTGCGACTTAGGCTATAGATGTTTTTTTCTTCCCCGTGGCGCATTTTGTGACTGATATGCGACTCCGGAGCAATGAAAATAAAAGGGACTCCGGAATAAAAGCAGAATCAATAAAAGTAAAAAATGTGATGTGCAGTCAGGTTTGAGTGTGTGCGCGTTTTTTGAGGAGTTTTATAGTCTTGATATTGTTTCTTATTCAAAAGTGGTGACGCGACGCGACTGATTTATTATGAGTGTTGGAAACAGTTCTGCTGCCTAATATATTTGATGAATAAAAGGTTAAAAAGAACTGCATTTATTAAAAAATATATATAATTTCTAATAATATAAATCTTCTTTACTATCACTTTTTTTAAAATCAATTTAACACATCCTTGCTGAATAAAAGTATTGATTTATTTAAAAAAAAAAAAAAAAAAATACTGACCTCAAATTACTGACCGTATATTGCTGCAAATTACTGTAGTGTATATTGTTGTTACAAAAGATTTCTATTTTTTAAAAAATTGCTTTTTTCAATTTTTTTTTCAAATTTTTTTTTACATTTTTATTCATCAAAGTATCCTAAAAAAAGTATCACAGGTTATGAAAACATATTAAGCAGCAGAACTGTTTCCAACTTTGATAATGAATCATCATATTAGAATTATTTCTAAAGGATCATGTGATAGACTGGAGTAATGATCCTGAAAATTCAGCTTTGCATCACAGAAATAAATGATCATTTAAACCAATTATTTTAAATTGTAAAAATATATCACAATATTACTTTTTTTTCTGTATTTTTGATCAAATAAATGCAGGCTTGATGAGCAGAGGAAACTTCTTTCAAAAACATTAAAAATACTAATACTTATACTTGCCCTGTAATACATGTATTCTTTGTTTTAGATGTTATTAACTTAAATTCTTATGAATAATAAAAATGTTGTAATGTCTATTTGTTATTTATGGCCTGTACGCCTCATTATTGATCTGAGCTTCTACATCTTGAATTCGAATAACATTCGATAAAACATAATTGCTGGATTATTTTGACTATAATAAATAAGCAGATGAAACATAGTAGGCCTATACACTGTTTATCACAGATTACTTTGGACCAAAGTTACCATATTATAATTAATTATTATATAGTTCTATTCATTCATTTTATTTAAATTAGCACTGGTTAAAATGTATAAAGCATGAACAAGATATGAAACAATATTTATTAATAATGTATTTTCATTTGCGTCCTATGCTGGCTAATTACGACGTTTAACCTGTTATCATAATGAAATTCATGCATTTATTTATTTGTCATTTAAACTGATGCAAACAGGGAAAGAGAGTAGAAAACACTTATTATCCTGTCGCCCCCTCTAGTGGACAGCATTAAGTATTACGGCCTTCATTGCTCAGATAACTCAAGTCGATGGATTTTTTGGGAAAGTCTGACCAGTTAGAAGCAAGTTAGACCAGTCTGAGGGTCTGAGCTGAGTTTGGTGAAGCATCAAAGTTCTAGGCGGAGTCAATTTCTCATAATAATAATAACAATTAATCCCAAACCTGGTAATTTTGTCAGTATTTAATTTACGTTCACTGATTCTGGCTTCTCTCTTTTCTGTCTCTTTCTTTTCATGTGAACTGAGTAGGCTACACATGCTTAAATTCAAAAAATATAAACTTTATTTCTATTCAAAATTATTTATAGCCCATAGGCTATATGTCACACACGCCTACCTGCCTTTTGATGTAAATAAAAGACTAGAGTGGTAAATGTTACGGACATATTATCATGGTACAGTTCAGCCTATTATTGATTTTTATTTCCACTTCCCTTTTATCCAAAGAGACGGAACTATTTGCACTGTATTTATCAATGGGAAATATGCTAATATAATCTGTCATATACTGTGGCTCACATTAATGGGGTTGCTTGCAAGTCGCAGCAGCACGAATTACGTGACCAGCAACATATTTCTAAATCAAATAGTGTGTGTAGTTAACAGTGAGTGGTGGTTTCAGACATTATTTCATTAAAGGGCATTTGTCAGTGCCGCACTCGTAGCCTACTGACTCTTATTCTGCCTGACAGAAAGAAAAGCTCACAGCTTACTGAAGGCGGAGCGGTTTGACCAATCAGATGAAAGGGGCGTTTCAGCGCCGCCCACGTGTGCAAATGAAATATCGAACCCATAAACCGACTTGTAAACGAAAAATGAAAAATCTAGCCAAAATCTAGCCAAAAAAACGAATAAACGAGCTGGTTTTCATTTCTCCTTATTCCATTCTAAACAGGAAATGAAATGATCAAAAAGTGCACGGACCCTATGACTTAGCACGACGGTGTAATAAGTTTATATACACTAGATGTCGCCTTGGCTACGGCAGTTTGGAATATTCTGGGCTCATCTGATTTTTTTGTACATAGCATAACCTACTTTGTTATGATTTTAGTATCATAATGATTAATAAATGCACGCACAATTATCATGAACTTGATTTGAACAAATGCCTATCAACTTGTGTGTGCAAAATTCAGAATTAAATGAATGTGCAGCAATTTGTACAAATAGAGAGTCTGTAGGCCTATACTGTTGTAGCCATTAAATAAGCGCATTTATTTTCATATTTGTTCAAATGTTATAATGTTATTTTTTCCCCCCATGTATGTTGATTTATGAAAAGTGAACAGCACGAGTAAAAGTGAATTTCGTTTTGTATAAATTGTATCTTAATTTTAATACATTTTTCATCAGCCTGTATTTAATAAATAAGATCAATAAGATTTAATAAATAATAATAAAAAAATGATAATCTTGCATTGCACGTTAACTGGAGCGCATCTCATCCTAACTTAACGAAACTCATTGTATGCCTCACACACACAGACATGAGAAATACATCAAATACACAAAGCTTGAAATGTCTTTAAACGAAATAATTCAAAACGAAAAGAAAAAGGCTACTCTCTGATTATGTAATCCATTATGTGCATTTCTCTCTATAGGCGCGTTCACTATACGGCGATCGTCAACTTCATCTTTGCAGCCGAGTCGACACTGTCAGAAAACACTAGATTATTAATAAAAATCAATGCACGCGTCACCGGATTTCCAAATGCACATCTTGCTTGTTGCACCCACACATATTATGTCGAAATAACGAGATATTATGTTGAAATAACATTATTAATAATAATACATATTTTATAATATTTGATTGAATGCTGAATGTTGTTCAGTTAATAAAATGAAAACTTTAATTGTGATCATTAAAATAATTGAATATGAAATATTTAGTGGCCAAGTTTTGCTAATTAATTAATTTATATATGTAAGGCATTCGTTCCAATCAACTGCCGCAGCCAAGGCCACGTCTAGTGTATATATCTATGACTTGGCACTTCTGGGTAAAGATGCGATCAGTCAAATGAAATCCAATAAACGTATAAATAAATATTCCAAATGAAAAAGCGATGGGAAATGTCGTCCAATTTTCTAATACTATTATTTGATGACAACAATACATTTGTAAAAGAAAATCCAGCCATTTCTGTTTTTTTAAAGAAAAAAACCAAGCTGCACCCTTTTTTAAATGTCATCTTTCATTCCGAAAGAGAATAATGAACGGGGCGATGTGCAGATTGTAAATCTTAAAAAATGATTGAATGATTTTCTTGTGTCATTATGATGAAGAAACAAGTCGAAAAAAAAAAAAAAAAGTCGAAAAAAACCATTTGTGGAAGGCATCCGATGAGTGTCAACCCGGCCAGATCAGCAAGTGCATCAAGGCAACCACGATTAGCCGGTGCACCAGCCAGCAAAGTGATTCAATGGTTCATAGGTGTAGCTCGCAGCCTCATCGCCCTACCCTCCACATCCTAAAGAGTGTACAGGCTGTTATTTATATAGGGCAGATAAGACCTGTGTTTCTCTTCGACGGTAACTGTAAATTGAATTGAAGCTGCGATTTTTGAAGTTGTATATACTCGCGCGGGCAAATACAGATGTGTTAAACACGATAAGAACACAAATTCTACCTTTATTCGTTAATACAGTCGGTATTTCCCACAATGATTCTGCTTTGCTATTGGCCACGTCACGATCAGTAAGCGCTGCTATTGGTGGTCACGATTATTAAGTACGAAAATGAAAATTCTGTCAGTAATTCCTCACCCTCATGTTGTTCCAACCCCTTCGGTCATCTTCGGAACACAAATTAAGATATTTTTGATTAAATGACTAAATTGGACTATATTAAGGATGTGTTTAATGAACTTTTCTGGGCCAGCAAGTTTCAAACCCTTAGAAGCCTGAAGAAGTCTCGTTCCGAACACATCGCGATATTTGGCATCAGTTCACGTGTGTCAGATGTTGGTAAGAAGTAAATACGCTGTCCGAATAATGTGTGATATATAATGTATTTTCTGTTTGTCGATATTAATCAGATTAGCTCACGTTCAGTCACGGCATTATATCTGTCATCTCCACTGAGGCTTTGCGTTTTATTGCTTTCTAATTCAAAACAGGGTGATTAAGTTACACTGCCTGTGAGCATAGGCCTAAAGACCTTAAATCAGTTAATCATATTCATATCAGATTAAAAGTAGTACAATTAGTTCCAAAGTTGTATTTGTAGTAGAAGCACAGTACAAACAACACTTACCATGCTTTTACCACATTAACATTAGTTTTACTGTGGTAAGTGTAGTAAAAAGACAGTAATCACAAAACTTACCATGCTTTTACCACACTGTATTGGGAGTTTTAATGTGATACTTATTGTAAATGCACATTAACCACAACGCTTACCATGCTTTTACCACAGGAATGATGTAAAACAACATAATGATATTTTATTTTCTCTTTTTTCAGCTGAAAAGACCAAAAGGACCTTTCGGACTATTATTGTTTGAGGACAAGTAAACGGAGGAGACCGACAGCTGCAAAGGCAAATATTCGCAATGGTATATACATGTGTTGGTTCGAACCCTAAATCAAACATTTTATCAAGCATTTGTTGTTTCTTAAACCTTTTCTCGCAAAACCCATAGCCCAATCAGTACGAAGATAGTCTGAAAGTCTTAATAATTCACAAGATTTAACAAGTTGTCAAATTCGTATACGATACTCGTACATATTTGTATACTCGTACACACACTGTCAGAAAGTTGATATTAATTGCATTGTATTGATTACAATTAGTGATGCACCGATGTGAAAATTGAGGCCGATACCGATAACCGATATTAATATTGCTGTTATGGCCGATACCGATATTTGCCGATGTCGATATCTCTGTATAGAAAACAAATTTTAATGATTATCAAATAAAGAGCTATTTTCCAAAACACTTTTTTTTTACTTTAGAAATGACTGATATTGGGCACCTTTACCTGTGTGCAAAATATGTCACATACGACACACATGCATTATACTGCATTGCATATACAGTAATGTGTGCTGGTCAACTTGTCTAAAATTAAGAAACCCTTAGAAAACAGTAAAAAAAACCACACAAAAAACAGGAACATTGTGTAAAATTAAGATAGGCTACTTTATTTATTATTCCAATATCCAAATATCGAGGGCTTGGAACCAGAGGGGCGTAAGTGGCATTTGACAAACTTTACAGGAGAGCCAAAACAAAATTTTGACCACACTTCAATCAACTGTATTTATTAACCTTCAACCACAACATTGCAACCACATACATACTTATATGAGTAAGTTCTTAAGTGAACATATTATGGAATATTAACACGATGAACATATTCTAAAACCTTGCAAAATCTTGAAAATATGGCAAAAACATCAAATACGCCTTTTTGGCACCAAACATTTCCAATTCGTCTAAAGAAAAATAGGGCGTATCTGCTGATCAATGCAGAAATGATTGGTCAAAACATTGGTTAAAAACACTCTAACTTCATAACTTTTCATTTGATTTAAAATACTGCATACATAGTCATTTCATCATTTCAAACTGTTTAACATTTCATTTCTAACCGTTTAATTTCAATTCTCATTTATGAGTTCACATTCATGTCAAACAGTTTAACATTTAATTTCAAACAGTTTAATTTCTCTTGTTTATTACACATTTCACTTTTTAGTTCACTTTAGTTGAACTAAAAAGTTCACTCACTGCCCACTGTCAGAGTGTTATAGAACTCTGCATAACAGTGAGGAATACTCCCATTGGTGCACAGGGTGAGTAGGTCTTTTTTCTTTAAGGCACTGATCACTGGAGGATTTTCATACAATGAGCTGGGGTGTGTGGTTCTGGTGCCTCTTGTTGCCTGTTGTGCCACCGTCAGTTTTCGGAAGGTTGGGGCGGTGAAATCATACTTGAAGAAGATTGTTTTTGGTTCATCTTTCGTGTAGCGGAACCATTTAATCTTCTGCCAATGAACTGATTGTCCCTCCTCATCTTTTGTTCTGTTTTTGAGTATGTGGTTGGAGAGGGACTTGAAGTCCAGAAAGTCCTTGTGTTCAAGTTCATGTACACTGTATGGGTCGTTCCTTCTTGCCATTCTCACAAGTGTGTAGTAGCCATCAGTAAATAGAAGTATGGGAGTAAATAGAAATGGGAGTAAATAGAAACTTTTCTTCTTGCAGTTTCCACTGCAGCATGCACACTATCACACTCCATGTCTAGTAGCCATCCATGATGGCTACTACACACTTGTGAGAATGGAAAGAAAGAACGACCCATAGTGTACATGAACTTGGACACAAGGACTTTCTGTACTTCAAGTCCCTCTCCAACCACATACTCAAAAACAGAACAAAAGATGAGGAGGGACAATCAGTTCATTGGCAGAAGATTAAATGGTTCCGCTACACGAAAGATGAACCAAAAACAATCTTCTTCAAGTATGATTTCACCGCCCCAACCTTCCGAAAACTGACGGTGGCACAACAGGCAACAAGAGGCACCAGAGGCACCAGAACCACACACCCCAGCTCATTGTATGAAAATCCTCCAGTGATCAGTGCCTTAAAGAAAAAAGACCTACTCACCCTGTGCACCAATGGGAGTATTCCTCACTGTTATGCAGAGTTCTATAACACTCTGACAGTGGGCAGTGAGTGAACTTTTTAGTTCAACTAAAGTGAACTAAAAAGTGAAATGTGTAATAAACAAGAGAAATTAAACTGTGTGAACTTAAATGTTAAACTGTTTGAAATTAAATGTTAAACTGTTTGACATGAATGTGAACTCATAAATGAGAATTGAAATTAAACGGTTAGAAATGATCAAATTAAATGACTATGTATACAGTATTTTAAATAAAATGAAAAGTTATGAAGTTAGAGTGTTTTTAACCAATGTTTTGACCAATCATTTCTGCATTGATCAGCAGATACGCCCTATTTTTCTTTAGAGGAATTGGAAATGTTTGGTGCCAAAAAGGCGTATTTGATGTTTTTGCCATATTTTCAAGATTTTGCAAGGTTTTAGAATATGTTCATCGTGTTAATATTCCATAATATGTTCACTTAAGAACTTACTCATATAAGTATGTATGTGGTTGCAATGTTGTGGTTGAAGGTTAATAAATACAGTTGATTGAAGCGTGGTCAAAATTTTGTTTTGGCTCTCCTGTAAAGTTTGTCAAATGCCACTTGCGCCCCTCTGGTTCCAAACAATGTGTAGGCCATACATGTATTTTTTAGAGCCAGAAGGGCGTAAGTGGACATACGCCCCTCTGGCTCCAAACAATGCTCAAACTTTTGTGTTAGGTCTTTGTTGTTTTGTTGCTTTATTCAATACAAGTTGATTTCTGATGCGTCTTTTTGGCACAACTAGATAGAGCTCATCAAGACCTTTAATTTGATATATAGAACTCATTTTCGCCCAAAATGCCACTTACGCCCCTCTGGTTCCAAGCCCTCGATATGATACTAAAAAATACCACAGGGAAAAGGGCTTCTATTTGTGACGTGCTGTCTTTGCGTTTGAACATTGCACATTTTAAACAGGACACTCATTAACTGAATAAATGTTAGCCAATACAAACATATTTATAGAAAACAGTTGACAATGAATAGACAGGAGTCCAATAATAGCATAACGAATCATTCTTAAAATAATAACAAGTAGCCTAGGCTATAAGACCAATCCGACATGGGCTGTGTTAACAGTAAAACGTCCGTCATTTAACGAATTTTAAAAACACGGATGGATAATACAAAATACTTTCTGATATTTTGACAGAAAAAAAACAAGCAAGAACAAAATTTAAACTTAGCCCGTCAATTTTTCATTTTACAATTATCTTCTCTCTCTGTGTGTGCACGCGTCCGTGTTTGTGAGAGAGAGAGCTCGCGCAGCACTGATACAACGGTAGCCTACTTTTTAATCCACAAGTAACGAACGCGCTAGTTTTCATACAAAATAAATATGTAACATAATTAGGTAGGCTACTTTAGTTATTATTAATACAATAACGTAACACATGAAGGCTATACGTTTCTCAACACTGAGAATGAATCAATAAACGCCTGTTTCTCCACTCGCGCTTATCAGTAATCCACAAATCACACGTGCTGTCACTTTTGAGAAAAATCTAATTCGAACGGGTATCAAATATCAAGCAATATATTCAAATATCTACGAGTCAAAAAACGATCAGTCAAAAATGTGTCATGAAGAGGAAAAAAACATAAGTCGCACTGGACTGCGTTAACAATGTTACGGACGGGACAGTTGACTTGAGCGCTCTGAAAGCGCCACTAAGACTGCTTTAAAACTTTCACAGAGACCTCAAACAGAAAGCACAAAAAGCCTGTCTTTAAATTTAATTTCGTTTTGTATTAATTGTATCTTAATTTTGATAAATGTTTCATCAACCAATTGCCTGGATTGAATTAAATAAGAAGTAAATATAGTAGAAAATATTTAATCAGGACACGGAGGCGAGGGCGCGTGAACCTGGAGCGCGTCTCATCAATGAACCGAAATCTACCTGCCTCACAGACCGGAGACATATATAGAAAGCTTGAAATGTCTATTTTTAAACAGAACAATTCAAAACGAAAGAAAACAGACTGTTCTCTGCTTATGTCATCTGTATGAAATGTGTATTTATCTCAGGCACATTCACTACTGCTAAGATCGAGTCAGCATCGTCAACTTCATCTTCAACTTCACACGTCAAATGTCGGCCTGTTCACATCGGCCATATTTTGACATCGGAACGATACCGATGTGTAAAAAAATGACCATATCGGCCGATATTATATCGGCGGCCGATATATCGTGCACCACTAATTACAATTATTACAAATTGGTCCCCGTCTGTTTATGTTCCAGTGATACATGACGTCTCTCCACACCTCATAACCTACCTCTGTTTGCAGGGGTGGAAAAGCTTATCTTACTTGTCACATGACATCAGATACTCGATTATTTTGTCATAATCAGACCAGTTACACTGCTGATAACTGTCCCGTTTGCATGTAAATCATTTTCACATGATTATTGCTTGCTATTAAAGACGTACTTTTATTCATAGAAATGCCCCCACATATCAGTGAACTTATAATATAAAAATGCTTTTAAAATTTAATTATTCAACACTCTTTACAGAAAAAAATATCCTACAGTTATACATAAACTGACTATTTGCAAGTAATGTATTAAAATTACCTTCCTTTCCGTCTTGCAGGATTACTTGGTCCTTTTTTTTTTTTTAAAGCTCTACAATATCAAACTCAACAGCTCTTTTAAGAGCCAACCCTCACAAGAGCTACTAGTGAGTCGCAGCGAATCTTGCCGGGATCAGCCCTTCCCAGGTAAAGTTTCTAGAATATTGAAATCGGTATTTACTCATCAAATGCTCTCTCCTGAATCGCCGCCGCTAGAGTTCTTACGAGATCAAGAAAATATGATCATATAACAGCGATTTTATCATCACTGCATTGGTTACCTATAAAGTTCCGTATTAATTATAAGGTATTGCTACTGACTTATAAAGCTCTAAACGGCTTAGCTCCAGTCTATTTAACGGATCTTCTATCGCCCCTATAATCCATCGCGCTCTTTAAGATCACTAAATTCAAGGCTTTTGGTCATACCTAGGATATCCAGAACCACCAAAGGAGGGAGAGCATTTTCACATTTGGCTCCAAAACTCTGGAATAGTCTTCCTGATACTGTTCGTTGCTCAGACTCGCTCTCCCAGTTTAAAACTAGATTAAAGTCGCATCTCTTCAGCCAGGCATTCATATAATCCTACAGTTCAAACTACAATCCGGCCTGTAGCTCATAAATGCCAGAGGAGAACTGGCCCCCGACTGAGCCTGGGTTCTCCCAAGGTTTTTTTTCTCCATTAGGTCACCTGATGGAGTTTTAGGACACCATTAGGTCACTTGATGGAGTTTTTCGGTTCCTTGCCACTGTTGCCTTTGCCTTGCTCAGTTGGGGATATTTTGGGGATATTTAATTTAATTTTATCAATCAATAAATTCCTCTTGAAACAAACATTGTTGTATTATTTTAATTTAATACTGTGAAGCTGCTTTGATACAATCTGTATTGTGAAAAGCGCTATACAAATAATAACTTATTTATAACTGTCTTAATTTATGTTTCAAGAACAATAGTAATTGCACATAGAGTAAGTCGAGACTTTCTTGTTTTACAGCAGAGAAGGAAGACCAGTCCTTATATCAACGCAAGCTAATCGAATAAGTCCTTTGTTTCGGGTGAGGAAGGAACATCTGGTGCCCAAAGAAGACAGAAAGCTGCACGAGTCCATTGGTATGTCTTGTATTGAAACAATGCTGTAATATGTAGTACATAATTTGATGTTGACAATTTTACATTGTACAGGTTATCACTTGGTTTTTGACCAAGTGAAGCTCTTGAAACAAGTGACAGGAGAGTATGTAACTTGTCTGGAAAGTATCAGAGTCGCATTTGGCACGCGTGCCTTAGGTTGCCGACCCCTGGTCTAGCCTATAGTCTATGGTACCAATCACGTTAGTGAAGCCTGAGTAACATATACTGTAATCGGCATGGTCATGAATGCATGATCTTCATAAAAAATTATGATAGCCTAAAAAAAAAATGCTTAAAAAAAAAACTGCTTTACAACATTGGGTCTTAAAGGTGCTGTATGTAGTATCACATTAAAATGATCCACTTTTCGGGTTTTGCTATTACCTCTGAAAGCAAGTATTCTTATGTTTATGTGAAGGTGCCGGGTCGGATTTACCGCGAAATCCAGTGACGTCACCTGCATGCGCGGAGCGCTCCCGAGCCTCTCGCCTCGTCTAGCCTATTGATTTTGCACTCAACAGCGACGACACTGCAACTTATGACATGGACTTATGACTTATGCAACTTATGACATGTCTGATAACACTAAGAAACGACCTGCTCCCAGCACAACACAGACTCCAACACAAACTCCACTTATTGATAAAAAAAACCAATAAAACGTTTTTTTCTTTCTGCTGAAGCTCGTATTAAAGGCCAGACGTGAATCGGATGAACTTCGGGTGAAAAAACACGGATCAACATCGGCAGGGCGTTTGAATCATGGAGAGACCTTATCTACAAACCTAGAATGTATACATTTCCTGAAGAAAATGTGAAGTAGTGCTTGCAGTGGCAAAATTCGGCACGGTTGATAGGGTTCCATTCTTATCATGGGACGAGCATGGAGCATTAGTTCAACGTCAAGCTGATAAAAGTAGCCTATTATTGTAACGTTGCAGTGGGAGTTTACCTGAGTTTCTAGCATGTTGTGGGATGCTCTCTCTGGTGTGTTGCGTGACGCGTCTCAGTCTGGCCGGTATTCCACAGTGCTCGCTCATAAATTCGAGCACGCGCAAGAGCACGCGCTTGTCAACTTATTGGTTGCAATCTGAAACATCACCGCTAGAGGCCGCTGAAAACTACATACAGCTCCTTTAAGTGGCTTGGAAATGCCACAAAAAAACCTAAAACTGTTTTTTTAAACCTAAAAGCGCCAGGTAAACTCCGAATGACACGACAGACAGCACTTTCCATCAAGTTCTCCGCATCTCCAATAGTGTAAAGGAAAGAGCCACTCGCAAATAATCTTAAAGCTGCCGTCGGCAACATTTTTTTGATCATATTCAGTGTAATCGACACTATAATCCGACAGAACAACATAAATAAGGTGGTTTTAGAAAAAAACCCGAGCTTCTAACTCCACCTGGAGCGTGTTATTTGTTTTCCAAAAATCCAGCGCTCCCGCTTCATCAGGTCCAATCAGCGCAGGGGGGTGTGAGATCTGACTGTCAATCACAGGTCGTGCACACGCCACAGATCCCCCTCACTCGCACATGTTAATATCACATGCACACGCCACGCCTGAAGTTCGCCTGGAGATTGCATGAAGCGTGATGGCGTAGAGAAAATCTACTAACAAGCTTCCAATTCCTCGGTTATTGCTATCTATGGCTAGATTAGCCAGGGCAGCCTACCTCCGAGTCCATGGTGTTGATAGATGCTGAAGAGACGGACGCGTTCACAGAAAATCAGGTACACACGCACAGTGACGCACTGACGAGCACGACCTCGATGGGAGGGTGCTCGCTGGTAGTGGGGAGGGGCATGAGAGTTGTAAACATTCAAAATTTTGGCTCATCGACCCAATCTGCCAGACTTGCCGACGGCAGCTTTAAGGCAATGCAAACAGTTTGTGCTGTTGTTAAAGCCCGACTCCGACAAGTCGAAAATAAGTGTGCGTTTCCAACAAATGAATCATGTAAACGACAATCTCACCAGTCACGAGAAAAAATATATATCTCAGAAAGTGCACTATTGTAACGCAAAATCTCAGTTCTTCGTACCTCAGGGCCCGTTCTTCGTACGTCGCTAACTCAGTTAGCTGGATTTGATTATTGGCGATTTGGCATGATCTGGGATTGTTTGGTTCTTCGACGCTCATCCTGGACTTGCTGTCATAGCAACAGGTGCGCAAGCTTATTTCATGTTAACAGGATTAGATCCCGGCTTCATAAGCGCTGGACTTCCCGTATCAGCTCCGCTTATGAAGCCGCAGTCTAATCCTGTTAACATGAAATAAGCCTGCTCCCGAGCAGGTTTAAGCTTGCGCACCTGGGGCCCGTTCTTCGTACGTCGCTAACTCAGTTAGCTGGATTTGATTATTGGCGATTTGGCATGATCTGGGATTGTTTGGTTCTTCGACGCTCCTCCTGGACTTGCTGTCATAGCAACAGGTGCGCAAGCTTATTTCATGTTAACAGGATTAGATCCCGGCTTCATAAGCGGAGCTGATACTGTACCAGCCATTTGGATTATAGACATACTTAATTTAATGCAGCAACAAATTATTTACAGTGTAGCAAGATGATTTAAAACTCATTTACCTGTAATTAAGGTGTTGCTGTTACTGGTCCCTGGCTTTAGGTCTAAAGGCCTATTTATACTTCTGCGTCGAACTTACGCCGTAGCTACGTCGTAGGCTGTGCTTAGCGCGCGTACCCTTTGGCGTACCCTGATGCGCACCTCTCCAAAAATGTAACAACGCGTCAATTCTACGCGGACGCAAGCGCTGTGATTGGTCTGCTAGAACCCCTCCCTCGGGTTTCACATGGTCCCTCTGCATGAGTAATTGCGCGTCAACGCGGACAACGACGCAGAAGTATAAATTAAAACCAACGCGTTGCCTACAGCGTAGAGGCTCCGGCGTAGGTCCGACGCAGAAGTATAAATAGGCCTTAAGGAAGAGCTGCCCCCAGGAATGCCCTCCACAATGGGTCGGTTCTCATTTAGCCCAAGGGCCAGCTCTTCTGCCGGGGTATAACGTGGGGGTGCAGGACCACCACCTGTTTTTTTCTGCTCCGCCTTTTCCTTGGTTGCAGATAACCATAAACAGACAAACAGACACATCATTTAAAATGTCTTTGCTAAAAGAGACTAATCAGTAGAAGTAGAAAAGATTACCAGTTTGAAGAATATTCTTGTACTTCACTTTTACTTGTTCCCATGTTCTAGTGGGTCCTGAGGTGGCTCTGACATTAAGCAATTATGAAATTATTAAAATACAAGAATATATACTGTAATAAGTGATATAACCATAACATGGAACACTTACGCATTTAATTTGTCTGTTACTTTTTGCCAGCCCTCTCGAGTCCTGGCTTTTGCACACTTTGATTCCCAGTGTTCCCTGGCGTTTTAATTATATTTTTCAAACTCTGCATACCCTTCCAGTAAAAATTCCTGCTCTGCTGCGTTGAAAAACTGAGCGCGCTCTTTGGCCATGGTGAGCAGCCAATAGCAGCGTTGCTGATCAATGTTTCTACTATCGATACATATCCCCTTTTAAACCAGAGCGTGAACGCGCAATTATCTCACTAACTCAATCCAGCTATACTAATCATATCCGGCAGGTGTGTTCGAAGAACCAAATTAGTCAGATCATGATTAGCACGATGATATCATCTTGGATGTCTCGTTTGATCTCAGATGTTTTAAGCAACGTACGAAGAACGGGCCCCAGTTGCTATGACAGCAAGTCCAGGATGAGCGTCGAAGACCCAAACAATCAAATCCAGCTAACTGAGTTCTTCGACGCTCATCCTGGACTTGCTGTCATAGCAACTGGGGCCCGTTCTTCG
The DNA here is from genome assembly GCF_965113295.1 of Leuciscus leuciscus. Taxonomy (NCBI): domain Eukaryota; kingdom Metazoa; phylum Chordata; class Actinopteri; order Cypriniformes; family Leuciscidae; genus Leuciscus; species Leuciscus leuciscus. The sequence continues at coordinate 618,034 of NW_028118563.1, forward strand.
TACGTTGCTTGAAACATCCAAGATCAAATTATGAGACATCCAAGGTGATATCATCGGCCTAATCATGATCTGACTAATTCGTTTCTTCGAACACACCTGCCAGTTATGATTAGTAGAGCTGGATTGAGTTATCTGAGATAACTGCGCGTTCATGCGCTGGTTTAAAAGGGGATATGTATCGATAGTAGAAACATTGATCAGCAACGCTGCTATTGGCTGCTCACCATGGCCAAAGAGCGCGCACAGTTTTTCTCCGCAGCAGAGCAAGAGTTATTGAAGGTTATGCAGAATATGAAACCTTAATTAAAACGCCAGGGAACCAGGAGAGAGGGCTGGCAAAAAGTAGCAGACAAATGAAATGCGTAAGTGTTCCATGTTATGGTTATATCACTTATTACAGTGTATATTCTTGTATTTTAATCATTTCATAATTGCTTAATGTCAGAGCCACCTCAGGACCCACTAGAACAGTGTTCTTCAACCCTGCTCCTGGAGGACCCCCAACACTGCACGTTTTCTTTGTCTCCCTAATCAAACACACCTGATTCAACTCATCAGCTCATTAACCCATGTGATAATGAGTTGATGAATTGAATCCGGTGTGTTTGATTAGGGAGACAAAGAAAACCAGCAGTGTTGGGGGTCCTCCGGGAGCAGGGTTGAAGAACACTGCACTAGAACATGGGAACAAGTAAAAGGGAAGTACAAGAATATTCTTCAAAATGGTAATCTTTTCTACTTCTACTGTTCTTTGTCTCTTTTACAAAAGAAAAGCACCGTTAAATGTGTTTGTCTGTTTATAACAGCAACCAAGAAAAAGGCTGAGCTGAAAAAAAACAAACAGGTGGTGGTCCTGCTCCCTCACATTATACCACATTATACCCCAGCAGTAGAGCTGGCCCTGGGGTTAAATGTGAACCGACCCATTGTGGAGGGCATCCCTGGGGGCAGCTCTTCCTCAGACCAACAGCCAGGAACCAGTAGCAGCAACACCTTCATTACTGGTAAATGAGCTTTAAATGATCTTGCTACACTGTAAAATATATCTTTTTTTTTTGCCGCATTAAATTAAGTAGGCCTATATAATCCAAATGGCTGGTACAGTAATTTCAGCTGTTAAATATTGAGTAGTGATCAATTGCTTTGACTTGTGAAGGTGAAAACTGCTGAACTTAATGTAAGAATATTTTGCCATGAGTTACTGATCACATTTGTTCATATAGTGTAGTTCATTGTAATGCCATTGTGTTTCCTCTTTTGTGCAGTTTTACATAATACACCAACACTTGTACCTGTTCCCAAGAAAGTAGTGGCTGAAATATGTGCAGTAAGTGGACTTTTTCTAACTTTACATCAAAAGGGAAGAAAGTGCAACACTTTGTAATGCCCATTTGTTTCCATTGCACAGGACAGTGAAGAAACCCTCTCAGATGACTGTCCTTTGGAGGAAGTACTTGTAAGTGCATAAATAACTTTACTTCATTTATAGTAACTTGTGTACATATTATTTCTGACTGCAATATGAGTTGCAGGAGGAAAGGCCTACTGCACAAAGTGATACAGAGGTGGGCAGTGTAGTAACCTACTTGTACTTTTTATTTTTGTTGCATGAGGCTTGTGTTGACAGTTCTTTTTTATTTTTTTATTCTTTTTATCCAAACATGGCACAGGGTGATATCCGTATATAAACGGAATCTACAACAGAAAATTTAGTATTTTGACCTGAAAAAACAGAAAAATGAAGGGGAGAAATAGAACTTGACACCTTAAAGAAGAAAAAACTGGCACTAGAGATTGAGTTGCTTCAAAAGGAACTTCAGAGTAAGTGCTAAATACACTATTTCACACAGAGTACTATTGCTGACCTTGGATAACAATATATCTTATTGCAGGCAAAAGATGACCATCATTGGCTTTTCTTGACAAAGAATAATTGAAATAAAACTCAAGGAACTAAGCATGTTGTCTTGTCTTCTATTCATTTAATGAAGGTTTTTGTTTTAAAAAAAAAAAAAAAAAATGGTGTTCCACAATTCTGTCCCGTGCAGCTCTGCCACTAGGTTGGTCCAAGTGCACTGGCTGGAGGTCATCATCAGGCTGCACCTCCACCACAGGGGTCCTCTCCTTTCTGATGGTGGCACTATTGTGGAGTATGGCACATGCAACAATAATGTCACAGGCCCTGTCAGGTGCAACCCTCAGACACTGAAATCTTTCCTTTAGTTGCCCAAAGGTCATTTCAATGCGTGCCCTTGTCCTGGCTAGAGCTGCATTGAAACGGGTTTGTGGTCCGGGGTTTGGGTCAGGGAATGGCGTCATGAAATACTGCCTGCAGGTATAGCCCCTGTCACCAAGCAGGATCCCGTCGTAAGCACCTGGAAAAATGCAGTTTTGTTAGGCTCAGAATAAATGTATGTAATACAGTGAGCTTGATATTAAATATTTCCTTACCACGTTCAAATAATGTGCATAAATGTGACTCTCTGAAAATCCTGGAGTCATGCACAGAACCAGGCCATTTTGCTTCCACATTTGTGATGTAGGACATGGAGTCACACACCATCTAAGATATTTTTAATCAGTCAACTGCATACTTTTTGATTACATTACTTTTTGTATTATTTGATATATTCTGGACTCGCTTCTCCAAGGTAAATGGTGAATTGTTTGATGTCAGGCTGCATGCTCAGAAAGCGGCAGTGGATTGTGCAGCGTGAGACCACCTTCAGCGACAGGTTCTTGTCGTAAAAACGGACAAGACATGGCTGCGAAAGACTTCCCGTATCACCTCCGCTTATAAAGCCGGGATCTAATCCTGTTAACATGAAATAAGCCTGCTCCCGAGCAGGTTTAAGCCTGGGCACCTGTTGCTATGACAGCAAGTCCAGGATGAGCGTCGAAGAACCAAACAATCCAAGATCATGCCAAATCTCCAACAATCAAATCCAGCTAACTGAGTTAGCGACGTACGAAGAACGGGCCCCTGGGGCCTGTTTCAGAAAGGAGGTTCAACTGAGTTGGCTTACCCTGAGATGGGAAACTCTGAGTTTTCGGTTACAGAACAGCGGAAATTAGTTAGTTCAATCAACTCTGAGTTGACTGACTCTGAGTTAAGCGCGTGCACCACCACTATAAAAAGCCATTATCAATGGAGTGCAGATATTATGAGTCACCATGGTAACAGCGCCAGACAAAAAGAGGTCTGCATATTTCTCACCAGCTTCTGCAAGCGTAAGAAGACATATTATTATTTTTTAAATATCGGCTGCAGCAGCGAAGGACAACTAGAGTTAGCTAGGGAGAAAATAGTTGCTCGAGTCAATGCGTATGTTTACATTTTAATTAGTTATACAGTGTTGGGTGTAATTAATTACCAAGTCATCTAAATACTGTCATTTAATTAAAGGGATTACTCTTAATTCTTCTGTAATTTGAAGTAAAATCTGATGTAATTGCATTAGACTATAGAACAATTCTGTATATTTAACATACATTTTTAAAAGGTATATTTTTTATGTAACCTTCTCCCTCTACACACTTTGGTCAATTCAAGAATAATCCATGCAATTGTATATTGTTTATTTGAAAGCATTAAAAGTGCAGTTTCTTGTCTCTCCTTGTATTGTTCAAGTGGTTGAGGTTGATATGGGATTTATTAATAAGTAGACCAATACTTTCTAAAGATAGTCATTATTACATGAATCTAATTACACGGTTGAAGATGTCATTTGTAGTTAGTAATTAATAACTATTTTAGAGTAACTTACCCAACTGTTATAATATCAGAGGTGAAACTGGAAGAACAGTATGTTATTCAACCTAATTTTAATTTTCATGGGTGCAATCCTGCAGGTATTAAAAGAACATGGCAGCAGCTGAAAATTAAATATAAGAACATAATTCAATCAGGTAAGGTTTGAGCATATCATGGGTGTAGGCTACCTGAATTTACAAATATTTGACATATTAAATAACTAAATAGCATCCCAGTGTCTAGCAGTGCAGCAGCATTTTTGGCTGGGGGAATTCCTGGAGGGACTTCAGAGCCAGTCACTCCCGAAGATCCAAGGGCCTTCATAAAATGTAAGAGGTTTACATATGTGTTATTTCTTATATAGGCTATTTTTGATATTTCCATTTATTTTACTTTGGGTTGGGTTTTTTGTTGGTCCCAACAGATTCCGATGGTAATATCTGTCTTTTGGAGCCTCCTGTCCCAACAAAACCTGCAGGCAGTTGTAAGTAGCCTACTCAATACACCAGAAATTATGACAAATAGTGTTATAAAGTGTACTCATCTTCACAGGACGATGGGGATAATGTTATGTGTCACATCAAACAATCTACACATTCAGATTTTTTCACATTTTTATGTGGAGTAGAATCTAAGTTTAAAGCTAAGTATAAATGGGTAGTCTTATCTCTCCCCCCGCCCCCAAAGTGGAAGAACAGCAGGAGGACGGTCCATCAACTTCTGTTGCACAGATGAACAGAGTTCAGTGATTTTCAGTAAATGCCACAGTTTAATTCTGTAGAATTTGTTTAGAACTACATTATGTAACTCTAATCTACTACTGTATATTCAGTTGCCAGTTAAGGAGTTAATAGACTTCATCTTATTTAAAAAATTGAAAAAAAAAAAAAAAACAGTAAAAATAGCAATATTGTATTTATTAATTAAAGATTAATTTTATTAATAAAAATGTACTGAAAGAATGAATGAGGTGTTTAAACACCACTTCCTCTTTAAAAAAGGGGAGGAGACCGAAAAAAACTCTGGGTTTACCGAAGAAAACCTGCTCCCGGCCAGGTTAGGTTCACAGAGTAAGTTACCATGGTAACTGACTCTGAGTATAAGTTACCTCTCTTTCAGAAACGGGCTTGACTTACTCTGCTTTCTCAGGTTTAACATACCTCCCATCAGGGCCGCGGGAAGTGGGGGTGCTGCAGAATTGTAAATGCAACGCATATATTTGTTCATTAAAATGTATAATTTTTTAGCATTTAGTCATTTATTTGTAATAAACACTTTAAGTGGGCTATTTAAAAATTGTTATTTATATGTTAAATTATCTTTTTAAAACATAAGCGCAGAGTGTTACGTAATATTGTGTGTGTGTGTGTGTGTGTGTGTGTGTCGAAAGAATTTGCCGCAGCTGCTCAAAAAAAAAAAAAAAAAAAAAAAAAACGTCAAAAACCCCACTGTCAGTGTTTTGTAAGGAACAGGCAAATAGGCCTATGTAAAATATAGCAGGAGACATTTTAATTGTTTACTAATAAAACAGTTATTTTTTATGTCAGTGTCGGCTAGACAGATGAAGTTGACGACTCGCGATCTTCGCAGCGCCAGTGAGAAATGCACATTTCATACGAATTACATAAGCAGCGCAGTCTGTTTTCTTTCGTTTTGAATTGTTCTGCTTAAAAGTAGACATTTCAAGCTATCTATATGTCTCAGGTCTGTGAGGCAATAGGCTACCTTATAGGCCTACGCTGAGTTTCATTTATGAGACGAGCTCCAGGTTCGCCAGCGCCTCCGTATCCTGATTATTTATTTTCTAATAGCCTATATTTAGGCTACTTCTTATTAAATCCTGACAATTTGTTGATGAAACATCGATTAAAATTAAGATACAATTAATACAAAACGAAATTAAATTTAAAGACAGGCTTTGTGCTTTCAGTTTGAGGTCTCTGTGAAAGTTTTAAAACATTATTTTAGTGCCGCTTTAGAGCGCTCACGTCCGTAACGGAGAACTGTCTGTAACATTTTTTTTTTTTTTTTTTGTGAAATAAATTTCTAAAAAAATGCGACTTAGTCCAGTGCGACTTAGGCTATAGATGTTTTTTTCTTCCCCGTGGCGCATTTTGTGACTGATATGCGACTCCGGAGCAATGAAAATAAAAGGGACTCCGGAATAAAAGCAGAATCAATAAAAGTAAAAAATGTGATGTGCAGTCAGGTTTGAGTGTGTGCGCGTTTTTTGAGGAGTTTTATAGTCTTGATATTGTTTCTTATTCAAAAGTGGTGACGCGACGCGACTGATTTATTATGAGTGTTGGAAACAGTTCTGCTGTCTAATATATTTGATGAATAAAAGGTTAAAAAGAACTGCATTTATTAAAAAATATATATAATTTCTAATAATATAAATCTTCTTTACTATCACTTTTTTTAAAATCAATTTAACACATCCTTGCTGAATAAAAGTATTGATTTATTTAAAAAAATAAATAAAAAAATACTGACCTCAAATTACTGACCAGTAGTGTATATTGTTGTTACAAAAGATTTCTATTTTTTAAAAAATTGCTTTTTTCAATTTTTTTTTCAATTTTTTTTTTACATTTTTATTCATCAAAGTATCCTAAAAAAAGTATCACAGGTTATGAAAACATATTAAGCAGCAGAACTGTTTCCAACTTTGATAATGAATCATCATATTAGAATTATTTCTAAAGGATCATGTGATAGACTGGAGTAATGATCCTGAAAATTCAGCTTTGCATCACAGAAATAAACATAATTGCTGGATTATTTTGACTATAATAAATAAGCAGATGAAACATAGTAGGCCTATACACTGTTTATCACAGATTACTTTGGACCAAAGTTACCATATTATAATTAATTATTATATAGTTCTATTCATTCATTTTATTTAAATTAGCACTGGTTAAAATGTATAAAGCATGAACAAGATATGAAACAATATTTATTAATAATGTATTTTCATTTGCGTCCTATGCTGGCTAATTACGACGTTTAACCTGTTATCATAATGAAATTCATGCATTTATTTATTTGTCATTTAAACTGATGCAAACAGGGAAAGAGAGTAGAAAACACTTATTATCCTGTCGCCCCCTCTAGTGGACAGCATTAAGTATTACGGCCTTCATTGCTCAGATAACTCAAGTCGATGGATTTTTTGGGAAAGTCTGACCAGTTAGAAGCAAGTTAGACCAGTCTGAGGGTCTGAGCTGAGTTTGGTGAAGCATCAAAGTTCTAGGCGGAGTCAATTTCTCATAATAATAATAACAATTAATCCCAAACCTGGTAATTTTGTCAGTATTTAATTTACGTTCACTGATTCTGGCTTCTCTCTTTTCTGTCTCTTTCTTTTCATGTGAACTGAGTAGGCTACACATGCTTAAATTCAAAAAATATAAACTTTATTTCTATTCAAAATTATTTATAGCCCATAGGCTATATGTCACACACGCCTACCTGCCTTTTGATGTAAATAAAAGACTAGAGTGGTAAATGTTACGGACATATTATCATGGTACAGTTCAGCCTATTATTGATTTTTATTTCCACTTCCCTTTTATCCAAAGAGACGGAACTATTTGCACTGTATTTATCAATGGGAAATATGCTAATATAATCTGTCATATACTGTGGCTCACATTAATGGGGTTGCTTGCAAGTCGCAGCAGCACGAATTACGTGACCAGCAACATATTTCTAAATCAAATAGTGTGTGTAGTTAACAGTGAGTGGTGGTTTCAGACATTATTTCATTAAAGGGCATTTGTCAGTGCCGCACTCGTAGCCTACTGACTCTTATTCTGCCTGACAGAAAGAAAAGCTCACAGCTTACTGAAGGCGGAGCGGTTTGACCAATCAGATGAAAGGGGCGTTTCAGCGCCGCCCACGTGTGCAAATGAAATATCGAACCCATAAACCGACTTGTAAACGAAAAATGAAAAATCTAGCCAAAATCTAGCCAAAAAAACGAATAAACGAGCTGGTTTTCATTTCTCCTTATTCCATTCTAAACAGGAAATGAAATGATCAAAAAGTGCACGGACCCTATGACTTAGCACGACGGTGTAATAAGTTTATATACACTAGATGTCGCCTTGGCTACGGCAGTTTGGAATATTCTGGGCTCATCTGATTTTTTTGTACATAGCATAACCTACTTTGTTATGATTTTAGTATCATAATGATTAATAAATGCACGCACAATTATCATGAACTTGATTTGAACAAATGCCTATCAACTTGTGTGTGCAAAATTCAGAATTAAATGAATGTGCAGCAATTTGTACAAATAGAGAGTCTGTAGGCCTATACTGTTGTAGCCATTAAATAAGCGCATTTATTTTCATATTTGTTCAAATGTTATAATGTTATTTTTTTTCCCCATGTATGTTGATTTATGAAAAGTGAACAGCACGAGTAAAAGTGAATTTCGTTTTGTATAAATTGTATCTTAATTTTAATACATTTTTCATCAGCCTGTATTTAATAAATAAGATCAATAAGATTTAATAAATAATAATAAAAAAATGATAATCTTGCATTGCACGTTAACTGGAGCGCATCTCATCCTAACTTAACGAAACTCATTGTATGCCTCACACACACAGACATGAGAAATACATCAAATACACAAAGCTTGAAATGTCTTTAAACGAAATAATTCAAAACGAAAAGAAAAAGGCTACTCTCTGATTATGTAATCCATTATGTGCATTTCTCTCTATAGGCGCGTTCACTATACGGCGATCGTCAACTTCATCTTTGCAGCCGAGTCGACACTGTCAGAAAACACTAGATTATTAATAAAAATCAATGCACGCGTCACCGGATTTCCAAATGCACATCTTGCTTGTTGCACCCACACATATTATGTCGAAATAACGAGATATTATGTTGAAATAACATTATTAATAATAATACATATTTTATAATATTTGATTGAATGCTGAATGTTGTTCAGTTAATAAAATGAAAACTTTAATTGTGATCATTAAAATAATTGAATATGAAATATTTAGTGGCCAAGTTTTGCTAATTAATTAATTTATATATGTAAGGCATTCGTTCCAATCAACTGCCGCAGCCAAGGCCACGTCTAGTGTATATATCTATGACTTGGCACTTCTGGGTAAAGATGCGATCAGTCAAATGAAATCCAATAAACGTATAAATAAATATTCCAAATGAAAAAGCGATGGGAAATGTCGTCCAATTTTCTAATACTATTATTTGATGACAACAATACATTTGTAAAAGAAAATCCAGCCATTTCTGTTTTTTTAAAGAAAAAAACCAAGCTGCACCCTTTTTTAAATGTCATCTTTGATTCCGAAAGAGAATAATGAACGGGGCGATGTGCAGATTGTAAATCTTAAAAAATGATTGAATGATTTTCTTGTGTCATTATGATGAAGAAACAAGTCGAAAAAAAAAAAAAAAAGTCGAAAAAAACCATTTGTGGAAGGCATCCGATGAGTGTCAACCCGGCCAGATCAGCAAGTGCATCAAGGCAACCACGATTAGCCGGTGCACCAGCCAGCAAAGTGATTCAATGGTTCATAGGTGTAGCTCGCAGCCTCATCGCCCTACCCTCCACATCCTAAAGAGTGTACAGGCTGTTATTTATATAGGGCAGATAAGACCTGTGTTTCTCTTCGACGGTAACTGTAAATTGAATTGAAGCTGCGATTTTTGAAGTTGTATATACTCGCGCGGGCAAATACAGATGTGTTAAACACGATAAGAACACAAATTCTACCTTTATTCGTTAATACAGTCGGTATTTCCCACAATGATTCTGCTTTGCTATTGGCCACGTCACGATCAGTAAGCGCTGCTATTGGTGGTCACGATTATTAAGTACGAAAATGAAAATTCTGTCAGTAATTCCTCACCCTCATGTTGTTCCAACCCCTTCGGTCATCTTCGGAACACAAATTAAGATATTTTTGATTAAATGACTAAATTGGACTATATTAAGGATGTGTTTAATGAACTTTTCTGGGCCAGCAAGTTTCAAACCCTTAGAAGCCTGAAGAAGTCTCGTTCCGAACACATCGCGATATTTGGCATCAGTTCACGTGTGTCAGATGTTGGTAAGAAGTAAATACGCTGTCCGAATAATGTGTGATATATAATGTATTTTCTGTTTGTCGATATTAATCAGATTAGCTCACGTTCAGTCACGGCATTATATCTGTCATCTCCACTGAGGCTTTGCGTTTTATTGCTTTCTAATTCAAAACAGGGTGATTAAGTTACACTGCCTGTGAGCATAGGCCTAAAGACCTTAAATCAGTTAATCATATTCATATCAGATTAAAAGTAGTACAATTAGTTCCAAAGTTGTATTTGTAGTAGAAGCACAGTACAAACAACACTTACCATGCTTTTACCACATTAACATTAGTTTTACTGTGGTAAGTGTAGTAAAAAGACAGTAATCACAAAACTTACCATGCTTTTACCACACTGTATTGGGAGTTTTAATGTGATACTTATTGTAAATGCACATTAACCACAACGCTTACCATGCTTTTACCACAGGAATGATGTAAAACAACATAATGATATTTTATTTTCTCTTTTTTCAGCTGAAAAGACCAAAAGGACCTTTCGGACTATTATTGTTTGAGGACAAGTAAACGGAGGAGACCGACAGCTGCAAAGGCAAATATTCGCAATGGTATATACATGTGTTGGTTCGAACCCTAAATCAAACATTTTATCAAGCATTTGTTGTTTCTTAAACCTTTTCTCGCAAAACCCATAGCCCAATCAGTACGAAGATAGTCTGAAAGTCTTAATAATTCACAAGATTTAACAAGTTGTCAAATTCGTATACGATACTCGTACATATTTGTATACTCGTACACACACTGTCAGAAAGTTGATATTAATTGCATTGTATTGATTACAATTAGTGATGCACCGATGTGAAAATTGAGGCCGATACCGATAACCGATATTAATATTGCTGTTATGGCCGATACCGATATTTGCCGATGTCGATATCTCTGTATAGAAAACAAATTTGAATGATTATCAAATAAAGAGCTATTTTCCAAAACACTTTTTTTTTACTTTAGAAATGACTGATATTGGGCACCTTTACCTGTGTGCAAAATATGTCACATACGACACACATGCATTATACTGCATTGCATATACAGTAATGTGTGCTGGTCAACTTGTCTAAAATTAAGAAACCCTTAGAAAACAGTAAAAAAAACCACACAAAAAACAGGAACATTGTGTAAAATTAAGATAGGCTACTTTATTTATTATTCCAATATCCAAATATCGAGGGCTTGGAACCAGAGGGGCGTAAGTGGCATTTGACAAACTTTACAGGAGAGCCAAAACAAAATTTTGACCACACTTCAATCAACTGTATTTATTAACCTTCAACCACAACATTGCAACCACATACATACTTATATGAGTAAGTTCTTAAGTGAACATATTATGGAATATTAACACGATGAACATATTCTAAAACCTTGCAAAATCTTGAAAATATGGCAAAAACATCAAATACGCCTTTTTGGCACCAAACATTTCCAATTCGTCTAAAGAAAAATAGGGCGTATCTGCTGATCAATGCAGAAATGATTGGTCAAAACATTGGTTAAAAACACTCTAACTTCATAACTTTTCATTTGATTTAAAATACTGCATACATAGTCATTTCATCATTTCAAACTGTTTAACATTTCATTTCTAACCGTTTAATTTCAATTCTCATTTATGAGTTCACATTCATGTCAAACAGTTTAACATTTAATTTCAAACAGTTTAATTTCTCTTGTTTATTACACATTTCACTTTTTAGTTCACTTTAGTTGAACTAAAAAGTTCACTCACTGCCCACTGTCAGAGTGTTATAGAACTCTGCATAACAGTGAGGAATACTCCCATTGGTGCACAGGGTGAGTAGGTCTTTTTTCTTTAAGGCACTGATCACTGGAGGATTTTCATACAATGAGCTGGGGTGTGTGGTTCTGGTGCCTCTTGTTGCCTGTTGTGCCACCGTCAGTTTTCGGAAGGTTGGGGCGGTGAAATCATACTTGAAGAAGATTGTTTTTGGTTCATCTTTCGTGTAGCGGAACCATTTAATCTTCTGCCAATGAACTGATTGTCCCTCCTCATCTTTTGTTCTGTTTTTGAGTATGTGGTTGGAGAGGGACTTGAAGTCCAGAAAGTCCTTGTGTTCAAGTTCATGTACACTGTATGGGTCGTTCCTTCTTGCCATTCTCACAAGTGTGTAGTAGCCATCAGTAAATAGAAGTATGGGAGTAAATAGAAATGGGAGTAAATAGAAACTTTTCTTCTTGCAGTTTCCACTGCAGCATGCACACTATCACACTCCATGTCTAGTAGCCATCCATGATGGCTACTACACACTTGTGAGAATGGAAAGAAAGAACGACCCATAGTGTACATGAACTTGGACACAAGGACTTTCTGTACTTCAAGTCCCTCTCCAACCACATACTCAAAAACAGAACAAAAGATGAGGAGGGACAATCAGTTCATTGGCAGAAGATTAAATGGTTCCGCTACACGAAAGATGAACCAAAAACAATCTTCTTCAAGTATGATTTCACCGCCCCAACCTTCCGAAAACTGACGGTGGCACAACAGGCAACAAGAGGCACCAGAGGCACCAGAACCACACACCCCAGCTCATTGTATGAAAATCCTCCAGTGATCAGTGCCTTAAAGAAAAAAGACCTACTCACCCTGTGCACCAATGGGAGTATTCCTCACTGTTATGCAGAGTTCTATAACACTCTGACAGTGGGCAGTGAGTGAACTTTTTAGTTCAACTAAAGTGAACTAAAAAGTGAAATGTGTAATAAACAAGAGAAATTAAACTGTGTGAACTTAAATGTTAAACTGTTTGAAATTAAATGTTAAACTGTTTGACATGAATGTGAACTCATAAATGAGAATTGAAATTAAACGGTTAGAAATGATCAAATTAAATGACTATGTATACAGTATTTTAAATAAAATGAAAAGTTATGAAGTTAGAGTGTTTTTAACCAATGTTTTGACCAATCATTTCTGCATTGATCAGCAGATACGCCCTATTTTTCTTTAGAGGAATTGGAAATGTTTGGTGCCAAAAAGGCGTATTTGATGTTTTTGCCATATTTTCAAGATTTTGCAAGGTTTTAGAATATGTTCATCGTGTTAATATTCCATAATATGTTCACTTAAGAACTTACTCATATAAGTATGTATGTGGTTGCAATGTTGTGGTTGAAGGTTAATAAATACAGTTGATTGAAGCGTGGTCAAAATTTTGTTTTGGCTCTCCTGTAAAGTTTGTCAAATGCCACTTGCGCCCCTCTGGTTCCAAACAATGTGTAGGCCATACATGTATTTTTTAGAGCCAGAAGGGCGTAAGTGGACATACGCCCCTCTGGCTCCAAACAATGCTCAAACTTTTGTGTTAGGTCTTTGTTGTTTTGTTGCTTTATTCAATACAAGTTGATTTCTGATGCGTCTTTTTGGCACAACTAGATAGAGCTCATCAAGACCTTTAATTTGATATATAGAACTCATTTTCGCCCAAAATGCCACTTACGCCCCTCTGGTTCCAAGCCCTCGATATGATACTAAAAAATACCACAGGGAAAAGGGCTTCTATTTGTGACGTGCTGTCTTTGCGTTTGAACATTGCACATTTTAAACAGGACACTCATTAACTGAATAAATGTTAGCCAATACAAACATATTTATAGAAAACAGTTGACAATGAATAGACAGGAGTCCAATAATAGCATAACGAATCATTCTTAAAATAATAACAAGTAGCCTAGGCTATAAGACCAATCCGACATGGGCTGTGTTAACAGTAAAACGTCCGTCATTTAACGAATTTTAAAAACACGGATGGATAATACAAAATACTTTCTGATATTTTGACAGAAAAAAAACAAGCAAGAACAAAATTTAAACTTAGCCCGTCAATTTTTCATTTTACAATTATCTTCTCTCTCTGTGTGTGCACGCGTCCGTGTTTGTGAGAGAGAGAGCTCGCGCAGCACTGATACAACGGTAGCCTACTTTTTAATCCACAAGTAACGAACGCGCTAGTTTTCATACAAAATAAATATGTAACATAATTAGGTAGGCTACTTTAGTTATTATTAATACAATAACGTAACACATGAAGGCTATACGTTTCTCAACACTGAGAATGAATCAATAAACGCCTGTTTCTCCACTCGCGCTTATCAGTAATCCACAAATCACACGTGCTGTCACTTTTGAGAAAAATCTAATTCGAACGGGTATCAAATATCAAGCAATATATTCAAATATCTACGAGTCAAAAAACGATCAGTCAAAAATGTGTCATGAAGAGGAAAAAAACATAAGTCGCACTGGACTGCGTTAACAATGTTACGGACGGGACAGTTGACTTGAGCGCTCTGAAAGCGCCACTAAGACTGCTTTAAAACTTTCACAGAGACCTCAAACAGAAAGCACAAAAAGCCTGTCTTTAAATTTAATTTCGTTTTGTATTAATTGTATCTTAATTTTGATAAATGTTTCATCAACCAATTGCCTGGATTGAATTAAATAAGAAGTAAATATAGTAGAAAATATTTAATCAGGACACGGAGGCGAGGGCGCGTGAACCTGGAGCGCGTCTCATCAATGAACCGAAATCTACCTGCCTCACAGACCGGAGACATATATAGAAAGCTTGAAATGTCTATTTTTAAACAGAACAATTCAAAACGAAAGAAAACAGACTGTTCTCTGCTTATGTCATCTGTATGAAATGTGTATTTATCTCAGGCACATTCACTACTGCTAAGATCGAGTCAGCATCGTCAACTTCATCTTCAACTTCACACGTCAAATGTCGGCCTGTTCACATCGGCCATATTTTGACATCGGAACGATACCGATGTGTAAAAAAATGACCATATCGGCCGATATTATATCGGCGGCCGATATATCGTGCACCACTAATTACAATTATTACAAATTGGTCCCCGTCTGTTTATGTTCCAGTGATACATGACGTCTCTCCACACCTCATAACCTACCTCTGTTTGCAGGGGTGGAAAAGCTTATCTTACTTGTCACATGACATCAGATACTCGATTATTTTGTCATAATCAGACCAGTTACACTGCTGATAACTGTCCCGTTTGCATGTAAATCATTTTCACATGATTATTGCTTGCTATTAAAGACGTACTTTTATTCATAGAAATGCCCCCACATATCAGTGAACTTATAATATAAAAATGCTTTTAAAATTTAATTATTCAACACTCTTTACAGAAAAAAATATCCTACAGTTATACATAAACTGACTATTTGCAAGTAATGTATTAAAATTACCTTCCTTTCCGTCTTGCAGGATTACTTGGTCCTTTTTTTTTTTTTAAAGCTCTACAATATCAAACTCAACAGCTCTTTTAAGAGCCAACCCTCACAAGAGCTACTAGTGAGTCGCAGCGAATCTTGCCGGGATCAGCCCTTCCCAGGTAAAGTTTCTAGAATATTGAAATCGGTATTTACTCATCAAATGCTCTCTCCTGAATCGCCGCCGCTAGAGTTCTTACGAGATCAAGAAAATATGATCATATAACAGCGATTTTATCATCACTGCATTGGTTACCTATAAAGTTCCGTATTAATTATAAGGTATTGCTACTGACTTATAAAGCTCTAAACGGCTTAGCTCCAGTCTATTTAACGGATCTTCTATCGCCCCTATAATCCATCGCGCTCTTTAAGATCACTAAATTCAAGGCTTTTGGTCATACCTAGGATATCCAGAACCACCAAAGGAGGGAGAGCATTTTCACATTTGGCTCCAAAACTCTGGAATAGTCTTCCTGATACTGTTCGTTGCTCAGACTCGCTCTCCCAGTTTAAAACTAGATTAAAGTCGCATCTCTTCAGCCAGGCATTCATATAATCCTACAGTTCAAACTACAATCCGGCCTGTAGCTCATAAATGCCAGAGGAGAACTGGCCCCCGACTGAGCCTGGGTTCTCCCAAGGTTTTTTTTCTCCATTAGGTCACCTGATGGAGTTTTAGGACACCATTAGGTCACTTGATGGAGTTTTTCGGTTCCTTGCCACTGTTGCCTTTGCCTTGCTCAGTTGGGGATATTTTGGGGATATTTAATTTAATTTTATCAATCAATAAATTCCTCTTGAAACAAACATTGTTGTATTATTTTAATTTAATACTGTGAAGCTGCTTTGATACAATCTGTATTGTGAAAAGCGCTATACAAATAATAACTTATTTATAACTGTCTTAATTTATGTTTCAAGAACAATAGTAATTGCACATAGAGTAAGTCGAGACTTTCTTGTTTTACAGCAGAGAAGGAAGACCAGTCCTTATATCAACGCAAGCTAATCGAATAAGTCCTTTGTTTCGGGTGAGGAAGGAACATCTGGTGCCCAAAGAAGACAGAAAGCTGCACGAGTCCATTGGTATGTCTTGTATTGAAACAATGCTGTAATATGTAGTACATAATTTGATGTTGACAATTTTACATTGTACAGGTTATCACTTGGTTTTTGACCAAGTGAAGCTCTTGAAACAAGTGACAGGAGAGTATGTAACTTGTCTGGAAAGTATCAGAGTCGCATTTGGCACGCGTGCCTTAGGTTGCCGACCCCTGGTCTAGCCTATAGTCTATGGTACCAATCACGTTAGTGAAGCCTGAGTAACATATACTGTAATCGGCATGGTCATGAATGCATGATCTTCATAAAAAATTATGATAGCCTAAAAAAAAAATGCTTAAAAAAAAAACTGCTTTACAACATTGGGTCTTAAAGGTGCTGTATGTAGTATCACATTAAAATGATCCACTTTTCGGGTTTTGCTATTACCTCTGAAAGCAAGTATTCTTATGTTTATGTGAAGGTGCCGGGTCGGATTTACCGCGAAATCCAGTGACGTCACCTGCATGCGCGGAGCGCTCCCGAGCCTCTCGCCTCGTCTAGCCTACTGATTTTGCACTCAACAGGGACGACACTGCAACTTATGACATGGACTTATGACTTATGCAACTTATGACATGTCTGATAACACTAAGAAACGACCTGCTCCCAGCACAACACAGACTCCAACACAAACTCCACTTATTGATAAAAAAAACCAATAAAACGTTTTTTTCTTTCTGCTGAAGCTCGTATTAAAGGCCAGACGTGAATCGGATGAACTTCGGGTGAAAAAACACGGATCAACATCGGCAGGGCGTTTGAATCATGGAGAGACCTTATCTACAAACCTAGAATGTATACATTTCCTGAAGAAAATGTGAAGTAGTGCTTGCAGTGGCAAAATTCGGCACGGTTGATAGGGTTCCATTCTTATCATGGTACGAGCATGGAGCATTAGTTCAACGTCAAGCTGATAAAAGTAGCCTATTATTGTAACGTTGCAGTGGGAGTTTACCTGAGTTTCTAGCATGTTGTGGGATGCTCTCTCTGGTGTGTTGCGTGACGCGTCTCAGTCTGGCCGGTATTCCACAGTGCTCGCTCATAAATTCGAGCACGCGCAAGAGCACGCGCTTGTCAACTTATTGGTTGCAATCTGAAACATCACCGCTAGAGGCCGCTGAAAACTACATACAGCTCCTTTAAGTGGCTTGGAAATGCCACAAAAAAACCTAAAACTGTTTTTTTAAACCTAAAAGCGCCAGGTAAACTCCGAATGACACGACAGACAGCACTTTCCATCAAGTTCTCCGCATCTCCAATAGTGTAAAGGAAAGAGCCACTCGCAAATAATCTTAAAGCTGCCGTCGGCAACATTTTTTTGATCATATTCAGTGTAATCGACACTATAATCCGACAGAACAACATAAATAAGGTGGTTTTAGAAAAAAACCCGAGCTTCTAACTCCACCTGGAGCGTGTTATTTGTTTTCCAAAAATCCAGCGCTCCCGCTTCATCAGGTCCAATCAGCGCAGGGGGGTGTGAGATCTGACTGTCAATCACAGGTCGTGCACACGCCACAGATCCCCCTCACTCGCACATGTTAATATCACATGCACACGCCACGCCTGAAGTTCGCCTGGAGATTGCATGAAGCGTGATGGCGTAGAGAAAATCTACTAACAAGCTTCCAATTCCTCGGTTATTGCTATCTATGGCTAGATTAGCCAGGGCAGCCTACCTCCGAGTCCATGGTGTTGATAGATGCTGAAGAGACGGACGCGTTCACAGAAAATCAGGTACACACGCACAGTGACGCACTGACGAGCACGACCTCGATGGGAGGGTGCTCGCTGGTAGTGGGGAGGGGCATGAGAGTTGTAAACATTCAAAATTTTGGCTAATCGACCCAATCTGCCAGACTTGCCGACGGCAGCTTTAAGGCAATGCAAACAGTTTGTGCTGTTGTTAAAGCCCGACTCCGACAAGTCGAAAATAAGTGTGCGTTTCCAACAAATGAATCATGTAAACGACAATCTCACCAGTCACGAGAAAAAATATATATCTCAGAAAGTGCACTATTGTAACGCAAAATCTCAGTTCTTCGTACCTCAGGGCCCGTTCTTCGTACGTCGCTAACTCAGTTAGCTGGATTTGATTATTGGCGATTTGGCATGATCTGGGATTGTTTGGTTCTTCGACGCTCCTCCTGGACTTGCTGTCATAGCAACAGGTGCGCAAGCTTATTTCATGTTAACAGGATTAGATCCCGGCTTCATAAGCGGAGCTGATACTGTACCAGCCATTTGGATTATAGACATACTTAATTTAATGCAGCAACAAATTATTTACAGTGTAGCAAGATGATTTAAAACTCATTTACCTGTAATTAAGGTGTTGCTGTTACTGGTCCCTGGCTTTAGGTCTAAAGGCCTATTTATACTTCTGCGTCGAACTTACGCCGTAGCTACGTCGTAGGCTGTGCTTAGCGCGCGTACCCTTTGGCGTACCCTGATGCGCACCTCTCCAAAAATGTAACAACGCGTCAATTCTACGCGGACGATCAAATGTCGGCCTGTTCACATCGGCCATATTTTGACATCGGAACGATACCGATGTGTAAAAAAATGACCATATCGGCCGATATTATATCGGCGGCCGATATATCGTGCACCACTAATTACAATTATTACAAATTGGTCCCCGTCTGTTTATGTTCCAGTGATACATGACGTCTCTCCACACCTCATAACCTACCTCTGTTTGCAGGGGTGGAAAAGCTTATCTTACTTGTCACATGACATCAGATACTCGATTATTTTGTCATAATCAGACCAGTTACACTGCTGATAACTGTCCCGTTTGCATGTAAATCATTTTCACATGATTATTGCTTGCTATTAAAGACGTACTTTTATTCATAGAAATGCCCCCACATATCAGTGAACTTATAATATAAAAATGCTTTTAAAATTTAATTATTCAACACTCTTTACAGAAAAAAATATCCTACAGTTATACATAAACTGACTATTTGCAAGTAATGTATTAAAATTACCTTCCTTTCCGTCTTGCAGGATTACTTGGTCCTTTTTTTTTTTTTAAAGCTCTACAATATCAAACTCAACAGCTCTTTTAAGAGCCAACCCTCACAAGAGCTACTAGTGAGTCGCAGCGAATCTTGCCGGGATCAGCCCTTCCCAGGTAAAGTTTCTAGAATATTGAAATCGGTATTTACTCATCAAATGCTCTCTCCTGAATCGCCGCCGCTAGAGTTCTTACGAGATCAAGAAAATATGATCATATAACAGCGATTTTATCATCACTGCATTGGTTACCTATAAAGTTCCGTATTAATTATAAGGTATTGCTACTGACTTATAAAGCTCTAAACGGCTTAGCTCCAGTCTATTTAACGGATCTTCTATCGCCCCTATAATCCATCGCGCTCTTTAAGATCACTAAATTCAAGGCTTTTGGTCATACCTAGGATATCCAGAACCACCAAAGGAGGGAGAGCATTTTCACATTTGGCTCCAAAACTCTGGAATAGTCTTCCTGATACTGTTCGTTGCTCAGACTCGCTCTCCCAGTTTAAAACTAGATTAAAGTCGCATCTCTTCAGCCAGGCATTCATATAATCCTACAGTTCAAACTACAATCCGGCCTGTAGCTCATAAATGCCAGAGGAGAACTGGCCCCCGACTGAGCCTGGGTTCTCCCAAGGTTTTTTTTCTCCATTAGGTCACCTGATGGAGTTTTAGGACACCATTAGGTCACTTGATGGAGTTTTTCGGTTCCTTGCCACTGTTGCCTTTGCCTTGCTCAGTTGGGGATATTTTGGGGATATTTAATTTAATTTTATCAATCAATAAATTCCTCTTGAAACAAACATTGTTGTATTATTTTAATTTAATACTGTGAAGCTGCTTTGATACAATCTGTATTGTGAAAAGCGCTATACAAATAATAACTTATTTATAACTGTCTTAATTTATGTTTCAAGAACAATAGTAATTGCACATAGAGTAAGTCGAGACTTTCTTGTTTTACAGCAGAGAAGGAAGACCAGTCCTTATATCAACGCAAGCTAATCGAATAAGTCCTTTGTTTCGGGTGAGGAAGGAACATCTGGTGCCCAAAGAAGACAGAAAGCTGCACGAGTCCATTGGTATGTCTTGTATTGAAACAATGCTGTAATATGTAGTACATAATTTGATGTTGACAATTTTACATTGTACAGGTTATCACTTGGTTTTTGACCAAGTGAAGCTCTTGAAACAAGTGACAGGAGAGTATGTAACTTGTCTGGAAAGTATCAGAGTCGCATTTGGCACGCGTGCCTTAGGTTGCCGACCCCTGGTCTAGCCTATAGTCTATGGTACCAATCACGTTAGTGAAGCCTGAGTAACATATACTGTAATCGGCATGGTCATGAATGCATGATCTTCATAAAAAATTATGATAGCCTAAAAAAAAAATGCTTAAAAAAAAAACTGCTTTACAACATTGGGTCTTAAAGGTGCTGTATGTAGTATCACATTAAAATGATCCACTTTTCGGGTTTTGCTATTACCTCTGAAAGCAAGTATTCTTATGTTTATGTGAAGGTGCCGGGTCGGATTTACCGCGAAATCCAGTGACGTCACCTGCATGCGCGGAGCGCTCCCGAGCCTCTCGCCTCGTCTAGCCTACTGATTTTGCACTCAACAGGGACGACACTGCAACTTATGACATGGACTTATGACTTATGCAACTTATGACATGTCTGATAACACTAAGAAACGACCTGCTCCCAGCACAACACAGACTCCAACACAAACTCCACTTATTGATAAAAAAAACCAATAAAACGTTTTTTTCTTTCTGCTGAAGCTCGTATTAAAGGCCAGACGTGAATCGGATGAACTTCGGGTGAAAAAACACGGATCAACATCGGCAGGGCGTTTGAATCATGGAGAGACCTTATCTACAAACCTAGAATGTATACATTTCCTGAAGAAAATGTGAAGTAGTGCTTGCAGTGGCAAAATTCGGCACGGTTGATAGGGTTCCATTCTTATCATGGTACGAGCATGGAGCATTAGTTCAACGTCAAGCTGATAAAAGTAGCCTATTATTGTAACGTTGCAGTGGGAGTTTACCTGAGTTTCTAGCATGTTGTGGGATGCTCTCTCTGGTGTGTTGCGTGACGCGTCTCAGTCTGGCCGGTATTCCACAGTGCTCGCTCATAAATTCGAGCACGCGCAAGAGCACGCGCTTGTCAACTTATTGGTTGCAATCTGAAACATCACCGCTAGAGGCCGCTGAAAACTACATACAGCTCCTTTAAGTGGCTTGGAAATGCCACAAAAAAACCTAAAACTGTTTTTTTAAACCTAAAAGCGCCAGGTAAACTCCGAATGACACGACAGACAGCACTTTCCATCAAGTTCTCCGCATCTCCAATAGTGTAAAGGAAAGAGCCACTCGCAAATAATCTTAAAGCTGCCGTCGGCAACATTTTTTTGATCATATTCAGTGTAATCGACACTATAATCCGACAGAACAACATAAATAAGGTGGTTTTAGAAAAAAACCCGAGCTTCTAACTCCACCTGGAGCGTGTTATTTGTTTTCCAAAAATCCAGCGCTCCCGCTTCATCAGGTCCAATCAGCGCAGGGGGGTGTGAGATCTGACTGTCAATCACAGGTCGTGCACACGCCACAGATCCCCCTCACTCGCACATGTTAATATCACATGCACACGCCACGCCTGAAGTTCGCCTGGAGATTGCATGAAGCGTGATGGCGTAGAGAAAATCTACTAACAAGCTTCCAATTCCTCGGTTATTGCTATCTATGGCTAGATTAGCCAGGGCAGCCTACCTCCGAGTCCATGGTGTTGATAGATGCTGAAGAGACGGACGCGTTCACAGAAAATCAGGTACACACGCACAGTGACGCACTGACGAGCACGACCTCGATGGGAGGGTGCTCGCTGGTAGTGGGGAGGGGCATGAGAGTTGTAAACATTCAAAATTTTGGCTAATCGACCCAATCTGCCAGACTTGCCGACGGCAGCTTTAAGGCAATGCAAACAGTTTGTGCTGTTGTTAAAGCCCGACTCCGACAAGTCGAAAATAAGTGTGCGTTTCCAACAAATGAATCATGTAAACGACAATCTCACCAGTCACGAGAAAAAATATATATCTCAGAAAGTGCACTATTGTAACGCAAAATCTCAGTTCTTCGTACCTCAGGGCCCGTTCTTCGTACGTCGCTAACTCAGTTAGCTGGATTTGATTATTGGCGATTTGGCATGATCTGGGATTGTTTGGTTCTTCGACGCTCATCCTGGACTTGCTGTCATAGCAACAGGTGCGCAAGCTTATTTCATGTTAACAGGATTAGATCCCGGCTTCATAAGCGCTGGACTTCCCGTATCAGCTCCGCTTATGAAGCCGCAGTCTAATCCTGTTAACATGAAATAAGCCTGCTCCCGAGCAGGTTTAAGCTTGCGCACCTGGGGCCCGTTCTTCGTACGTCGCTAACTCAGTTAGCTGGATTTGATTATTGGCGATTTGGCATGATCTGGGATTGTTTGGTTCTTCGACGCTCCTCCTGGACTTGCTGTCATAGCAACAGGTGCGCAAGCTTATTTCATGTTAACAGGATTAGATCCCGGCTTCATAAGCGGAGCTGATACTGTACCAGCCATTTGGATTATAGACATACTTAATTTAATGCAGCAACAAATTATTTACAGTGTAGCAAGATGATTTAAAACTCATTTACCTGTAATTAAGGTGTTGCTGTTACTGGTCCCTGGCTTTAGGTCTAAAGGCCTATTTATACTTCTGCGTCGAACTTACGCCGTAGCTACGTCGTAGGCTGTGCTTAGCGCGCGTACCCTTTGGCGTACCCTGATGCGCACCTCTCCAAAAATGTAACAACGCGTCAATTCTACGCGGACGCAAGCGCTGTGATTGGTCTGCTAGAACCCCTCCCTCGGGTTTCACATGGTCCCTCTGCATGAGTAATTGCGCGTCAACGCGGACAACGACGCAGAAGTATAAATTAAAACCAACGCGTTGCCTACAGCGTAGAGGCTCCGGCGTAGGTCCGACGCAGAAGTATAAATAGGCCTTAAGGAAGAGCTGCCCCCAGGAATGCCCTCCACAATGGGTCGGTTCTCATTTAGCCCAAGGGCCAGCTCTTCTGCCGGGGTATAACGTGGGGGTGCAGGACCACCACCTGTTTTTTTCTGCTCCGC
Organism: Leuciscus leuciscus; assembly: GCF_965113295.1. Taxonomy (NCBI): domain Eukaryota; kingdom Metazoa; phylum Chordata; class Actinopteri; order Cypriniformes; family Leuciscidae; genus Leuciscus; species Leuciscus leuciscus. Next base: position 641,509 of record NW_028118563.1, read on the forward strand.
CTTTTCCTTGGTTGCAGATAACCATAAACAGACAAACAGACACATCATTTAAAATGTCTTTGCTAAAAGAGACTAATCAGTAGAAGTAGAAAAGATTACCAGTTTGAAGAATATTCTTGTACTTCACTTTTACTTGTTCCCATGTTCTAGTGGGTCCTGAGGTGGCTCTGACATTAAGCAATTATGAAATTATTAAAATACAAGAATATATACTGTAATAAGTGATATAACCATAACATGGAACACTTACGCATTTAATTTGTCTGTTACTTTTTGCCAGCCCTCTCGAGTCCTGGCTTTTGCACACTTTGATTCCCAGTGTTCCCTGGCGTTTTAATTATATTTTTCAAACTCTGCATACCCTTCCAGTAAAAATTCCTGCTCTGCTGCGTTGAAAAACTGAGCGCGCTCTTTGGCCATGGTGAGCAGCCAATAGCAGCGTTGCTGATCAATGTTTCTACTATCGATACATATCCCCTTTTAAACCAGAGCGTGAACGCGCAATTATCTCACTAACTCAATCCAGCTATACTAATCATATCCGGCAGGTGTGTTCGAAGAACCAAATTAGTCAGATCATGATTAGCACGATGATATCATCTTGGATGTCTCGTTTGATCTCAGATGTTTTAAGCAACGTACGAAGAACGGGCCCCAGTTGCTATGACAGCAAGTCCAGGATGAGCGTCGAAGACCCAAACAATCAAATCCAGCTAACTGAGTTCTTCGACGCTCATCCTGGACTTGCTGTCATAGCAACTGGGGCCCGTTCTTCGTACGTTGCTTGAAACATCCAAGATCAAATTATGAGACATCCAAGGTGATATCATCGGCCTAATCATGATCTGACTAATTCGTTTCTTCGAACACACCTGCCAGTTATGATTAGTAGAGCTGGATTGAGTTATCTGAGATAACTGCGCGTTCATGCGCTGGTTTAAAAGGGGATATGTATCGATAGTAGAAACATTGATCAGCAACGCTGCTATTGGCTGCTCACCATGGCCAAAGAGCGCGCACAGTTTTTCTCCGCAGCAGAGCAAGAGTTATTGAAGGTTATGCAGAATATGAAACCTTAATTAAAACGCCAGGGAACCAGGAGAGAGGGCTGGCAAAAAGTAGCAGACAAATGAAATGCGTAAGTGTTCCATGTTATGGTTATATCACTTATTACAGTGTATATTCTTGTATTTTAATCATTTCATAATTGCTTAATGTCAGAGCCACCTCAGGACCCACTAGAACAGTGTTCTTCAACCCTGCTCCTGGAGGACCCCCAACACTGCACGTTTTCTTTGTCTCCCTAATCAAACACACCTGATTCAACTCATCAGCTCATTAACCCATGTGATAATGAGTTGATGAATTGAATCCGGTGTGTTTGATTAGGGAGACAAAGAAAACCAGCAGTGTTGGGGGTCCTCCGGGAGCAGGGTTGAAGAACACTGCACTAGAACATGGGAACAAGTAAAAGGGAAGTACAAGAATATTCTTCAAAATGGTAATCTTTTCTACTTCTACTGTTCTTTGTCTCTTTTACAAAAGAAAAGCACCGTTAAATGTGTTTGTCTGTTTATAACAGCAACCAAGAAAAAGGCTGAGCTGAAAAAAAACAAACAGGTGGTGGTCCTGCTCCCTCACATTATACCACATTATACCCCAGCAGTAGAGCTGGCCCTGGGGTTAAATGTGAACCGACCCATTGTGGAGGGCATCCCTGGGGGCAGCTCTTCCTCAGACCAACAGCCAGGAACCAGTAGCAGCAACACCTTCATTACTGGTAAATGAGCTTTAAATGATCTTGCTACACTGTAAAATATATCTTTTTTTTTTGCCGCATTAAATTAAGTAGGCCTATATAATCCAAATGGCTGGTACAGTAATTTCAGCTGTTAAATATTGAGTAGTGATCAATTGCTTTGACTTGTGAAGGTGAAAACTGCTGAACTTAATGTAAGAATATTTTGCCATGAGTTACTGATCACATTTGTTCATATAGTGTAGTTCATTGTAATGCCATTGTGTTTCCTCTTTTGTGCAGTTTTACATAATACACCAACACTTGTACCTGTTCCCAAGAAAGTAGTGGCTGAAATATGTGCAGTAAGTGGACTTTTTCTAACTTTACATCAAAAGGGAAGAAAGTGCAACACTTTGTAATGCCCATTTGTTTCCATTGCACAGGACAGTGAAGAAACCCTCTCAGATGACTGTCCTTTGGAGGAAGTACTTGTAAGTGCATAAATAACTTTACTTCATTTATAGTAACTTGTGTACATATTATTTCTGACTGCAATATGAGTTGCAGGAGGAAAGGCCTACTGCACAAAGTGATACAGAGGTGGGCAGTGTAGTAACCTACTTGTACTTTTTATTTTTGTTGCATGAGGCTTGTGTTGACAGTTCTTTTTTATTTTTTTATTCTTTTTATCCAAACATGGCACAGGGTGATATCCGTATATAAACGGAATCTACAACAGAAAATTTAGTATTTTGACCTGAAAAAACAGAAAAATGAAGGGGAGAAATAGAACTTGACACCTTAAAGAAGAAAAAACTGGCACTAGAGATTGAGTTGCTTCAAAAGGAACTTCAGAGTAAGTGCTAAATACACTATTTCACACAGAGTACTATTGCTGACCTTGGATAACAATATATCTTATTGCAGGCAAAAGATGACCATCATTGGCTTTTCTTGACAAAGAATAATTGAAATAAAACTCAAGGAACTAAGCATGTTGTCTTGTCTTCTATTCATTTAATGAAGGTTTTTGTTTTAAAAAAAAAAAAAAAAAATGGTGTTCCACAATTCTGTCCCGTGCAGCTCTGCCACTAGGTTGGTCCAAGTGCACTGGCTGGAGGTCATCATCAGGCTGCACCTCCACCACAGGGGTCCTCTCCTTTCTGATGGTGGCACTATTGTGGAGTATGGCACATGCAACAATAATGTCACAGGCCCTGTCAGGTGCAACCCTCAGACACTGAAATCTTTCCTTTAGTTGCCCAAAGGTCATTTCAATGCGTGCCCTTGTCCTGGCTAGAGCTGCATTGAAACGGGTTTGTGGTCCGGGGTTTGGGTCAGGGAATGGCGTCATGAAATACTGCCTGCAGGTATAGCCCCTGTCACCAAGCAGGATCCCGTCGTAAGCACCTGGAAAAATGCAGTTTTGTTAGGCTCAGAATAAATGTATGTAATACAGTGAGCTTGATATTAAATATTTCCTTACCACGTTCAAATAATGTGCATAAATGTGACTCTCTGAAAATCCTGGAGTCATGCACAGAACCAGGCCATTTTGCTTCCACATTTGTGATGTAGGACATGGAGTCACACACCATCTAAGATATTTTTAATCAGTCAACTGCATACTTTTTGATTACATTACTTTTTGTATTATTTGATATATTCTGGACTCGCTTCTCCAAGGTAAATGGTGAATTGTTTGATGTCAGGCTGCATGCTCAGAAAGCGGCAGTGGATTGTGCAGCGTGAGACCACCTTCAGCGACAGGTTCTTGTCGTAAAAACGGACAAGACATGGCTGCGAAAGACTTCCCGTATCACCTCCGCTTATAAAGCCGGGATCTAATCCTGTTAACATGAAATAAGCCTGCTCCCGAGCAGGTTTAAGCTTGGGCACCTGTTGCTATGACAGCAAGTCCAGGATGAGCGTCGAAGAACCAAACAATCCAAGATCATGCCAAATCTCCAACAATCAAATCCAGCTAACTGAGTTAGCGACGTACGAAGAACGGGCCCCTGGGGCCTGTTTCAGAAAGGAGGTTCAACTGAGTTGGCTTACCCTGAGATGGGAAACTCTGAGTTTTCGGTTACAGAACAGCGGAAATTAGTTAGTTCAATCAACTCTGAGTTGACTGACTCTGAGTTAAGCGCGTGCACCACCACTATAAAAAGCCATTATCAATGGAGTGCAGATATTATGAGTCACCATGGTAACAGCGCCAGACAAAAAGAGGTCTGCATATTTCTCACCAGCTTCTGCAAGCGTAAGAAGACATATTATTATTTTTTAAATATCGGCTGCAGCAGCGAAGGACAACTAGAGTTAGCTAGGGAGAAAATAGTTGCTCGAGTCAATGCGTATGTTTACATTTTAATTAGTTATACAGTGTTGGGTGTAATTAATTACCAAGTCATCTAAATACTGTCATTTAATTAAAGGGATTACTCTTAATTCTTCTGTAATTTGAAGTAAAATCTGATGTAATTGCATTAGACTATAGAACAATTCTGTATATTTAACATACATTTTTAAAAGGTATATTTTTTATGTAACCTTCTCCCTCTACACACTTTGGTCAATTCAAGAATAATCCATGCAATTGTATATTGTTTATTTGAAAGCATTAAAAGTGCAGTTTCTTGTCTCTCCTTGTATTGTTCAAGTGGTTGAGGTTGATATGGGATTTATTAATAAGTAGACCAATACTTTCTAAAGATAGTCATTATTACATGAATCTAATTACACGGTTGAAGATGTCATTTGTAGTTAGTAATTAATAACTATTTTAGAGTAACTTACCCAACTGTTATAATATCAGAGGTGAAACTGGAAGAACAGTATGTTATTCAACCTAATTTTAATTTTCATGGGTGCAATCCTGCAGGTATTAAAAGAACATGGCAGCAGCTGAAAATTAAATATAAGAACATAATTCAATCAGGTAAGGTTTGAGCATATCATGGGTGTAGGCTACCTGAATTTACAAATATTTGACATATTAAATAACTAAATAGCATCCCAGTGTCTAGCAGTGCAGCAGCATTTTTGGCTGGGGGAATTCCTGGAGGGACTTCAGAGCCAGTCACTCCCGAAGATCCAAGGGCCTTCATAAAATGTAAGAGGTTTACATATGTGTTATTTCTTATATAGGCTATTTTTGATATTTCCATTTATTTTACTTTGGGTTGGGTTTTTTGTTGGTCCCAACAGATTCCGATGGTAATATCTGTCTTTTGGAGCCTCCTGTCCCAACAAAACCTGCAGGCAGTTGTAAGTAGCCTACTCAATACACCAGAAATTATGACAAATAGTGTTATAAAGTGTACTCATCTTCACAGGACGATGGGGATAATGTTATGTGTCACATCAAACAATCTACACATTCAGATTTTTTCACATTTTTATGTGGAGTAGAATCTAAGTTTAAAGCTAAGTATAAATGGGTAGTCTTATCTCTCCCCCCGCCCCCAAAGTGGAAGAACAGCAGGAGGACGGTCCATCAACTTCTGTTGCACAGATGAACAGAGTTCAGTGATTTTCAGTAAATGCCACAGTTTAATTCTGTAGAATTTGTTTAGAACTACATTATGTAACTCTAATCTACTACTGTATATTCAGTTGCCAGTTAAGGAGTTAATAGACTTCATCTTATTTAAAAAATTGAAAAAAAAAAAAAAAACAGTAAAAATAGCAATATTGTATTTATTAATTAAAGATTAATTTTATTAATAAAAATGTACTGAAAGAATGAATGAGGTGTTTAAACACCACTTCCTCTTTAAAAAAGGGGAGGAGACCGAAAAAAACTCTGGGTTTACCGAAGAAAACCTGCTCCCGGCCAGGTTAGGTTCACAGAGTAAGTTACCATGGTAACTGACTCTGAGTATAAGTTACCTCTCTTTCAGAAACGGGCTTGACTTACTCTGCTTTCTCAGGTTTAACATACCTCCCATCAGGGCCGCGGGAAGTGGGGGTGCTGCAGAATTGTAAATGCAACGCATATATTTGTTCATTAAAATGTATAATTTTTTAGCATTTAGTCATTTATTTGTAATAAACACTTTAAGTGGGCTATTTAAAAATTGTTATTTATATGTTAAATTATCTTTTTAAAACATAAGCGCAGAGTGTTACGTAATATTGTGTGTGTGTGTGTGTGTGTGTGTGTGTGTGTGTGTGTGTGTGTGTGTGTGTGTGTGTGTGTGTGTGTCGAAAGAATTTGCCGCAGCTGCTCAAAAAAAAAAAAAAAAAAAAAAAAAAAACGTCAAAAACCCCACTGTCAGTGTTTTGTAAGGAACAGGCAAATAGGCCTATGTAAAATATAGCAGGAGACATTTTAATTGTTTACTAATAAAACAGTTATTTTTTATGTCAGTGTCGGCTAGACAGATGAAGTTGACGACTCGCGATCTTCGCAGCGCCAGTGAGAAATGCACATTTCATACGAATTACATAAGCAGCGCAGTCTGTTTTCTTTCGTTTTGAATTGTTCTGCTTAAAAGTAGACATTTCAAGCTATCTATATGTCTCAGGTCTGTGAGGCAATAGGCTACCTTATAGGCCTACGCTGAGTTTCATTTATGAGACGAGCTCCAGGTTCGCCAGCGCCTCCGTATCCTGATTATTTATTTTCTAATAGCCTATATTTAGGCTACTTCTTATTAAATCCTGACAATTTGTTGATGAAACATCGATTAAAATTAAGATACAATTAATACAAAACGAAATTAAATTTAAAGACAGGCTTTGTGTTTTCAGTTTGAGGTCTCTGTGAAAGTTTTAAAACATTATTTTAGTGCCGCTTTAGAGCGCTCACGTCCGTAACGGAGAACTGTCTGTAACATTTTTTTTTTTTTTTTTTGTGAAATAAATTTCTAAAAAAATGCGACTTAGTCCAGTGCGACTTAGGCTATAGATGTTTTTTTCTTCCCCGTGGCGCATTTTGTGACTGATATGCGACTCCGGAGCAATGAAAATAAAAGGGACTCCGGAATAAAAGCAGAATCAATAAAAGTAAAAAATGTGATGTGCAGTCAGGTTTGAGTGTGTGCGCGTTTTTTGAGGAGTTTTATAGTCTTGATATTGTTTCTTATTCAAAAGTGGTGACGCGACGCGACTGATTTATTATGAGTGTTGGAAACAGTTCTGCTGTCTAATATATTTGATGAATAAAAGGTTAAAAAGAACTGCATTTATTAAAAAATATATATAATTTCTAATAATATAAATCTTCTTTACTATCACTTTTTTTAAAATCAATTTAACACATCCTTGCTGAATAAAAGTATTGATTTATTTAAAAAAATAAATAAAAAAATACTGACCTCAAATTACTGACCAGTAGTGTATATTGTTGTTACAAAAGATTTCTATTTTTTAAAAAATTGCTTTTTTCAATTTTTTTTTCAATTTTTTTTTTACATTTTTATTCATCAAAGTATCCTAAAAAAAGTATCACAGGTTATGAAAACATATTAAGCAGCAGAACTGTTTCCAACTTTGATAATGAATCATCATATTAGAATTATTTCTAAAGGATCATGTGATAGACTGGAGTAATGATCCTGAAAATTCAGCTTTGCATCACAGAAATAAATGATCATTTAAACCAATTATTTTAAATTGTAAAAATATATCACAATATTACTTTTTTTTCTGTATTTTTGATCAAATAAATGCAGGCTTGATGAGCAGAGGAAACTTCTTTCAAAAACATTAAAAATACTAATACTTATACTTGCCCTGTAATACATGTATTCTTTGTTTTAGATGTTATTAACTTCAATTCTTATGAATAATAAAAATGTTGTAATGTCTATTTGTTATTTATGGCCTGTACGCCTCATTATTGATCTGAGCTTCTACATCTTGAATTCGAATAACATTCGATAAAACATAATTGCTGGATTATTTTGACTATAATAAATAAGCAGATGAAACATAGTAGGCCTATACACTGTTTATCACAGATTACTTTGGACCAAAGTTACCATATTATAATTAATTATTATATAGTTCTATTCATTCATTTTATTTAAATTAGCACTGGTTAAAATGTATAAAGCATGAACAAGATATGAAACAATATTTATTAATAATGTATTTTCATTTGCGTCCTATGCTGGCTAATTACGACGTTTAACCTGTTATCATAATGAAATTCATGCATTTATTTATTTGTCATTTAAACTGATGCAAACAGGGAAAGAGAGTAGAAAACACTTATTATCCTGTCGCCCCCTCTAGTGGACAGCATTAAGTATTACGGCCTTCATTGCTCAGATAACTCAAGTCGATGGATTTTTTGGGAAAGTCTGACCAGTTAGAAGCAAGTTAGACCAGTCTGAGGGTCTGAGCTGAGTTTGGTGAAGCATCAAAGTTCTAGGCGGAGTCAATTTCTCATAATAATAATAACAATTAATCCCAAACCTGGTAATTTTGTCAGTATTTAATTTACGTTCACTGATTCTGGCTTCTCTCTTTTCTGTCTCTTTCTTTTCATGTGAACTGAGTAGGCTACACATGCTTAAATTCAAAAAATATAAACTTTATTTCTATTCAAAATTATTTATAGCCCATAGGCTATATGTCACACACGCCTACCTGCCTTTTGATGTAAATAAAAGACTAGAGTGGTAAATGTTACGGACATATTATCATGGTACAGTTCAGCCTATTATTGATTTTTATTTCCACTTCCCTTTTATCCAAAGAGACGGAACTATTTGCACTGTATTTATCAATGGGAAATATGCTAATATAATCTGTCATATACTGTGGCTCACATTAATGGGGTTGCTTGCAAGTCGCAGCAGCACGAATTACGTGACCAGCAACATATTTCTAAATCAAATAGTGTGTGTAGTTAACAGTGAGTGGTGGTTTCAGACATTATTTCATTAAAGGGCATTTGTCAGTGCCGCACTCGTAGCCTACTGACTCTTATTCTGCCTGACAGAAAGAAAAGCTCACAGCTTACTGAAGGCGGAGCGGTTTGACCAATCAGATGAAAGGGGCGTTTCAGCGCCGCCCACGTGTGCAAATGAAATATCGAACCCATAAACCGACTTGTAAACGAAAAATGAAAAATCTAGCCAAAATCTAGCCAAAAAAACGAATAAACGAGCTGGTTTTCATTTCTCCTTATTCCATTCTAAACAGGAAATGAAATGATCAAAAAGTGCACGGACCCTATGACTTAGCACGACGGTGTAATAAGTTTATATACACTAGATGTCGCCTTGGCTACGGCAGTTTGGAATATTCTGGGCTCATCTGATTTTTTTGTACATAGCATAACCTACTTTGTTATGATTTTAGTATCATAATGATTAATAAATGCACGCACAATTATCATGAACTTGATTTGAACAAATGCCTATCAACTTGTGTGTGCAAAATTCAGAATTAAATGAATGTGCAGCAATTTGTACAAATAGAGAGTCTGTAGGCCTATACTGTTGTAGCCATTAAATAAGCGCATTTATTTTCATATTTGTTCAAATGTTATAATGTTATTTTTTTCCCCCATGTATGTTGATTTATGAAAAGTGAACAGCACGAGTAAAAGTGAATTTCGTTTTGTATAAATTGTATCTTAATTTTAATACATTTTTCATCAGCCTGTATTTAATAAATAAGATCAATAAGATTTAATAAATAATAATAAAAAAATGATAATCTTGCATTGCACGTTAACTGGAGCGCATCTCATCCTAACTTAACGAAACTCATTGTATGCCTCACACACACAGACATGAGAAATACATCAAATACACAAAGCTTGAAATGTCTTTAAACGAAATAATTCAAAACGAAAAGAAAAAGGCTACTCTCTGATTATGTAATCCATTATGTGCATTTCTCTCTATAGGCGCGTTCACTATACGGCGATCGTCAACTTCATCTTTGCAGCCGAGTCGACACTGTCAGAAAACACTAGATTATTAATAAAAATCAATGCACGCGTCACCGGATTTCCAAATGCACATCTTGCTTGTTGCACCCACACATATTATGTCGAAATAACGAGATATTATGTTGAAATAACATTATTAATAATAATACATATTTTATAATATTTGATTGAATGCTGAATGTTGTTCAGTTAATAAAATGAAAACTTTAATTGTGATCATTAAAATAATTGAATATGAAATATTTAGTGGCCAAGTTTTGCTAATTAATTAATTTATATATGTAAGGCATTCGTTCCAATCAACTGCCGCAGCCAAGGCCACGTCTAGTGTATATATCTATGACTTGGCACTTCTGGGTAAAGATGCGATCAGTCAAATGAAATCCAATAAACGTATAAATAAATATTCCAAATGAAAAAGCGATGGGAAATGTCGTCCAATTTTCTAATACTATTATTTGATGACAACAATACATTTGTAAAAGAAAATCCAGCCATTTCTGTTTTTTTAAAGAAAAAAACCAAGCTGCACCCTTTTTTAAATGTCATCTTTCATTCCGAAAGAGAATAATGAACGGGATTATTATGATGTGCAGATTGTAAATCTTAAAAAATGATTGAATGATTTTCTTGTGTCATTATGATGAAGAAACAAGTCGAAAAAAAAAAAAAAAAGTCGAAAAAAACCATTTGTGGAAGGCATCCGATGAGTGTCAACCCGGCCAGATCAGCAAGTGCATCAAGGCAACCACGATTAGCCGGTGCACCAGCCAGCAAAGTGATTCAATGGTTCATAGGTGTAGCTCGCAGCCTCATCGCCCTACCCTCCACATCCTAAAGAGTGTACAGGCTGTTATTTATATAGGGCAGATAAGACCTGTGTTTCTCTTCGACGGTAACTGTAAATTGAATTGAAGCTGCGATTTTTGAAGTTGTATATACTCGCGCGGGCAAATACAGATGTGTTAAACACGATAAGAACACAAATTCTACCTTTATTCGTTAATACAGTCGGTATTTCCCACAATGATTCTGCTTTGCTATTGGCCACGTCACGATCAGTAAGCGCTGCTATTGGTGGTCACGATTATTAAGTACGAAAATGAAAATTCTGTCAGTAATTCCTCACCCTCATGTTGTTCCAACCCCTTCGGTCATCTTCGGAACACAAATTAAGATATTTTTGATTAAATGACTAAATTGGACTATATTAAGGATGTGTTTAATGAACTTTTCTGGGCCAGCAAGTTTCAAACCCTTAGAAGCCTGAAGAAGTCTCGTTCCGAACACATCGCGATATTTGGCATCAGTTCACGTGTGTCAGATGTTGGTAAGAAGTAAATACGCTGTCCGAATAATGTGTGATATATAATGTATTTTCTGTTTGTCGATATTAATCAGATTAGCTCACGTTCAGTCACGGCATTATATCTGTCATCTCCACTGAGGCTTTGCGTTTTATTGCTTTCTAATTCAAAACAGGGTGATTAAGTTACACTGCCTGTGAGCATAGGCCTAAAGACCTTAAATCAGTTAATCATATTCATATCAGATTAAAAGTAGTACAATTAGTTCCAAAGTTGTATTTGTAGTAGAAGCACAGTACAAACAACACTTACCATGCTTTTACCACATTAACATTAGTTTTACTGTGGTAAGTGTAGTAAAAAGACAGTAATCACAAAACTTACCATGCTTTTACCACACTGTATTGGGAGTTTTAATGTGATACTTATTGTAAATGCACATTAACCACAACGCTTACCATGCTTTTACCACAGGAATGATGTAAAACAACATAATGATATTTTATTTTCTCTTTTTTCAGCTGAAAAGACCAAAAGGACCTTTCGGACTATTATTGTTTGAGGACAAGTAAACGGAGGAGACCGACAGCTGCAAAGGCAAATATTCGCAATGGTATATACATGTGTTGGTTCGAACCCTAAATCAAACATTTTATCAAGCATTTGTTGTTTCTTAAACCTTTTCTCGCAAAACCCATAGCCCAATCAGTACGAAGATAGTCTGAAAGTCTTAATAATTCACAAGATTTAACAAGTTGTCAAATTCGTATACGATACTCGTACATATTTGTATACTCGTACACACACTGTCAGAAAGTTGATATTAATTGCATTGTATTGATTACAATTAGTGATGCACCGATGTGAAAATTGAGGCCGATACCGATAACCGATATTAATATTGCTGTTATGGCCGATACCGATATTTGCCGATGTCGATATCTCTGTATAGAAAACAAATTTTAATGATTATCAAATAAAGAGCTATTTTCCAAAACACTTTTTTTTTACTTTAGAAATGACTGATATTGGGCACCTTTACCTGTGTGCAAAATATGTCACATACGACACACATGCATTATACTGCATTGCATATACAGTAATGTGTGCTGGTCAACTTGTCTAAAATTAAGAAACCCTTAGAAAACAGTAAAAAAAACCACACAAAAAACAGGAACATTGTGTAAAATTAAGATAGGCTACTTTATTTATTATTCCAATATCCAAATATCGAGGGCTTGGAACCAGAGGGGCGTAAGTGGCATTTGACAAACTTTACAGGAGAGCCAAAACAAAATTTTGACCACACTTCAATCAACTGTATTTATTAACCTTCAACCACAACATTGCAACCACATACATACTTATATGAGTAAGTTCTTAAGTGAACATATTATGGAATATTAACACGATGAACATATTCTAAAACCTTGCAAAATCTTGAAAATATGGCAAAAACATCAAATACGCCTTTTTGGCACCAAACATTTCCAATTCGTCTAAAGAAAAATAGGGCGTATCTGCTGATCAATGCAGAAATGATTGGTCAAAACATTGGTTAAAAACACTCTAACTTCATAACTTTTCATTTGATTTAAAATACTGTATACATAGTCATTTAATTTGATCATTTCTAACCGAGGAATTGGAAATGTTTGGTGCCAAAAAGGCGTATTTGATGTTTTTGCCATATTTTCAAGATTTTGCAAGGTTTTAGAATATGTTCATCGTGTTAATATTCCATAATATGTTCACTTAAGAACTTACTCATATAAGTATGTATGTGGTTGCAATGTTGTGGTTGAAGGTTAATAAATACAGTTGATTGAAGCGTGGTCAAAATTTTGTTTTGGCTCTCCTGTAAAGTTTGTCAAATGCCACTTGCGCCCCTCTGGTTCCAAACAATGTGTAGGCCATACATGTATTTTTTAGAGCCAGAAGGGCGTAAGTGGACATACGCCCCTCTGGCTCCAAACAATGCTCAAACTTTTGTGTTAGGTCTTTGTTGTTTTGTTGCTTTATTCAATACAAGTTGATTTCTGATGCGTCTTTTTGGCACAACTAGATAGAGCTCATCAAGACCTTTAATTTGATATATAGAACTCATTTTCGCCCAAAATGCCACTTACGCCCCTCTGGTTCCAAGCCCTCGATATGATACTAAAAAATACCACAGGGAAAAGGGCTTCTATTTGTGACGTGCTGTCTTTGCGTTTGAACATTGCACATTTTAAACAGGACACTCATTAACTGAATAAATGTTAGCCAATACAAACATATTTATAGAAAACAGTTGACAATGAATAGACAGGAGTCCAATAATAGCATAACGAATCATTCTTAAAATAATAACAAGTAGCCTAGGCTATAAGACCAATCCGACATGGGCTGTGTTAACAGTAAAACGTCCGTCATTTAACGAATTTTAAAAACACGGATGGATAATACAAAATACTTTCTGATATTTTGACAGAAAAAAAACAAGCAAGAACAAAATTTAAACTTAGCCCGTCAATTTTTCATTTTACAATTATCTTCTCTCTCTGTGTGTGCACGCGTCCGTGTTTGTGAGAGAGAGAGCTCGCGCAGCACTGATACAACGGTAGCCTACTTTTTAATCCACAAGTAACGAACGCGCTAGTTTTCATACAAAATAAATATGTAACATAATTAGGTAGGCTACTTTAGTTATTATTAATACAATAACGTAACACATGAAGGCTATACGTTTCTCAACACTGAGAATGAATCAATAAACGCCTGTTTCTCCACTCGCGCTTATCAGTAATCCACAAATCACACGTGCTGTCACTTTTGAGAAAAATCTAATTCGAACGGGTATCAAATATCAAGCAATATATTCAAATATCTACGAGTCAAAAAACGATCAGTCAAAAATGTGTCATGAAGAGGAAAAAAACATAAGTCGCACTGGACTGCGTTAACAATGTTACGGACGGGACAGTTGACTTGAGCGCTCTGAAAGCGCCACTAAGACTGCTTTAAAACTTTCACAGAGACCTCAAACAGAAAGCACAAAAAGCCTGTCTTTAAATTTAATTTCGTTTTGTATTAATTGTATCTTAATTTTGATAAATGTTTCATCAACCAATTGCCTGGATTGAATTAAATAAGAAGTAAATATAGTAGAAAATATTTAATCAGGACACGGAGGCGAGGGCGCGTGAACCTGGAGCGCGTCTCATCAATGAACCGAAATCTACCTGCCTCACAGACCGGAGACATATATAGAAAGCTTGAAATGTCTATTTTTAAACAGAACAATTCAAAACGAAAGAAAACAGACTGTTCTCTGCTTATGTCATCTGTATGAAATGTGTATTTATCTCAGGCACATTCACTACTGCTAAGATCGAGTCAGCATCGTCAACTTCATCTTCAACTTCACACGTCAAATGTCGGCCTGTTCACATCGGCCATATTTTGACATCGGAACGATACCGATGTGTAAAAAAATGACCATATCGGCCGATATTATATCGGCGGCCGATATATCGTGCACCACTAATTACAATTATTACAAATTGGTCCCCGTCTGTTTATGTTCCAGTGATACATGACGTCTCTCCACACCTCATAACCTACCTCTGTTTGCAGGGGTGGAAAAGCTTATCTTACTTGTCACATGACATCAGATACTCGATTATTTTGTCATAATCAGACCAGTTACACTGCTGATAACTGTCCCGTTTGCATGTAAATCATTTTCACATGATTATTGCTTGCTATTAAAGACGTACTTTTATTCATAGAAATGCCCCCACATATCAGTGAACTTATAATATAAAAATGCTTTTAAAATTTAATTATTCAACACTCTTTACAGAAAAAAATATCCTACAGTTATACATAAACTGACTATTTGCAAGTAATGTATTAAAATTACCTTCCTTTCCGTCTTGCAGGATTACTTGGTCCTTTTTTTTTTTTTAAAGCTCTACAATATCAAACTCAAACGCTCTTTTAAGAGCCAACCCTCACAAGAGCTACTAGTGAGTCGCAGCGAATCTTGCCGGGATCAGCCCTTCCCAGGTAAAGTTTCTAGAATATTGAAATCGGTATTTACTCATCAAATGCTCTCTCCTGAATCGCCGCCGCTAGAGTTCTTACGAGATCAAGAAAATATGATCATATAACAGCGATTTTATCATCACTGCATTGGTTACCTATAAAGTTCCGTATTAATTATAAGGTATTGCTACTGACTTATAAAGCTCTAAACGGCTTAGCTCCAGTCTATTTAACGGATCTTCTATCGCCCCTATAATCCATCGCGCTCTTTAAGATCACTAAATTCAAGGCTTTTGGTCATACCTAGGATATCCAGAACCACCAAAGGAGAGAGAGCATTTTCACATTTGGCTCCAAAACTCTGGAATAGTCTTCCTGATACTGTTCGTTGCTCAGACTCGCTCTCCCAGTTTAAAACTAGATTAAAGTCGCATCTCTTCAGCCAGGCATTCATATAATCCTACAGTTCAAACTACAATCCGGCCTGTAGCTCATAAATGCCAGAGGAGAACTGGCCCCCGACTGAGCCTGGGTTCTCCCAAGGTTTTTTTTCTCCATTAGGTCACCTGATGGAGTTTTAGGACACCATTAGGTCACTTGATGGAGTTTTTCGGTTCCTTGCCACTGTTGCCTTTGCCTTGCTCAGTTGGGGATATTTTGGGGATATTTAATTTAATTTTATCAATCAATAAATTCCTCTTGAAACAAACATTGTTGTATTATTTTAATTTAATACTGTGAAGCTGCTTTGATACAATCTGTATTGTGAAAAGCGCTATACAAATAATAACTTATTTATAACTGTCTTAATTTATGTTTCAAGAACAATAGTAATTGCACATAGAGTAAGTCGAGACTTTCTTGTTTTACAGCAGAGAAGGAAGACCAGTCCTTATATCAACGCAAGCTAATCGAATAAGTCCTTTGTTTCGGGTGAGGAAGGAACATCTGGTGCCCAAAGAAGACAGAAAGCTGCACGAGTCCATTGGTATGTCTTGTATTGAAACAATGCTGTAATATGTAGTACATAATTTGATGTTGACAATTTTACATTGTACAGGTTATCACTTGGTTTTTGACCAAGTGAAGCTCTTGAAACAAGTGACAGGAGAGTATGTAACTTGTCTGGAAAGTATCAGAGTCGCATTTGGCACGCGTGCCTTAGGTTGCCGACCCCTGGTCTAGCCTATAGTCTATGGTACCAATCACGTTAGTGAAGCCTGAGTAACATATACTGTAATCGGCATGGTCATGAATGCATGATCTTCATAAAAAATTATGATAGCCTAAAAAAAAATGCTTAAAAAAAAAACTGCTTTACAACATTGGGTCTTAAAGGTGCTGTATGTAGTATCACATTAAAATGATCCACTTTTCGGGTTTTGCTATTACCTCTGAAAGCAAGTATTCTTATGTTTATGTGAAGGTGCCGGGTCGGATTTACCGCGAAATCCAGTGACGTCACCTGCATGCGCGGAGCGCTCCCGAGCCTCTCGCCTCGTCTAGCCTATTGATTTTGCACTCAACAGCGACGACACTGCAACTTATGACATGGACTTATGACTTATGCAACTTATGACATGTCTGATAACACTAAGAAACGACCTGCTCCCAGCACAACACAGACTCCAACACAAACTCCACTTATTGATAAAAAAAACCAATAAAACGTTTTTTTCTTTCTGCTGAAGCTCGTATTAAAGGCCAGACGTGAATCGGATGAACTTCGGGTGAAAAAACACGGATCAACATCGGCAGGGCGTTTGAATCATGGAGAGACCTTATCTACAAACCTAGAATGTATACATTTCCTGAAGAAAATGTGAAGTAGTGCTTGCAGTGGCAAAATTCGGCACGGTTGATAGGGTTCCATTCTTATCATGGGACGAGCATGGAGCATTAGTTCAACGTCAAGCTGATAAAAGTAGCCTATTATTGTAACGTTGCAGTGGGAGTTTACCTGAGTTTCTAGCATGTTGTGGGATGCTCTCTCTGGTGTGTTGCGTGACGCGTCTCAGTCTGGCCGGTATTCCACAGTGCTCGCTCATAAATTCGAGCACGCGCAAGAGCACGCGCTTGTCAACTTATTGGTTGCAATCTGAAACATCACCGCTAGAGGCCGCTGAAAACTACATACAGCTCCTTTAAGTGGCTTGGAAATGCCACAAAAAAACCTAAAACTGTTTTTTTAAACCTAAAAGCGCCAGGTAAACTCCGAATGACACGACAGACAGCACTTTCCATCAAGTTCTCCGCATCTCCAATAGTGTAAAGGAAAGAGCCACTCGCAAATAATCTTAAAGCTGCCGTCGGCAACATTTTTTTGATCATATTCAGTGTAATCGACACTATAATCCGACAGAACAACATAAATAAGGTGGTTTTAGAAAAAAACCCGAGCTTCTAACTCCACCTGGAGCGTGTTATTTGTTTTCCAAAAATCCAGCGCTCCCGCTTCATCAGGTCCAATCAGCGCAGGGGGGTGTGAGATCTGACTGTCAATCACAGGTCGTGCACACGCCACAGATCCCCCTCACTCGCACATGTTAATATCACATGCACACGCCACGCCTGAAGTTCGCCTGGAGATTGCATGAAGCGTGATGGCGTAGAGAAAATCTACTAACAAGCTTCCAATTCCTCGGTTATTGCTATCTATGGCTAGATTAGCCAGGGCAGCCTACCTCCGAGTCCATGGTGTTGATAGATGCTGAAGAGACGGACGCGTTCACAGAAAATCAGGTACACACGCACAGTGACGCACTGACGAGCACGACCTCGATGGGAGGGTGCTCGCTGGTAGTGGGGAGGGGCATGAGAGTTGTAAACATTCAAAATTTTGGCTCATCGACCCAATCTGCCAGACTTGCCGACGGCAGCTTTAAGGCAATGCAAACAGTTTGTGCTGTTGTTAAAGCCCGACTCCGACAAGTCGAAAATAAGTGTGCGTTTCCAACAAATGAATCATGTAAACGACAATCTCACCAGTCACGAGAAAAAATATATATCTCAGAAAGTGCACTATTGTAACGCAAAATCTCAGTTCTTCGTACCTCAGGGCCCGTTCTTCGTACGTCGCTAACTCAGTTAGCTGGATTTGATTATTGGCGATTTGGCATGATCTGGGATTGTTTGGTTCTTCGACGCTCATCCTGGACTTGCTGTCATAGCAACAGGTGCGCAAGCTTATTTCATGTTAACAGGATTAGATCCCGGCTTCATAAGCGCTGGACTTCCCGTATCAGCTCCGCTTATGAAGCCGCAGTCTAATCCTGTTAACATGAAATAAGCCTGCTCCCGAGCAGGTTTAAGCTTGCGCACCTGGGGCCCGTTCTTCGTACGTCGCTAACTCAGTTAGCTGGATTTGATTATTGGCGATTTGGCATGATCTGGGATTGTTTGGTTCTTCGACGCTCCTCCTGGACTTGCTGTCATAGCAACAGGTGCGCAAGCTTATTTCATGTTAACAGGATTAGATCCCGGCTTCATAAGCGGAGCTGATACTGTACCAGCCATTTGGATTATAGACATACTTAATTTAATGCAGCAACAAATTATTTACAGTGTAGCAAGATGATTTAAAACTCATTTACCTGTAATTAAGGTGTTGCTGTTACTGGTCCCTGGCTTTAGGTCTAAAGGCCTATTTATACTTCTGCGTCGAACTTACGCCGTAGCTACGTCGTAGGCTGTGCTTAGCGCGCGTACCCTTTGGCGTACCCTGATGCGCACCTCTCCAAAAATGTAACAACGCGTCAATTCTACGCGGACGCAAGCGCTGTGATTGGTCTGCTAGAACCCCTCCCTCGGGTTTCACATGGTCCCTCTGCATGAGTAATTGCGCGTCAACGCGGACAACGACGCAGAAGTATAAATTAAAACCAACGCGTTGCCTACAGCGTAGAGGCTCCGGCGTAGGTCCGACGCAGAAGTATAAATAGGCCTTAAGGAAGAGCTGCCCCCAGGAATGCCCTCCACAATGGGTCGGTTCTCATTTAGCCCAAGGGCCAGCTCTTCTGCCGGGGTATAACGTGGGGGTGCAGGACCACCACCTGTTTTTTTCTGCTCCGCCTTTTCCTTGGTTGCAGATAACCATAAACAGACAAACAGACACATCATTTAAAATGTCTTTGCTAAAAGAGACTAATCAGTAGAAGTAGAAAAGATTACCAGTTTGAAGAATATTCTTGTACTTCACTTTTACTTGTTCCCATGTTCTAGTGGGTCCTGAGGTGGCTCTGACATTAAGCAATTATGAAATTATTAAAATACAAGAATATATACTGTAATAAGTGATATAACCATAACATGGAACACTTACGCATTTAATTTGTCTGTTACTTTTTGCCAGCCCTCTCGAGTCCTGGCTTTTGCACACTTTGATTCCCAGTGTTCCCTGGCGTTTTAATTATATTTTTCAAACTCTGCATACCCTTCCAGTAAAAATTCCTGCTCTGCTGCGTTGAAAAACTGAGCGCGCTCTTTGGCCATGGTGAGCAGCCAATAGCAGCGTTGCTGATCAATGTTTCTACTATCGATACATATCCCCTTTTAAACCAGAGCGTGAACGCGCAATTATCTCACTAACTCAATCCAGCTATACTAATCATATCCGGCAGGTGTGTTCGAAGAACCAAATTAGTCAGATCATGATTAGCACGATGATATCATCTTGGATGTCTCGTTTGATCTCAGATGTTTTAAGCAACGTACGAAGAACGGGCCCCAGTTGCTATGACAGCAAGTCCAGGATGAGCGTCGAAGACCCAAACAATCAAATCCAGCTAACTGAGTTCTTCGACGCTCATCCTGGACTTGCTGTCATAGCAACTGGGGCCCGTTCTTCGTACGTTGCTTGAAACATCCAAGATCAAATTATGAGACATCCAAGGTGATATCATCGGCCTAATCATGATCTGACTAATTCGTTTCTTCGAACACACCTGCCAGTTATGATTAGTAGAGCTGGATTGAGTTATCTGAGATAACTGCGCGTTCATGCGCTGGTTTAAAAGGGGATATGTATCGATAGTAGAAACATTGATCAGCAACGCTGCTATTGGCTGCTCACCATGGCCAAAGAGCGCGCACAGTTTTTCTCCGCAGCAGAGCAAGAGTTATTGAAGGTTATGCAGAATATGAAACCTTAATTAAAACGCCAGGGAACCAGGAGAGAGGGCTGGCAAAAAGTAGCAGACAAATGAAATGCGTAAGTGTTCCATGTTATGGTTATATCACTTATTACAGTGTATATTCTTGTATTTTAATCATTTCATAATTGCTTAATGTCAGAGCCACCTCAGGACCCACTAGAACAGTGTTCTTCAACCCTGCTCCTGGAGGACCCCCAACACTGCACGTTTTCTTTGTCTCCCTAATCAAACACACCTGATTCAACTCATCAGCTCATTAACCCATGTGATAATGAGTTGATGAATTGAATCCGGTGTGTTTGATTAGGGAGACAAAGAAAACCAGCAGTGTTGGGGGTCCTCCGGGAGCAGGGTTGAAGAACACTGCACTAGAACATGGGAACAAGTAAAAGGGAAGTACAAGAATATTCTTCAAAATGGTAATCTTTTCTACTTCTACTGTTCTTTGTCTCTTTTACAAAAGAAAAGCACCGTTAAATGTGTTTGTCTGTTTATAACAGCAACCAAGAAAAAGGCTGAGCTGAAAAAAAACAAACAGGTGGTGGTCCTGCTCCCTCACATTATACCACATTATACCCCAGCAGTAGAGCTGGCCCTGGGGTTAAATGTGAACCGACCCATTGTGGAGGGCATCCCTGGGGGCAGCTCTTCCTCAGACCAACAGCCAGGAACCAGTAGCAGCAACACCTTCATTACTGGTAAATGAGCTTTAAATGATCTTGCTACACTGTAAAATATATCTTTTTTTTTTGCCGCATTAAATTAAGTAGGCCTATATAATCCAAATGGCTGGTACAGTAATTTCAGCTGTTAAATATTGAGTAGTGATCAATTGCTTTGACTTGTGAAGGTGAAAACTGCTGAACTTAATGTAAGAATATTTTGCCATGAGTTACTGATCACATTTGTTCATATAGTGTAGTTCATTGTAATGCCATTGTGTTTCCTCTTTTGTGCAGTTTTACATAATACACCAACACTTGTACCTGTTCCCAAGAAAGTAGTGGCTGAAATATGTGCAGTAAGTGGACTTTTTCTAACTTTACATCAAAAGGGAAGAAAGTGCAACACTTTGTAATGCCCATTTGTTTCCATTGCACAGGACAGTGAAGAAACCCTCTCAGATGACTGTCCTTTGGAGGAAGTACTTGTAAGTGCATAAATAACTTTACTTCATTTATAGTAACTTGTGTACATATTATTTCTGACTGCAATATGAGTTGCAGGAGGAAAGGCCTACTGCACAAAGTGATACAGAGGTGGGCAGTGTAGTAACCTACTTGTACTTTTTATTTTTGTTGCATGAGGCTTGTGTTGACAGTTCTTTTTTATTTTTTTATTCTTTTTATCCAAACATGGCACAGGGTGATATCCGTATATAAACGGAATCTACAACAGAAAATTTAGTATTTTGACCTGAAAAAACAGAAAAATGAAGGGGAGAAATAGAACTTGACACCTTAAAGAAGAAAAAACTGGCACTAGAGATTGAGTTGCTTCAAAAGGAACTTCAGAGTAAGTGCTAAATACACTATTTCACACAGAGTACTATTGCTGACCTTGGATAACAATATATCTTATTGCAGGCAAAAGATGACCATCATTGGCTTTTCTTGACAAAGAATAATTGAAATAAAACTCAAGGAACTAAGCATGTTGTCTTGTCTTCTATTCATTTAATGAAGGTTTTTGTTTAAAAAAAAAAAAAAAAAAATGGTGTTCCACAATTCTGTCCCGTGCAGCTCTGCCACTAGGTTGGTCCAAGTGCACTGGCTGGAGGTCATCATCAGGCTGCACCTCCACCACAGGGGTCCTCTCCTTTCTGATGGTGGCACTATTGTGGAGTATGGCACATGCAACAATAATGTCACAGGCCCTGTCAGGTGCAACCCTCAGACACTGAAATCTTTCCTTTAGTTGCCCAAAGGTCATTTCAATACGTGCCCTTGTCCTGGCTAGAGCTGCATTGAAACGGGTTTGTGGTCCGGGGTTTGGGTCAGGGAATGGCGTCATGAAATACTGCCTGCAGGTATAGCCCCTGTCACCAAGCAGGATCCCGTCGTAAGCACCTGGAAAAATGCAGTTTTGTTAGGCTCAGAATAAATGTATGTAATACAGTGAGCTTGATATTAAATATTTCCTTACCACGTTCAAATAATGTGCATAAATGTGACTCTCTGAAAATCCTGGAGTCATGCACAGAACCAGGCCATTTTGCTTCCACATTTGTGATGTAGGACATGGAGTCACACACCATCTAAGATATTTTTAATCAGTCAACTGCATACTTTTTGATTACATTACTTTTTGTATTATTTGATATATTCTGGACTCGCTTCTCCAAGGTAAATGGTGAATTGTTTGATGTCAGGCTGCATGCTCAGAAAGCGGCAGTGGATTGTGCAGCGTGAGACCACCTTCAGCGACAGGTTCTTGTCGTAAAAACGGACAAGACATGGCTGCGAAAGACTTCCCGTATCACCTCCGCTTATAAAGCCGGGATCTAATCCTGTTAACATGAAATAAGCCTGCTCCCGAGCAGGTTTAAGCTTGGGCACCTGTTGCTATGACAGCAAGTCCAGGATGAGCGTCGAAGAACCAAACAATCCAAGATCATGCCAAATCTCCAACAATCAAATCCAGCTAACTGAGTTAGCGACGTACGAAGAACGGGCCCCTGGGGCCTGTTTCAGAAAGGAGGTTCAACTGAGTTGGCTTACCCTGAGATGGGAAACTCTGAGTTTTCGGTTACAGAACAGCGGAAATTAGTTAGTTCAATCAACTCTGAGTTGACTGACTCTGAGTTAAGCGCGTGCACCACCACTATAAAAAGCCATTATCAATGGAGTGCAGATATTATGAGTCACCATGGTAACAGCGCCAGACAAAAAGAGGTCTGCATATTTCTCACCAGCTTCTGCAAGCGTAAGAAGACATATTATTATTTTTTAAATATCGGCTGCAGCAGCGAAGGACAACTAGAGTTAGCTAGGGAGAAAATAGTTGCTCGAGTCAATGCGTATGTTTACATTTTAATTAGTTATACAGTGTTGGGTGTAATTAATTACCAAGTCATCTAAATACTGTCATTTAATTAAAGGGATTACTCTTAATTCTTCTGTAATTTGAAGTAAAATCTGATGTAATTGCATTAGACTATAGAACAATTCTGTATATTTAACATACATTTTTAAAAGGTATATTTTTTATGTAACCTTCTCCCTCTACACACTTTGGTCAATTCAAGAATAATCCATGCAATTGTATATTGTTTATTTGAAAGCATTAAAAGTGCAGTTTCTTGTCTCTCCTTGTATTGTTCAAGTGGTTGAGGTTGATATGGGATTTATTAATAAGTAGACCAATACTTTCTAAAGATAGTCATTATTACATGAATCTAATTACACGGTTGAAGATGTCATTTGTAGTTAGTAATTAATAACTATTTTAGAGTAACTTACCCAACTGTTATAATATCAGAGGTGAAACTGGAAGAACAGTATGTTATTCAACCTAATTTTAATTTTCATGGGTGCAATCCTGCAGGTATTAAAAGAACATGGCAGCAGCTGAAAATTAAATATAAGAACATAATTCAATCAGGTAAGGTTTGAGCATATCATGGGTGTAGGCTACCTGAATTTACAAATATTTGACATATTAAATAACTAAATAGCATCCCAGTGTCTAGCAGTGCAGCAGCATTTTTGGCTGGGGGAATTCCTGGAGGGACTTCAGAGCCAGTCACTCCCGAAGATCCAAGGGCCTTCATAAAATGTAAGAGGTTTACATATGTGTTATTTCTTATATAGGCTATTTTTGATATTTCCATTTATTTTACTTTGGGTTGGGTTTTTTGTTGGTCCCAACAGATTCCGATGGTAATATCTGTCTTTTGGAGCCTCCTGTCCCAACAAAACCTGCAGGCAGTTGTAAGTAGCCTACTCAATACACCAGAAATTATGACAAATAGTGTTATAAAGTGTACTCATCTTCACAGGACGATGGGGATAATGTTATGTGTCACATCAAACAATCTACACATTCAGATTTTTTCACATTTTTATGTGGAGTAGAATCTAAGTTTAAAGCTAAGTATAAATGGGTAGTCTTATCTCTCCCCCCGCCCCCAAAGTGGAAGAACAGCAGGAGGACGGTCCATCAACTTCTGTTGCACAGATGAACAGAGTTCAGTGATTTTCAGTAAATGCCACAGTTTAATTCTGTAGAATTTGTTTAGAACTACATTATGTAACTCTAATCTACTACTGTATATTCAGTTGCCAGTTAAGGAGTTAATAGACTTCATCTTATTTAAAAAATTGAAAAAAAAAAAAAAACAGTAAAAATAGCAATATTGTATTTATTAATTAAAGATTAATTTTATTAATAAAAATGTACTGAAAGAATGAATGAGGTGTTTAAACACCACTTCCTCTTTAAAAAAAGGGGAGGAGACCGAAAAAAACTCTGGGTTTACCGAAGAAAACCTGCTCCCGGCCAGGTTAGGTTCACAGAGTAAGTTACCATGGTAACTGACTCTGAGTATAAGTTACCTCTCTTTCAGAAACGGGCTTGACTTACTCTGCTTTCTCAGGTTTAACATACCTCCCATCAGGGCCGCGGGAAGTGGGGGTGCTGGGGGTGCTGCAGAATTGTAAATGCAACGCATATATTTGTTCATTAAAATGTATAATTTTTTAGCATTTAGTCATTTATTTGTAATAAACACTTTAAGTGGGCTATTTAAAAATTGTTATTTATATGTTAAATTATCTTTTTAAAACATAAGCGCAGAGTGTTACGTAATATTGTGTGTGTGTGTGTGTGTGTGTGTGTGTGTCGAAAGAATTTGCCGCAGCTGCTCAAAAAAAAAAAAAAAAAAAAAAAAAAACGTCAAAAACCCCACTGTCAGTGTTTTGTAAAGAACAGGCAAATAGGCCTATGTAAAATATAGCAGGAGACATTTTAATTGTTTACTAATAAAACAGTTATTTTTTATGTCAGTGTCGGCTAGACAGATGAAGTTGACGACTCGCGATCTTCGCAGCGCCAGAGAGAAATGCACATTTCATACGAATTACATAAGCAGCGCAGTCTGTTTTCTTTCGTTTTGAATTGTTCTGCTTAAAAGTAGACATTTCAAGCTATCTATATGTCTCAGGTCTGTGAGGCAATAGGCTACCTTATAGGCCTACGCTGAGTTTCATTTATGAGACGAGCTCCAGGTTCGCCAGCGCCTCCGTATCCTGATTATTTATTTTCTAATAGCCTATATTTAGGCTACTTCTTATTAAATCCTGACAATTTGTTGATGAAACATCGATTAAAATTAAGATACAATTAATACAAAACGAAATTAAATTTAAAGACAGGCTTTGTGCTTTCAGTTTGAGGTCTCTGTGAAAGTTTTAAAACATTATTTTAGTGCCGCTTTAGAGCGCTCACGTCCGTAACGGAGAACTGTCTGTAACATTTTTTTTTTTTTTTTTTGTGAAATAAATTTCTAAAAAAATGCGACTTAGTCCAGTGCAACTTAGGCTATAGATGTTTTTTTCTTCCCCGTGGCGCATTTTGTGACTGATATGCGACTCCGGAGCAATGAAAATAAAAGGGACTCCGGAATAAAAGCAGAATCAATAAAAGTAAAAAATGTGATGTGCAGTCAGGTTTGAGTGTGTGCGCGTTTTTTGAGGAGTTTTATAGTCTTGATATTGTTTCTTATTCAAAAGTGGTGACGCGACGCGACTGATTTATTATGAGTGTTGGAAACAGTTCTGCTGCCTAATATATTTGATGAATAAAAGGTTAAAAAGAACTGCATTTATTAAAAAATATATATAATTTCTAATAATATAAATCTTCTTTACTATCACTTTTTTTAAAATCAATTTAACACATCCTTGCTGAATAAAAGTATTGATTTATTTAAAAAAATAAATAAAAAAATACTGACCTCAAATTACTGACCAGTAGTGTATATTGTTGTTACAAAAGATTTCTATTTTTTAAAAAATTGCTTTTTTCAATTTTTTTTTCAATTTTTTTTTTACATTTTTATTCATCAAAGTATCCTAAAAAAAGTATCACAGGTTATGAAAACATATTAAGCAGCAGAACTGTTTCCAACTTTGATAATGAATCATCATATTAGAATTATTTCTAAAGGATCATGTGATAGACTGGAGTAATGATCCTGAAAATTCAGCTTTGCATCACAGAAATAAATGATCATTTAAACCAATTATTTTAAATTGTAAAAATATATCACAATATTACTTTTTTTTCTGTATTTTTGATCAAATAAATGCAGGCTTGATGAGCAGAGGAAACTTCTTTCAAAAACATTAAAAATACTAATACTTATACTTGCCCTGTAATACATGTATTCTTTGTTTTAGATGTTATTAACTTCAATTCTTATGAATAATAAAAATGTTGTAATGTCTATTTGTTATTTATGGCCTGTACGCCTCATTATTGATCTGAGCTTCTACATCTTGAATTCGAATAACATTCGATAAAACATAATTGCTGGATTATTTTGACTATAATAAATAAGCAGATGAAACATAGTAGGCCTATACACTGTTTATCACAGATTACTTTGGACCAAAGTTACCATATTATAATTAATTATTATATAGTTCTATTCATTCATTTTATTTAAATTAGCACTGGTTAAAATGTATAAAGCATGAACAAGATATGAAACAATATTTATTAATAATGTATTTTCATTTGCGTCCTATGCTGGCTAATTACGACGTTTAACCTGTTATCATAATGAAATTCATGCATTTATTTATTTGTCATTTAAACTGATGCAAACAGGGAAAGAGAGTAGAAAACACTTATTATCCTGTCGCCCCCTCTAGTGGACAGCATTAAGTATTACGGCCTTCATTGCTCAGATAACTCAAGTCGATGGATTTTTTGGGAAAGTCTGACCAGTTAGAAGCAAGTTAGACCAGTCTGAGGGTCTGAGCTGAGTTTGGTGAAGCATCAAAGTTCTAGGCGGAGTCAATTTCTCATAATAATAATAACAATTAATCCCAAACCTGGTAATTTTGTCAGTATTTAATTTACGTTCACTGATTCTGGCTTCTCTCTTTTCTGTCTCTTTCTTTTCATGTGAACTGAGTAGGCTACACATGCTTAAATTCAAAAAATATAAACTTTATTTCTATTCAAAATTATTTATAGCCCATAGGCTATATGTCACACACGCCTACCTGCCTTTTGATGTAAATAAAAGACTAGAGTGGTAAATGTTACGGACATATTATCATGGTACAGACGTAGGCTACAGTTAAGCCTATTATTGATTTTTATTTCCACTTCCCTTTTATCCAAAGAGACGGAACTATTTGCACTGTATTTATCAATGGGAAATATGCTAATATAATCTGTCATATACTGTGGCTCACATTAATGGGGTTGCTTGCAAGTCGCAGCAGCACGAATTACGTGACCAGCAACATATTTCTAAATCAAATAGTGTGTGTAGTTAACAGTGAGTGGTGGTTTCAGACATTATTTCATTAAAGGGCATTTGTCAGTGCCGCACTCGTAGCCTACTGACTCTTATTCTGCCTGACAGAAAGAAAAGCTCACAGCTTACTGAAGGCGGAGCGGTTTGACCAATCAGATGAAAGGGGCGTTTCAGCGCCGCCCACGTGTGCAAATGAAATATCGAACCCATAAACCGACTTGTAAACGAAAAATGAAAAATCTAGCCAAAATCTAGCCAAAAAAACGAATAAACGAGCTGGTTTTCATTTCTCCTTATTCCATTCTAAACAGGAAATGAAATGATCAAAAAGTGCACGGACCCTATGACTTAGCACGACGGTGTAATAAGTTTATATACACTAGATGTCGCCTTGGCTACGGCAGTTTGGAATATTCTGGGCTCATCTGATTTTTTTGTACATAGCATAACCTACTTTGTTATGATTTTAGTATCATAATGATTAATAAATGCACGCACAATTATCATGAACTTGATTTGAACAAATGCCTATCAACTTGTGTGTGCAAAATTCAGAATTAAATGAATGTGCAGCAATTTGTACAAATAGAGAGTCTGTAGGCCTATACTGTTGTAGCCATTAAATAAGCGCATTTATTTTCATATTTGTTCAAATGTTCTAATGTTATTTTTTTCCCCCATGTATGTTGATTTATGAAAAGTGAACAGCACGAGTAAAAGTGAATTTCGTTTTGTATAAATTGTATCTTAATTTTAATACATTTTTCATCAGCCTGTATTTAATAAATAAGATCAATAAGATTTAATAAATAATAATAAAAAAATGATAATCTTGCATTGCACGTTAACTGGAGCGCATCTCATCCTAACTTAACGAAACTCATTGTATGCCTCACACACACAGACATGAGAAATACATCAAATACACAAAGCTTGAAATGTCTTTAAACGAAATAATTCAAAACGAAAAGAAAAAGGCTACTCTCTGATTATGTAATCCATTATGTGCATTTCTCTCTATAGGCGCGTTCACTATACGGCGATCGTCAACTTCATCTTTGCAGCCGAGTCGACACTGTCAGAAAACACTAGATTATTAATAAAAATCAATGCACGCGTCACCGGATTTCCAAATGCACATCTTGCTTGTTGCACCCACACATATTATGTCGAAATAACGAGATATTATGTTGAAATAACATTATTAATAATAATACATATTTTATAATATTTGATTGAATGCTGAATGTTGTTCAGTTAATAAAATGAAAACTTTAATTGTGATCATTAAAATAATTGAATATGAAATATTTAGTGGCCAAGTTTTGCTAATTAATTAATTTATATATGTAAGGCATTCGTTCCAATCAACTGCCGCAGCCAAGGCCACGTCTAGTGTATATATCTATGACTTGGCACTTCTGGGTAAAGATGCGATCAGTCAAATGAAATCCAATAAACGTATAAATAAATATTCCAAATGAAAAAGCGATGGGAAATGTCGTCCAATTTTCTAATACTATTATTTGATGACAACAATACATTTGTAAAAGAAAATCCAGCCATTTCTGTTTTTTTAAAGAAAAAAACCAAGCTGCACCCTTTTTTAAATGTCATCTTTGATTCCGAAAGAGAATAATGAACGGGGCGATGTGCAGATTGTAAATCTTAAAAAATGATTGAATGATTTTCTTGTGTCATTATGATGAAGAAACAAGTCGAAAAAAAAAAAAAAAAGTCGAAAAAAACCATTTGTGGAAGGCATCCGATGAGTGTCAACCCGGCCAGATCAGCAAGTGCATCAAGGCAACCACGATTAGCCGGTGCACCAGCCAGCAAAGTGATTCAATGGTTCATAGGTGTAGCTCGCAGCCTCATCGCCCTACCCTCCACATCCTAAAGAGTGTACAGGCTGTTATTTATATAGGGCAGATAAGACCTGTGTTTCTCTTCGACGGTAACTGTAAATTGAATTGAAGCTGCGATTTTTGAAGTTGTATATACTCGCGCGGGCAAATACAGATGTGTTAAACACGATAAGAACACAAATTCTACCTTTATTCGTTAATACAGTCGGTATTTCCCACAATGATTCTGCTTTGCTATTGGCCACGTCACGATCAGTAAGCGCTGCTATTGGTGGTCACGATTATTAAGTACGAAAATGAAAATTCTGTCAGTAATTCCTCACCCTCATGTTGTTCCAACCCCTTCGTTCATCTTCGGAACACAAATTAAGATATTTTTGATTAAATGACTAAATTGGACTATATTAAGGATGTGTTTAATGAACTTTTCTGGGCCAGCAAGTTTCAAACCCTTAGAAGCCTGAAGAAGTCTCGTTCCGAACACATCGCGATATTTGGCATCAGTTCACGTGTGTCAGATGTTGGTAAGTAGTAAATACGCTGTCCGAATAATGTGTGATATATAATGTATTTTCTGTTTGTCGATATTAATCAGATTAGCTCACGTTCAGTCACGGCATTATATCTGTCATCTCCACTGAGGCTTTGCGTTTTATTGCTTTCTAATTCAAAACAGGGTGATTAAGTTACACTGCCTGTGAGCATAGGCCTAAAGACCTTAAATCAGTTAATCATATTCATATCAGATTAAAAGTAGTACAATTAGTTCCAAAGTTGTATTTGTAGTAGAAGCACAGTACAAACAACACTTACCATGCTTTTACCACATTAACATTAGTTTTACTGTGGTAAGTGTAGTAAAAAGACAGTAATCACAAAACTTACCATGCTTTTACCACACTGTATTGGGAGTTTTAATGTGATACTTATTGTAAATGCACATTAACCACAACGCTTACCATGCTTTTACCACAGGAATGATGTAAAACAACATAATGATATTTTATTTTCTCTTTTTTCAGCTGAAAAGACCAAAAGGACCTTTCGGACTATTATTGTTTGAGGACAAGTAAACGGAGGAGACCGACAGCTGCAAAGGCAAATATTCGCAATGGTATATACATGTGTTGGTTCGAACCCTAAATCAAACATTTTATCAAGCATTTGTTGTTTCTTAAACCTTTTCTCGCAAAACCCATAGCCCAATCAGTACGAAGATAGTCTGAAAGTCTTAATAATTCACAAGATTTAACAAGTTGTCAAATTCGTATACGATACTCGTACATATTTGTATACTCGTACACACACTGTCAGAAAGTTGATATTAATTGCATTGTATTGATTACAATTAGTGATGCACCGATGTGAAAATTGAGGCCGATACCGATAACCGATATTAATATTGCTGTTATGGCCGATACCGATATTTGCCGATGTCGATATCTCTGTATAGAAAACAAATTTTAATGATTATCAAATAAAGAGCTATTTTCCAAAACACTTTTTTTTTACTTTAGAAATGACTGATATTGGGCACCTTTACCTGTGTGCAAAATATGTCACATACGACACACATGCATTATACTGCATTGCATATACAGTAATGTGTGCTGGTCAACTTGTCTAAAATTAAGAAACCCTTAGAAAACAGTAAAAAAAAACACACAAAAAACAGGAACATTGTGTAAAATTAAGATAGGCTACTTTATTTATTATTCCAATATCCAAATATCGAGGGCTTGGAACCAGAGGGGCGTAAGTGGCATTTGACAAACTTTACAGGAGAGCCAAAACAAAATTTTGACCACACTTCAATCAACTGTATTTATTAACCTTCAACCACAACATTGCAACCACATACATACTTATATGAGTAAGTTCTTAAGTGAACATATTATGGAATATTAACACGATGAACATATTCTAAAACCTTGCAAAATCTTGAAAATATGGCAAAAACATCAAATACGCCTTTTTGGCACCAAACATTTCCAATTCGTCTAAAGAAAAATAGGGCGTATCTGCTGATCAATGCAGAAATGATTGGTCAAAACATTGGTTAAAAACACTCTAACTTCATAACTTTTCATTTGATTTAAAATACTGCATACATAGTCATTTCATCATTTCAAACTGTTTAACATTTCATTTCTAACCGTTTAATTTCAATTCTCATTTATGAGTTCACATTCATGTCAAACAGTTTAACATTTAATTTCAAACAGTTTAATTTCTCTTGTTTATTACACATTTCACTTTTTAGTTCACTTTAGTTGAACTAAAAAGTTCACTCACTGCCCACTGTCAGAGTGTTATAGAACTCTGCATAACAGTGAGGAATACTCCCATTGGTGCACAGGGTGAGTAGGTCTTTTTTCTTTAAGGCACTGATCACTGGAGGATTTTCATACAATGAGCTGGGGTGTGTGGTTCTGGTGCCTCTTGTTGCCTGTTGTGCCACCGTCAGTTTTCGGAAGGTTGGGGCGGTGAAATCATACTTGAAGAAGATTGTTTTTGGTTCATCTTTCGTGTAGCGCAGGGAACGGCAACTGGCGGCCCGCGGGCCAAAACTGGCCCGCCAGCAATATTTTCTGGCCCGCCGGATTATTTTGGTAGTCCTAAATGCTGCACAAAACTCTTCCACTACTTGAGAAAAGCCGTAGTCGCGCGGCGATTTCACCGCCGCATACTGTGTGAAACGCCCATAGGGAATCATGCGGCGCGGGATTACATTTTAAAGTATAACTGGCGTTCACACCGGACGCGAATAGCGCGTCAAATTCGCGCCTGCCGCGTCTAGTTATACGCTTGACCACTTTGTGTCCGTTCGCGCGTCAAAAGACGGTAGCGGTCAGAACTCTGGTGTACTTTGGACGGAGCGGGCGGTCTGACTGACAATAGCCCACTCGCACTCCCGACATCTTTTGACAGCGTATCCGCACTTAATTCTGACCACCTGTACACCTAGTTCTGAGGAGCTGTTTGGTACTGAAACCATTGTCAGTCAACAACATTATTTTTTTGCAAGGATGTTTGAAATAGTTCGGCAGAAAATAGCCTACTTCATTTCGTCAGTAGGGCAATATGATTTTCGTTTATGTTGCTTAGAAATTTGAGTGATAGGCTTTGTCCTATTTAATTTATGTTATTTATATTTCTTTCTTTTTTTCTGTGGCATTTTTTTTCTCTGCTGACAGTACAATGTTAAAATAGCCTACTATTTATATTGACACGAACACAATTTTTGTATAGCATTTATAATTATTATAGGCTACTTAATCTCCTTCTTTCCGTTAGAGACATTTGAATGTGAGATTATGGAAACGAGATCTAAATTTTGTAGACCCGTCAGGTCGGGAAATAAAGCGGGGGTAACACCGAGTATATTTTAAGCGGTTGCTGAATAGAACCTTGTGGGAGCGGGACGGAAAAAAAAAACAGTCCCGCGCAGACCTCCTTAAACCTTAGGTGTGTATGTGTGTGTCCCCGAATAAATAATAATAAAAAAAAAGGAATAAAGTTCAAAAGTCGGACTGTACGGAATGAGGCATGATTGCTATTCACACCTTTATTCACACCTTTACCTTTATGTATACTAGAACTATTATTATTGTTTATTCTATTTATTTATGTTCTCATTTAAATGCCTGTTCTAATGTCATATATGTATGTATGTACCAAGAGCTCCTGTAAAAACCACAAAAAATTCCTTGTGTGTTTGTGCACACTTGGCGAATAAAGCTCATTCTGATTCTGATTCTGATTCTGATTCTGATTAAAATGGCTGTAATCTGTTACCACAATAGTACTTGATCTGTTTAAAATGATTTCCTTGATGTATGCATAAGGTGTTAAATTAAAAATAAAAATAAAAATAAAAATTTGTCTAATAAATTTTTTCTATTTTTGATCTGAGCACAATCAGAAAATCAGAAAACCCGTCCTTATTCGTTTTTTTTTTCTTTTTCATTTCAGTTCAGGAAATAAATAATGGAAAAACAAGTCGTTTTTCATCTTTTTATTTTTGGTTTTAATAAAAAAAAAAATAAAAATAAAAGATTGAATGAATGATCCACGGACGGTGACGGACACATCATATTCCACAATTATAGGCCTATATAAGAGTATTTAATTTGTATCCATAGGCCTACTCCGTGTAGCTGGCCCGCCATCTACTGGCTAAAAAAAATATTGGCCCGCGGCCAAAGTTACTTGCCGACCCCTGGTGTAGCGGAACCATTTAATCTTCTGCCAATGAACTGATTGTCCCTCCTCATCTTTTGTTCTGTTTTTGAGTATGTGGTTGGAGAGGGACTTGAAGTCCAGAAAGTCCTTGTGTTCAAGTTCATGTACACTGTATGGGTCGTTCCTTCTTGCCATTCTCACAAGTGTGTAGTAGCCATCAGTAAATAGAAGTATGGGAGTAAATAGAAATGGGAGTAAATAGAAACTTTTCTTCTTGCAGTTTCCACTGCAGCATGCACACTATCACACTCCATGTCTAGTAGCCATCCATGATGGCTACTACACACTTGTGAGAATGGAAAGAAAGAACGACCCATAGTGTACATGAACTTGGACACAAGGACTTTCTGTACTTCAAGTCCCTCTCCAACCACATACTCAAAAACAGAACAAAAGATGAGGAGGGACAATCAGTTCATTGGCAGAAGATTAAATGGTTCCGCTACACGAAAGATGAACCAAAAACAATCTTCTTCAAGTATGATTTCACCGCCCCAACCTTCCGAAAACTGACGGTGGCACAACAGGCAACAAGAGGCACCAGAGGCACCAGAACCACACACCCCAGCTCATTGTATGAAAATCCTCCAGTGATCAGTGCCTTAAAGAAAAAAGACCTACTCACCCTGTGCACCAATGGGAGTATTCCTCACTGTTATGCAGAGTTCTATAACACTCTGACAGTGGGCAGTGAGTGAACTTTTTAGTTCAACTAAAGTGAACTAAAAAGTGAAATGTGTAATAAACAAGAGAAATTAAACTGTGTGAACTTAAATGTTAAACTGTTTGAAATTAAATGTTAAACTGTTTGACATGAATGTGAACTCATAAATGAGAATTGAAATTAAACGGTTAGAAATGATCAAATTAAATGACTATGTATACAGTATTTTAAATAAAATGAAAAGTTATGAAGTTAGAGTGTTTTTAACCAATGTTTTGACCAATCATTTCTGCATTGATCAGCAGATACGCCCTATTTTTCTTTAGAGGAATTGGAAATGTTTGGTGCCAAAAAGGCGTATTTGATGTTTTTGCCATATTTTCAAGATTTTGCAAGGTTTTAGAATATGTTCATCGTGTTAATATTCCATAATATGTTCACTTAAGAACTTACTCATATAAGTATGTATGTGGTTGCAATGTTGTGGTTGAAGGTTAATAAATACAGTTGATTGAAGCGTGGTCAAAATTTTGTTTTGGCTCTCCTGTAAAGTTTGTCAAATGCCACTTGCGCCCCTCTGGTTCCAAACAATGTGTAGGCCATACATGTATTTTTTAGAGCCAGAAGGGCGTAAGTGGACATACGCCCCTCTGGCTCCAAACAATGCTCAAACTTTTGTGTTAGGTCTTTGTTGTTTTGTTGCTTTATTCAATACAAGTTGATTTCTGATGCGTCTTTTTGGCACAACTAGATAGAGCTCATCAAGACCTTTAATTTGATATATAGAACTCATTTTCGCCCAAAATGCCACTTACGCCCCTCTGGTTCCAAGCCCTCGATATGATACTAAAAAATACCACAGGGAAAAGGGCTTCTATTTGTGACGTGCTGTCTTTGCGTTTGAACATTGCACATTTTAAACAGGACACTCATTAACTGAATAAATGTTAGCCAATACAAACATATTTATAGAAAACAGTTGACAATGAATAGACAGGAGTCCAATAATAGCATAACGAATCATTCTTAAAATAATAACAAGTAGCCTAGGCTATAAGACCAATCCGACATGGGCTGTGTTAACAGTAAAACGTCCGTCATTTAACGAATTTTAAAAACACGGATGGATAATACAAAATACTTTCTGATATTTTGACAGAAAAAAAACAAGCAAGAACAAAATTTAAACTTAGCCCGTCAATTTTTCATTTTACAATTATCTTCTCTCTCTGTGTGTGCACGCGTCCGTGTTTGTGAGAGAGAGAGCTCGCGCAGCACTGATACAACGGTAGCCTACTTTTTAATCCACAAGTAACGAACGCGCTAGTTTTCATACAAAATAAATATGTAACATAATTAGGTAGGCTACTTTAGTTATTATTAATACAATAACGTAACACATGAAGGCTATACGTTTCTCAACACTGAGAATGAATCAATAAACGCCTGTTTCTCCACTCGCGCTTATCAGTAATCCACAAATCACACGTGCTGTCACTTTTGAGAAAAATCTAATTCGAACGGGTATCAAATATCAAGCAATATATTCAAATATCTACGAGTCAAAAAACGATCAGTCAAAAATGTGTCATGAAGAGGAAAAAAACATAAGTCGCACTGGACTGCGTTAACAATGTTACGGACGGGACAGTTGACTTGAGCGCTCTGAAAGCGCCACTAAGACTGCTTTAAAACTTTCACAGAGACCTCAAACAGAAAGCACAAAAAGCCTGTCTTTAAATTTAATTTCGTTTTGTATTAATTGTATCTTAATTTTGATAAATGTTTCATCAACCAATTGCC
This sequence comes from Leuciscus leuciscus, assembly GCF_965113295.1. NCBI lineage: Eukaryota > Metazoa > Chordata > Actinopteri > Cypriniformes > Leuciscidae > Leuciscus > Leuciscus leuciscus. The sequence continues at coordinate 677,738 of NW_028118563.1, forward strand.
TGGATTGAATTAAATAAGAAGTAAATATAGTAGAAAATATTTAATCAGGACACGGAGGCGAGGGCGCGTGAACCTGGAGCGCGTCTCATCAATGAACCGAAATCTACCTGCCTCACAGACCGGAGACATATATAGAAAGCTTGAAATGTCTATTTTTAAACAGAACAATTCAAAACGAAAGAAAACAGACTGTTCTCTGCTTATGTCATCTGTATGAAATGTGTATTTATCTCAGGCACATTCACTACTGCTAAGATCGAGTCAGCATCGTCAACTTCATCTTCAACTTCACACGTCAAATGTCGGCCTGTTCACATCGGCCATATTTTGACATCGGAACGATACCGATGTGTAAAAAAATGACCATATCGGCCGATATTATATCGGCGGCCGATATATCGTGCACCACTAATTACAATTATTACAAATTGGTCCCCGTCTGTTTATGTTCCAGTGATACATGACGTCTCTCCACACCTCATAACCTACCTCTGTTTGCAGGGGTGGAAAAGCTTATCTTACTTGTCACATGACATCAGATACTCGATTATTTTGTCATAATCAGACCAGTTACACTGCTGATAACTGTCCCGTTTGCATGTAAATCATTTTCACATGATTATTGCTTGCTATTAAAGACGTACTTTTATTCATAGAAATGCCCCCACATATCAGTGAACTTATAATATAAAAATGCTTTTAAAATTTAATTATTCAACACTCTTTACAGAAAAAAATATCCTACAGTTATACATAAACTGACTATTTGCAAGTAATGTATTAAAATTACCTTCCTTTCCGTCTTGCAGGATTACTTGGTCCTTTTTTTTTTTTTAAAGCTCTACAATATCAAACTCAACAGCTCTTTTAAGAGCCAACCCTCACAAGAGCTACTAGTGAGTCGCAGCGAATCTTGCCGGGATCAGCCCTTCCCAGGTAAAGTTTCTAGAATATTGAAATCGGTATTTACTCATCAAATGCTCTCTCCTGAATCGCCGCCGCTAGAGTTCTTACGAGATCAAGAAAATATGATCATATAACAGCGATTTTATCATCACTGCATTGGTTACCTATAAAGTTCCGTATTAATTATAAGGTATTGCTACTGACTTATAAAGCTCTAAACGGCTTAGCTCCAGTCTATTTAACGGATCTTCTATCGCCCCTATAATCCATCGCGCTCTTTAAGATCACTAAATTCAAGGCTTTTGGTCATACCTAGGATATCCAGAACCACCAAAGGAGGGAGAGCATTTTCACATTTGGCTCCAAAACTCTGGAATAGTCTTCCTGATACTGTTCGTTGCTCAGACTCGCTCTCCCAGTTTAAAACTAGATTAAAGTCGCATCTCTTCAGCCAGGCATTCATATAATCCTACAGTTCAAACTACAATCCGGCCTGTAGCTCATAAATGCCAGAGGAGAACTGGCCCCCGACTGAGCCTGGGTTCTCCCAAGGTTTTTTTTTCTCCATTAGGTCACCTGATGGAGTTTTAGGACACCATTAGGTCACTTGATGGAGTTTTTCGGTTCCTTGCCACTGTTGCCTTTGCCTTGCTCAGTTGGGGATATTTTGGGGATATTTAATTTAATTTTATCAATCAATAAATTCCTCTTGAAACAAACATTGTTGTATTATTTTAATTTAATACTGTGAAGCTGCTTTGATACAATCTGTATTGTGAAAAGCGCTATACAAATAATAACTTATTTATAACTGTCTTAATTTATGTTTCAAGAACAATAGTAATTGCACATAGAGTAAGTCGAGACTTTCTTGTTTTACAGCAGAGAAGGAAGACCAGTCCTTATATCAACGCAAGCTAATCGAATAAGTCCTTTGTTTCGGGTGAGGAAGGAACATCTGGTGCCCAAAGAAGACAGAAAGCTGCACGAGTCCATTGGTATGTCTTGTATTGAAACAATGCTGTAATATGTAGTACATAATTTGATGTTGACAATTTTACATTGTACAGGTTATCACTTGGTTTTTGACCAAGTGAAGCTCTTGAAACAAGTGACAGGAGAGTATGTAACTTGTCTGGAAAGTATCAGAGTCGCATTTGGCACGCGTGCCTTAGGTTGCCGACCCCTGGTCTAGCCTATAGTCTATGGTACCAATCACGTTAGTGAAGCCTGAGTAACATATACTGTAATCGGCATGGTCATGAATGCATGATCTTCATAAAAAATTATGATAGCCTAAAAAAAAAATGCTTAAAAAAAAAACTGCTTTACAACATTGGGTCTTAAAGGTGCTGTATGTAGTATCACATTAAAATGATCCACTTTTCGGGTTTTGCTATTACCTCTGAAAGCAAGTATTCTTATGTTTATGTGAAGGTGCCGGGTCGGATTTACCGCGAAATCCAGTGACGTCACCTGCATGCGCGGAGCGCTCCCGAGCCTCTCGCCTCGTCTAGCCTATTGATTTTGCACTCAACAGCGACGACACTGCAACTTATGACATGGACTTATGACTTATGCAACTTATGACATGTCTGATAACACTAAGAAACGACCTGCTCCCAGCACAACACAGACTCCAACACAAACTCCACTTATTGATAAAAAAAACCAATAAAACGTTTTTTTCTTTCTGCTGAAGCTCGTATTAAAGGCCAGACGTGAATCGGATGAACTTCGGGTGAAAAAACACGGATCAACATCGGCAGGGCGTTTGAATCATGGAGAGACCTTATCTACAAACCTAGAATGTATACATTTCCTGAAGAAAATGTGAAGTAGTGCTTGCAGTGGCAAAATTCGGCACGGTTGATAGGGTTCCATTCTTATCATGGGACGAGCATGGAGCATTAGTTCAACGTCAAGCTGATAAAAGTAGCCTATTATTGTAACGTTGCAGTGGGAGTTTACCTGAGTTTCTAGCATGTTGTGGGATGCTCTCTCTGGTGTGTTGCGTGACGCGTCTCAGTCTGGCCGGTATTCCACAGTGCTCGCTCATAAATTCGAGCACGCGCAAGAGCACGCGCTTGTCAACTTATTGGTTGCAATCTGAAACATCACCGCTAGAAGCCGCTGAAAACTACATACAGCTCCTTTAAGTGGCTTGGAAATGCCACAAAAAAACCTAAAACTGTTTTTTTAAACCTAAAAGCGCCAGGTAAACTCCGAATGACACGACAGACAGCACTTTCCATCAAGTTCTCCGCATCTCCAATAGTGTAAAGGAAAGAGCCACTCGCAAATAATCTTAAAGCTGCCGTCGGCAACATTTTTTTGATCATATTCAGTGTAATCGACACTATAATCCGACAGAACAACATAAATAAGGTGGTTTTAGAAAAAAACCCGAGCTTCTAACTCCACCTGGAGCGTGTTATTTGTTTTCCAAAAATCCAGCGCTCCCGCTTCATCAGGTCCAATCAGCGCAGGGGGGTGTGAGATCTGACTGTCAATCACAGGTCGTGCACACGCCACAGATCCCCCTCACTCGCACATGTTAATATCACATGCACACGCCACGCCTGAAGTTCGCCTGGAGATTGCATGAAGCGTGATGGCGTAGAGAAAATCTACTAACAAGCTTCCAATTCCTCGGTTATTGCTATCTATGGCTAGATTAGCCAGGGCAGCCTACCTCCGAGTCCATGGTGTTGATAGATGCTGAAGAGACGGACGCGTTCACAGAAAATCAGGTACACACGCACAGTGACGCACTGACGAGCACGACCTCGATGGGAGGGTGCTCGCTGGTAGTGGGGAGGGGCATGAGAGTTGTAAACATTCAAAATTTTGGCTCATCGACCCAATCTGCCAGACTTGCCGACGGCAGCTTTAAGGCAATGCAAACAGTTTGTGCTGTTGTTAAAGCCCGACTCCGACAAGTCGAAAATAAGTGTGCGTTTCCAACAAATGAATCATGTAAACGACAATCTCACCAGTCACGAGAAAAAATATATATCTCAGAAAGTGCACTATTGTAACGCAAAATCTCAGTTCTTCGTACCTCAGGGCCCGTTCTTCGTACGTCGCTAACTCAGTTAGCTGGATTTGATTATTGGCGATTTGGCATGATCTGGGATTGTTTGGTTCTTCGACGCTCATCCTGGACTTGCTGTCATAGCAACAGGTGCGCAAGCTTATTTCATGTTAACAGGATTAGATCCCGGCTTCATAAGCGCTGGACTTCCCGTATCAGCTCCGCTTATGAAGCCGCAGTCTAATCCTGTTAACATGAAATAAGCCTGCTCCCGAGCAGGTTTAAGCTTGCGCACCTGGGGCCCGTTCTTCGTACGTCGCTAACTCAGTTAGCTGGATTTGATTATTGGCGATTTGGCATGATCTGGGATTGTTTGGTTCTTCGACGCTCCTCCTGGACTTGCTGTCATAGCAACAGGTGCGCAAGCTTATTTCATGTTAACAGGATTAGATCCCGGCTTCATAAGCGGAGCTGATACTGTACCAGCCATTTGGATTATAGACATACTTAATTTAATGCAGCAACAAATTATTTACAGTGTAGCAAGATGATTTAAAACTCATTTACCTGTAATTAAGGTGTTGCTGTTACTGGTCCCTGGCTTTAGGTCTAAAGGCCTATTTATACTTCTGCGTCGAACTTACGCCGTAGCTACGTCGTAGGCTGTGCTTAGCGCGCGTACCCTTTGGCGTACCCTGATGCGCACCTCTCCAAAAATGTAACAACGCGTCAATTCTACGCGGACGCAAGCGCTGTGATTGGTCTGCTAGAACCCCTCCCTCGGGTTTCACATGGTCCCTCTGCATGAGTAATTGCGCGTCAACGCGGACAACGACGCAGAAGTATAAATTAAAACCAACGCGTTGCCTACAGCGTAGAGGCTCCGGCGTAGGTCCGACGCAGAAGTATAAATAGGCCTTAAGGAAGAGCTGCCCCCAGGAATGCCCTCCACAATGGGTCGGTTCTCATTTAGCCCAAGGGCCAGCTCTTCTGCCGGGGTATAACGTGGGGGTGCAGGACCACCACCTGTTTTTTTCTGCTCCGCCTTTTCCTTGGTTGCAGATAACCATAAACAGACAAACAGACACATCATTTAAAATGTCTTTGCTAAAAGAGACTAATCAGTAGAAGTAGAAAAGATTACCAGTTTGAAGAATATTCTTGTACTTCACTTTTACTTGTTCCCATGTTCTAGTGGGTCCTGAGGTGGCTCTGACATTAAGCAATTATGAAATTATTAAAATACAAGAATATATACTGTAATAAGTGATATAACCATAACATGGAACACTTACGCATTTAATTTGTCTGTTACTTTTTGCCAGCCCTCTCGAGTCCTGGCTTTTGCACACTTTGATTCCCAGTGTTCCCTGGCGTTTTAATTATATTTTTCAAACTCTGCATACCCTTCCAGTAAAAATTCCTGCTCTGCTGCGTTGAAAAACTGAGCGCGCTCTTTGGCCATGGTGAGCAGCCAATAGCAGCGTTGCTGATCAATGTTTCTACTATCGATACATATCCCCTTTTAAACCAGAGCGTGAACGCGCAATTATCTCACTAACTCAATCCAGCTATACTAATCATATCCGGCAGGTGTGTTCGAAGAACCAAATTAGTCAGATCATGATTAGCACGATGATATCATCTTGGATGTCTCGTTTGATCTCAGATGTTTTAAGCAACGTACGAAGAACGGGCCCCAGTTGCTATGACAGCAAGTCCAGGATGAGCGTCGAAGACCCAAACAATCAAATCCAGCTAACTGAGTTCTTCGACGCTCATCCTGGACTTGCTGTCATAGCAACTGGGGCCCGTTCTTCGTACGTTGCTTGAAACATCCAAGATCAAATTATGAGACATCCAAGGTGATATCATCGGCCTAATCATGATCTGACTAATTCGTTTCTTCGAACACACCTGCCAGTTATGATTAGTAGAGCTGGATTGAGTTATCTGAGATAACTGCGCGTTCATGCGCTGGTTTAAAAGGGGATATGTATCGATAGTAGAAACATTGATCAGCAACGCTGCTATTGGCTGCTCACCATGGCCAAAGAGCGCGCACAGTTTTTCTCCGCAGCAGAGCAAGAGTTATTGAAGGTTATGCAGAATATGAAACCTTAATTAAAACGCCAGGGAACCAGGAGAGAGGGCTGGCAAAAAGTAGCAGACAAATGAAATGCGTAAGTGTTCCATGTTATGGTTATATCACTTATTACAGTGTATATTCTTGTATTTTAATCATTTCATAATTGCTTAATGTCAGAGCCACCTCAGGACCCACTAGAACAGTGTTCTTCAACCCTGCTCCTGGAGGACCCCCAACACTGCACGTTTTCTTTGTCTCCCTAATCAAACACACCTGATTCAACTCATCAGCTCATTAACCCATGTGATAATGAGTTGATGAATTGAATCCGGTGTGTTTGATTAGGGAGACAAAGAAAACCAGCAGTGTTGGGGGTCCTCCGGGAGCAGGGTTGAAGAACACTGCACTAGAACATGGGAACAAGTAAAAGGGAAGTACAAGAATATTCTTCAAAATGGTAATCTTTTCTACTTCTACTGTTCTTTGTCTCTTTTACAAAAGAAAAGCACCGTTAAATGTGTTTGTCTGTTTATAACAGCAACCAAGAAAAAGGCTGAGCTGAAAAAAAACAAACAGGTGGTGGTCCTGCTCCCTCACATTATACCACATTATACCCCAGCAGTAGAGCTGGCCCTGGGGTTAAATGTGAACCGACCCATTGTGGAGGGCATCCCTGGGGGCAGCTCTTCCTCAGACCAACAGCCAGGAACCAGTAGCAGCAACACCTTCATTACTGGTAAATGAGCTTTAAATGATCTTGCTACACTGTCAAATATATCTTTTTTTTTTGCCGCATTAAATTAAGTAGGCCTATATAATCCAAATGGCTGGTACAGTAATTTCAGCTGTTAAATATTGAGTAGTGATCAATTGCTTTGACTTGTGAAGGTGAAAACTGCTGAACTTAATGTAAGAATATTTTGCCATGAGTTACTGATCACATTTGTTCATATAGTGTAGTTCATTGTAATGCCATTGTGTTTCCTCTTTTGTGCAGTTTTACATAATACACCAACACTTGTACCTGTTCCCAAGAAAGTAGTGGCTGAAATATGTGCAGTAAGTGGACTTTTTCTAACTTTACATCAAAAGGGAAGAAAGTGCAACACTTTGTAATGCCCATTTGTTTCCATTGCACAGGACAGTGAAGAAACCCTCTCAGATGACTGTCCTTTGGAGGAAGTACTTGTAAGTGCATAAATAACTTTACTTCATTTATAGTAACTTGTGTACATATTATTTCTGACTGCAATATGAGTTGCAGGAGGAAAGGCCTACTGCACAAAGTGATACAGAGGTGGGCAGTGTAGTAACCTACTTGTACTTTTTATTTTTGTTGCATGAGGCTTGTGTTGACAGTTCTTTTTTATTTTTTTATTCTTTTTATCCAAACATGGCACAGGGTGATATCCGTATATAAACGGAATCTACAACAGAAAATTTAGTATTTTGACCTGAAAAAACAGAAAAATGAAGGGGAGAAATAGAACTTGACACCTTAAAGAAGAAAAAACTGGCACTAGAGATTGAGTTGCTTCAAAAGGAACTTCAGAGTAAGTGCTAAATACACTATTTCACACAGAGTACTATTGCTGACCTTGGATAACAATATATCTTATTGCAGGCAAAAGATGACCATCATTGGCTTTTCTTGACAAAGAATAATTGAAATAAAACTCAAGGAACTAAGCATGTTGTCTTGTCTTCTATTCATTTAATGAAGGTTTTTGTTTTAAAAAAAAAAAAAAAAAATGGTGTTCCACAATTCTGTCCCGTGCAGCTCTGCCACTAGGTTGGTCCAAGTGCACTGGCTGGAGGTCATCATCAGGCTGCACCTCCACCACAGGGGTCCTCTCCTTTCTGATGGTGGCACTATTGTGGAGTATGGCACATGCAACAATAATGTCACAGGCCCTGTCAGGTGCAACCCTCAGACACTGAAATCTTTCCTTTAGTTGCCCAAAGGTCATTTCAATGCGTGCCCTTGTCCTGGCTAGAGCTGCATTGAAACGGGTTTGTGGTCCGGGGTTTGGGTCAGGGAATGGCGTCATGAAATACTGCCTGCAGGTATAGCCCCTGTCACCAAGCAGGATCCCGTCGTAAGCACCTGGAAAAATGCAGTTTTGTTAGGCTCAGAATAAATGTATGTAATACAGTGAGCTTGATATTAAATATTTCCTTACCACGTTCAAATAATGTGCATAAATGTGACTCTCTGAAAATCCTGGAGTCATGCACAGAACCAGGCCATTTTGCTTCCACATTTGTGATGTAGGACATGGAGTCACACACCATCTAAGATATTTTTAATCAGTCAACTGCATACTTTTTGATTACATTACTTTTTGTATTATTTGATATATTCTGGACTCGCTTCTCCAAGGTAAATGGTGAATTGTTTGATGTCAGGCTGCATGCTCAGAAAGCGGCAGTGGATTGTGCAGCGTGAGACCACCTTCAGCGACAGGTTCTTGTCGTAAAAACGGACAAGACATGGCTGCGAAAGACTTCCCGTATCACCTCCGCTTATAAAGCCGGGATCTAATCCTGTTAACATGAAATAAGCCTGCTCCCGAGCAGGTTTAAGCTTGGGCACCTGTTGCTATGACAGCAAGTCCAGGATGAGCGTCGAAGAACCAAACAATCCAAGATCATGCCAAATCTCCAACAATCAAATCCAGCTAACTGAGTTAGCGACGTACGAAGAACGGGCCCCTGGGGCCTGTTTCAGAAAGGAGGTTCAACTGAGTTGGCTTACCCTGAGATGGGAAACTCTGAGTTTTCGGTTACAGAACAGCGGAAATTAGTTAGTTCAATCAACTCTGAGTTGACTGACTCTGAGTTAAGCGCGTGCACCACCACTATAAAAAGCCATTATCAATGGAGTGCAGATATTATGAGTCACCATGGTAACAGCGCCAGACAAAAAGAGGTCTGCATATTTCTCACCAGCTTCTGCAAGCGTAAGAAGACATATTATTATTTTTTAAATATCGGCTGCAGCAGCGAAGGACAACTAGAGTTAGCTAGGGAGAAAATAGTTGCTCGAGTCAATGCGTATGTTTACATTTTAATTAGTTATACAGTGTTGGGTGTAATTAATTACCAAGTCATCTAAATACTGTCATTTAATTAAAGGGATTACTCTTAATTCTTCTGTAATTTGAAGTAAAATCTGATGTAATTGCATTAGACTATAGAACAATTCTGTATATTTAACATACATTTTTAAAAGGTATATTTTTTATGTAACCTTCTCCCTCTACACACTTTGGTCAATTCAAGAATAATCCATGCAATTGTATATTGTTTATTTGAAAGCATTAAAAGTGCAGTTTCTTGTCTCTCCTTGTATTGTTCAAGTGGTTGAGGTTGATATGGGATTTATTAATAAGTAGACCAATACTTTCTAAAGATAGTCATTATTACATGAATCTAATTACACGGTTGAAGATGTCATTTGTAGTTAGTAATTAATAACTATTTTAGAGTAACTTACCCAACTGTTATAATATCAGAGGTGAAACTGGAAGAACAGTATGTTATTCAACCTAATTTTAATTTTCATGGGTGCAATCCTGCAGGTATTAAAAGAACATGGCAGCAGCTGAAAATTAAATATAAGAACATAATTCAATCAGGTAAGGTTTGAGCATATCATGGGTGTAGGCTACCTGAATTTACAAATATTTGACATATTAAATAACTAAATAGCATCCCAGTGTCTAGCAGTGCAGCAGCATTTTTGGCTGGGGGAATTCCTGGAGGGACTTCAGAGCCAGTCACTCCCGAAGATCCAAGGGCCTTCATAAAATGTAAGAGGTTTACATATGTGTTATTTCTTATATAGGCTATTTTTGATATTTCCATTTATTTTACTTTGGGTTGGGTTTTTTGTTGGTCCCAACAGATTCCGATGGTAATATCTGTCTTTTGGAGCCTCCTGTCCCAACAAAACCTGCAGGCAGTTGTAAGTAGCCTACTCAATACACCAGAAATTATGACAAATAGTGTTATAAAGTGTACTCATCTTCACAGGACGATGGGGATAATGTTATGTGTCACATCAAACAATCTACACATTCAGATTTTTTCACATTTTTATGTGGAGTAGAATCTAAGTTTAAAGCTAAGTATAAATGGGTAGTCTTATCTCTCCCCCCGCCCCCAAAGTGGAAGAACAGCAGGAGGACGGTCCATCAACTTCTGTTGCACAGATGAACAGAGTTCAGTGATTTTCAGTAAATGCCACAGTTTAATTCTGTAGAATTTGTTTAGAACTACATTATGTAACTCTAATCTACTACTGTATATTCAGTTGCCAGTTAAGGAGTTAATAGACTTCATCTTATTTAAAAAATTGAAAAAAAAAAAAAAACAGTAAAAATAGCAATATTGTATTTATTAATTAAAGATTAATTTTATTAATAAAAATGTACTGAAAGAATGAATGAGGTGTTTAAACACCACTTCCTCTTTAAAAAAAGGGGAGGAGACCGAAAAAAACTCTGGGTTTACCGAAGAAAACCTGCTCCCGGCCAGGTTAGGTTCACAGAGTAAGTTACCATGGTAACTGACTCTGAGTATAAGTTACCTCTCTTTCAGAAACGGGCTTGACTTACTCTGCTTTCTCAGGTTTAACATACCTCCCATCAGGGCCGCGGGAAGTGGGGGTGCTGGGGGTGCTGCAGAATTGTAAATGCAACGCATATATTTGTTCATTAAAATGTATAATTTTTTAGCATTTAGTCATTTATTTGTAATAAACACTTTAAGTGGGCTATTTAAAAATTGTTATTTATATGTTAAATTATCTTTTTAAAACATAAGCGCAGAGTGTTACGTAATATTGTGTGTGTGTGTGTGTGTGTGTGTGTGTGTGTGTCGAAAGAATTTGCCGCAGCTGCTCAAAAAAAAAAAAAAAAAAAAAAAAAAACGTCAAAAACCCCACTGTCAGTGTTTTGTAAAGAACAGGCAAATAGGCCTATGTAAAATATAGCAGGAGACATTTTAATTGTTTACTAATAAAACAGTTATTTTTTATGTCAGTGTCGGCTAGACAGATGAAGTTGACGACTCGCGATCTTCGCAGCGCCAGAGAGAAATGCACATTTCATACGAATTACATAAGCAGCGCAGTCTGTTTTCTTTCGTTTTGAATTGTTCTGCTTAAAAGTAGACATTTCAAGCTATCTATATGTCTCAGGTCTGTGAGGCAATAGGCTACCTTATAGGCCTACGCTGAGTTTCATTTATGAGACGAGCTCCAGGTTCGCCAGCGCCTCCGTATCCTGATTATTTATTTTCTAATAGCCTATATTTAGGCTACTTCTTATTAAATCCTGACAATTTGTTGATGAAACATCGATTAAAATTAAGATACAATTAATACAAAACGAAATTAAATTTAAAGACAGGCTTTGTGCTTTCAGTTTGAGGTCTCTGTGAAAGTTTTAAAACATTATTTTAGTGCCGCTTTAGAGCGCTCACGTCCGTAACGGAGAACTGTCTGTAACATTTTTTTTTTTTTTTTTTGTGAAATAAATTTCTAAAAAAATGCGACTTAGTCCAGTGCAACTTAGGCTATAGATGTTTTTTTCTTCCCCGTGGCGCATTTTGTGACTGATATGCGACTCCGGAGCAATGAAAATAAAAGGGACTCCGGAATAAAAGCAGAATCAATAAAAGTAAAAAATGTGATGTGCAGTCAGGTTTGAGTGTGTGCGCGTTTTTTGAGGAGTTTTATAGTCTTGATATTGTTTCTTATTCAAAAGTGGTGACGCGACGCGACTGATTTATTATGAGTGTTGGAAACAGTTCTGCTGCCTAATATATTTGATGAATAAAAGGTTAAAAAGAACTGCATTTATTAAAAAATATATATAATTTCTAATAATATAAATCTTCTTTACTATCACTTTTTTTAAAATCAATTTAACACATCCTTGCTGAATAAAAGTATTGATTTATTTAAAAAAATAAATAAAAAAATACTGACCTCAAATTACTGACCAGTAGTGTATATTGTTGTTACAAAAGATTTCTATTTTTTAAAAAATTGCTTTTTTCAATTTTTTTTTCAATTTTTTTTTTACATTTTTATTCATCAAAGTATCCTAAAAAAAGTATCACAGGTTATGAAAACATATTAAGCAGCAGAACTGTTTTCAACTTTGATAATGAATCATCATATTAGAATTATTTCTAAAGGATCATGTGATAGACTGGAGTAATGATCCTGAAAATTCAGCTTTGCATCACAGAAATAAATGATCATTTAAACCAATTATTTTAAATTGTAAAAATATATCACAATATTACTTTTTTTTCTGTATTTTTGATCAAATAAATGCAGGCTTGATGAGCAGAGGAAACTTCTTTCAAAAACATTAAAAATACTAATACTTATACTTGCCCTGTAATACATGTATTCTTTGTTTTAGATGTTATTAACTTAAATTCTTATGAATAATAAAAATGTTGTAATGTCTATTTGTTATTTATGGCCTGTACGCCTCATTATTGATCTGAGCTTCTACATCTTGAATTCGAATAACATTCGATAAAACATAATTGCTGGATTATTTTGACTATAATAAATAAGCAGATGAAACATAGTAGGCCTATACACTGTTTATCACAGATTACTTTGGACCAAAGTTACCATATTATAATTAATTATTATATAGTTCTATTCATTCATTTTATTTAAATTAGCACTGGTTAAAATGTATAAAGCATGAACAAGATATGAAACAATATTTATTAATAATGTATTTTCATTTGCGTCCTATGCTGGCTAATTACGACGTTTAACCTGTTATCATAATGAAATTCATGCATTTATTTATTTGTCATTTAAACTGATGCAAACAGGGAAAGAGAGTAGAAAACACTTATTATCCTGTCGCCCCCTCTAGTGGACAGCATTAAGTATTACGGCCTTCATTGCTCAGATAACTCAAGTCGATGGATTTTTTGGGAAAGTCTGACCAGTTAGAAGCAAGTTAGACCAGTCTGAGGGTCTGAGCTGAGTTTGGTGAAGCATCAAAGTTCTAGGCGGAGTCAATTTCTCATAATAATAATAACAATTAATCCCAAACCTGGTAATTTTGTCAGTATTTAATTTACGTTCACTGATTCTGGCTTCTCTCTTTTCTGTCTCTTTCTTTTCATGTGAACTGAGTAGGCTACACATGCTTAAATTCAAAAAATATAAACTTTATTTCTATTCAAAATTATTTATAGCCCATAGGCTATATGTCACACACGCCTACCTGCCTTTTGATGTAAATAAAAGACTAGAGTGGTAAATGTTACGGACATATTATCATGGTACAGTTCAGCCTATTATTGATTTTTATTTCCACTTCCCTTTTATCCAAAGAGACGGAACTATTTGCACTGTATTTATCAATGGGAAATATGCTAATATAATCTGTCATATACTGTGGCTCACATTAATGGGGTTGCTTGCAAGTCGCAGCAGCACGAATTACGTGACCAGCAACATATTTCTAAATCAAATAGTGTGTGTAGTTAACAGTGAGTGGTGGTTTCAGACATTATTTCATTAAAGGGCATTTGTCAGTGCCGCACTCGTAGCCTACTGACTCTTATTCTGCCTGACAGAAAGAAAAGCTCACAGCTTACTGAAGGCGGAGCGGTTTGACCAATCAGATGAAAGGGGCGTTTCAGCGCCGCCCACGTGTGCAAATGAAATATGGAACCCATAAACCGACTTGTAAACGAAAAATGAAAAATCTAGCCAAAATCTAGCCAAAAAAACGAATAAACGAGCTGGTTTTCATTTCTCCTTATTCCATTCTAAACAGGAAATGAAATGATCAAAAAGTGCACGGACCCTATGACTTAGCACGACGGTGTAATAAGTTTATATACACTAGATGTCGCCTTGGCTACGGCAGTTTGGAATATTCTGGGCTCATCTGATTTTTTTGTACATAGCATAACCTACTTTGTTATGATTTTAGTATCATAATGATTAATAAATGCACGCACAATTATCATGAACTTGATTTGAACAAATGCCTATCAACTTGTGTGTGCAAAATTCAGAATTAAATGAATGTGCAGCAATTTGTACAAATAGAGAGTCTGTAGGCCTATACTGTTGTAGCCATTAAATAAGCGCATTTATTTTCATATTTGTTCAAATGTTATAATGTTATTTTTTTCCCCCATGTATGTTGATTTATGAAAAGTGAACAGCACGAGTAAAAGTGAATTTCGTTTTGTATAAATTGTATCTTAATTTTAATACATTTTTCATCAGCCTGTATTTAATAAATAAGATCAATAAGATTTAATAAATAATAATAAAAAAATGATAATCTTGCATTGCACGTTAACTGGAGCGCATCTCATCCTAACTTAACGAAACTCATTGTATGCCTCACACACACAGACATGAGAAATACATCAAATACACAAAGCTTGAAATGTCTTTAAACGAAATAATTCAAAACGAAAAGAAAAAGGCTACTCTCTGATTATGTAATCCATTATGTGCATTTCTCTCTATAGGCGCGTTCACTATACGGCGATCGTCAACTTCATCTTTGCAGCCGAGTCGACACTGTCAGAAAACACTAGATTATTAATAAAAATCAATGCACGCGTCACCGGATTTCCAAATGCACATCTTGCTTGTTGCACCCACACATATTATGTCGAAATAACGAGATATTATGTTGAAATAACATTATTAATAATAATACATATTTTATAATATTTGATTGAATGCTGAATGTTGTTCAGTTAATAAAATGAAAACTTTAATTGTGATCATTAAAATAATTGAATATGAAATATTTAGTGGCCAAGTTTTGCTAATTAATTAATTTATATATGTAAGGCATTCGTTCCAATCAACTGCCGCAGCCAAGGCCACGTCTAGTGTATATATCTATGACTTGGCACTTCTGGGTAAAGATGCGATCAGTCAAATGAAATCCAATAAACGTATAAATAAATATTCCAAATGAAAAAGCGATGGGAAATGTCGTCCAATTTTCTAATACTATTATTTGATGACAACAATACATTTGTAAAAGAAAATCCAGCCATTTCTGTTTTTTTAAAGAAAAAAACCAAGCTGCACCCTTTTTTAAATGTCATCTTTCATTCCGAAAGAGAATAATGAACGGGGCGATGTGCAGATTGTAAATCTTAAAAAATGATTGAATGATTTTCTTGTGTCATTATGATGAAGAAACAAGTCCAAAAAAAAGTCGAAAAAAACCATTTGTGGAAGGCATCCGATGAGTGTCAACCCGGCCAGATCAGCAAGTGCATCAAGGCAACCACGATTAGCCGGTGCACCAGCCAGCAAAGTGATTCAATGGTTCATAGGTGTAGCTCGCAGCCTCATCGCCCTACCCTCCACATTCTAAAGAGTGTACAGGCGGTTATTTATATAGGGCAGATAAGACCTGTGTTTCTCTTCGACGGTAACTGTAAATTGAATTGAAGCTGCGATTTTTGAAGTTGGATATACTCGCGCGGGCAAATACAGATGTGTTAAACACGATAAGAACACAAATTCTACCTTTATTCGTTAATACAGTCGGTATTTCCCACAATGATTCTGCTTTGCTATTGGCCACGTCACGATCAGTAAGCGCTGCTATTGGTGGTCACGATTATTAAGTACGAAAATGAAAATTCTGTCAGTAATTCCTCACCCTCATGTTGTTCCAACCCCTTCGTTCATCTTCGGAACACAAATTAAGATATTTTTGATTAAATGACTAAATTGGACTATATTAAGGATGTGTTTAATGAACTTTTCTGGGCCAGCAAGTTTCAAACCCTTAGAAGCCTGAAGAAGTCTCGTTCCGAACACATCGCGATATTTGGCATCAGTTCACGTGTGTCAGATGTTGGTAAGTAGTAGATACGCTGTCCGAATAATGTGTGATATATAATGTATTTTCTGTTTGTCGATATTAATCAGATTAGCTCACGTTCAGTCACGGCATTATATCTGTCATCTCCACTGAGGCTTTGCGTTTTATTGCTTTCTAATTCAAAACAGGGTGATTAAGTTACACTGCCTGTGAGCATAGGCCTAAAGACCTTAAATCAGTTAATCATATTCATATCAGATTAAAAGTAGTACAATTAGTTCCAAAGTTGTATTTGTAGTAGAAGCACAGTACAAACAACACTTACCATGCTTTTACCACATTAACATTAGTTTTACTGTGGTAAGTGTAGTAAAAAGACAGTAATCACAAAACTTACCATGCTTTTACCACACTGTATTGGGAGTTTTAATGTGATACTTATTGTAAATGCACATTAACCACAACGCTTACCATGCTTTTACCACAGGAATGATGTAAAACAACATAATGATATTTTATTTTCTCTTTTTTCAGCTGAAAAGACCAAAAGGACCTTTCGGACTATTATTGTTTGAGGACAAGTAAACGGAGGAGACCGACAGCTGCAAAGGCAAATATTCGCAATGGTATATACATGTGTTGGTTCGAACCCTAAATCAAACATTTTATCAAGCATTTGTTGTTTCTTAAACCTTTTCTCGCAAAACCCATAGCCCAATCAGTACGAAGATAGTCTGAAAGTCTTAATAATTCACAAGATTTAACAAGTTGTCAAATTCGTATACGATACTCGTACATATTTGTATACTCGTACACACACTGTCAGAAAGTTGATATTAATTGCATTGTATTGATTACAATTAGTGATGCACCGATGTGAAAATTGAGGCCGATACCGATAACCGATATTAATATTGCTGTTATGGCCGATACCGATATTTGCCGATGTCGATATCTCTGTATAGAAAACAAATTTTAATGATTATCAAATAAAGAGCTATTTTCCAAAACACTTTTTTTTTACTTTAGAAATGACTGATATTGGGCACCTTTACCTGTGTGCAAAATATGTCACATACGACACACATGCATTATACTGCATTGCATATACAGTAATGTGTGCTGGTCAACTTGTCTAAAATTAAGAAACCCTTAGAAAACAGTAAAAAAAACCACACAAAAAACAGGAACATTGTGTAAAATTAAGATAGGCTACTTTATTTATTATTCCAATATCCAAATATCGAGGGCTTGGAACCAGAGGGGCGTAAGTGGCATTTGACAAACTTTACAGGAGAGCCAAAACAAAATTTTGACCACACTTCAATCAACTGTATTTATTAACCTTCAACCACAACATTGCAACCACATACATACTTATATGAGTAAGTTCTTAAGTGAACATATTATGGAATATTAACACGATGAACATATTCTAAAACCTTGCAAAATCTTGAAAATATGGCAAAAACATCAAATACGCCTTTTTGGCACCAAACATTTCCAATTCGTCTAAAGAAAAATAGGGCGTATCTGCTGATCAATGCAGAAATGATTGGTCAAAACATTGGTTAAAAACACTCTAACTTCATAACTTTTCATTTGATTTAAAATACTGCATACATAGTCATTTCATCATTTCAAACTGTTTAACATTTCATTTCTAACCGTTTAATTTCAATTCTCATTTATGAGTTCACATTCATGTCAAACAGTTTAACATTTAATTTCAAACAGTTTAATTTCTCTTGTTTATTACACATTTCACTTTTTAGTTCACTTTAGTTGAACTAAAAAGTTCACTCACTGCCCACTGTCAGAGTGTTATAGAACTCTGCATAACAGTGAGGAATACTCCCATTGGTGCACAGGGTGAGTAGGTCTTTTTTCTTTAAGGCACTGATCACTGGAGGATTTTCATACAATGAGCTGGGGTGTGTGGTTCTGGTGCCTCTTGTTGCCTGTTGTGCCACCGTCAGTTTTCGGAAGGTTGGGGCGGTGAAATCATACTTGAAGAAGATTGTTTTTGGTTCATCTTTCGTGTAGCGGAACCATTTAATCTTCTGCCAATGAACTGATTGTCCCTCCTCATCTTTTGTTCTGTTTTTGAGTATGTGGTTGGAGAGGGACTTGAAGTCCAGAAAGTCCTTGTGTTCAAGTTCATGTACACTGTATGGGTCGTTCCTTCTTGCCATTCTCACAAGTGTGTAGTAGCCATCAGTAAATAGAAGTATGGGAGTAAATAGAAATGGGAGTAAATAGAAACTTTTCTTCTTGCAGTTTCCACTGCAGCATGCACACTATCACACTCCATGTCTAGTAGCCATCCATGATGGCTACTACACACTTGTGAGAATGGAAAGAAAGAACGACCCATAGTGTACATGAACTTGGACACAAGGACTTTCTGTACTTCAAGTCCCTCTCCAACCACATACTCAAAAACAGAACAAAAGATGAGGAGGGACAATCAGTTCATTGGCAGAAGATTAAATGGTTCCGCTACACGAAAGATGAACCAAAAACAATCTTCTTCAAGTATGATTTCACCGCCCCAACCTTCCGAAAACTGACGGTGGCACAACAGGCAACAAGAGGCACCAGAGGCACCAGAACCACACACCCCAGCTCATTGTATGAAAATCCTCCAGTGATCAGTGCCTTAAAGAAAAAAGACCTACTCACCCTGTGCACCAATGGGAGTATTCCTCACTGTTATGCAGAGTTCTATAACACTCTGACAGTGGGCAGTGAGTGAACTTTTTAGTTCAACTAAAGTGAACTAAAAAGTGAAATGTGTAATAAACAAGAGAAATTAAACTGTGTGAACTTAAATGTTAAACTGTTTGAAATTAAATGTTAAACTGTTTGACATGAATGTGAACTCATAAATGAGAATTGAAATTAAACGGTTAGAAATGATCAAATTAAATGACTATGTATACAGTATTTTAAATAAAATGAAAAGTTATGAAGTTAGAGTGTTTTTAACCAATGTTTTGACCAATCATTTCTGCATTGATCAGCAGATACGCCCTATTTTTCTTTAGAGGAATTGGAAATGTTTGGTGCCAAAAAGGCGTATTTGATGTTTTTGCCATATTTTCAAGATTTTGCAAGGTTTTAGAATATGTTCATCGTGTTAATATTCCATAATATGTTCACTTAAGAACTTACTCATATAAGTATGTATGTGGTTGCAATGTTGTGGTTGAAGGTTAATAAATACAGTTGATTGAAGCGTGGTCAAAATTTTGTTTTGGCTCTCCTGTAAAGTTTGTCAAATGCCACTTGCGCCCCTCTGGTTCCAAACAATGTGTAGGCCATACATGTATTTTTTAGAGCCAGAAGGGCGTAAGTGGACATACGCCCCTCTGGCTCCAAACAATGCTCAAACTTTTGTGTTAGGTCTTTGTTGTTTTGTTGCTTTATTCAATACAAGTTGATTTCTGATGCGTCTTTTTGGCACAACTAGATAGAGCTCATCAAGACCTTTAATTTGATATATAGAACTCATTTTCGCCCAAAATGCCACTTACGCCCCTCTGGTTCCAAGCCCTCGATATGATACTAAAAAATACCACAGGGAAAAGGGCTTCTATTTGTGACGTGCTGTCTTTGCGTTTGAACATTGCACATTTTAAACAGGACACTCATTAACTGAATAAATGTTAGCCAATACAAACATATTTATAGAAAACAGTTGACAATGAATAGACAGGAGTCCAATAATAGCATAACGAATCATTCTTAAAATAATAACAAGTAGCCTAGGCTATAAGACCAATCCGACATGGGCTGTGTTAACAGTAAAACGTCCGTCATTTAACGAATTTTAAAAACACGGATGGATAATACAAAATACTTTCTGATATTTTGACAGAAAAAAAACAAGCAAGAACAAAATTTAAACTTAGCCCGTCAATTTTTCATTTTACAATTATCTTCTCTCTCTGTGTGTGCACGCGTCCGTGTTTGTGAGAGAGAGAGCTCGCGCAGCACTGATACAACGGTAGCCTACTTTTTAATCCACAAGTAACGAACGCGCTAGTTTTCATACAAAATAAATATGTAACATAATTAGGTAGGCTACTTTAGTTATTATTAATACAATAACGTAACACATGAAGGCTATACGTTTCTCAACACTGAGAATGAATCAATAAACGCCTGTTTCTCCACTCGCGCTTATCAGTAATCCACAAATCACACGTGCTGTCACTTTTGAGAAAAATCTAATTCGAACGGGTATCAAATATCAAGCAATATATTCAAATATCTACGAGTCAAAAAACGATCAGTCAAAAATGTGTCATGAAGAGGAAAAAAACATAAGTCGCACTGGACTGCGTTAACAATGTTACGGACGGGACAGTTGACTTGAGCGCTCTGAAAGCGCCACTAAGACTGCTTTAAAACTTTCACAGAGACCTCAAACAGAAAGCACAAAAAGCCTGTCTTTAAATTTAATTTCGTTTTGTATTAATTGTATCTTAATTTTGATAAATGTTTCATCAACCAATTGCCTGGATTGAATTAAATAAGAAGTAAATATAGTAGAAAATATTTAATCAGGACACGGAGGCGAGGGCGCGTGAACCTGGAGCGCGTCTCATCAATGAACCGAAATCTACCTGCCTCACAGACCGGAGACATATATAGAAAGCTTGAAATGTCTATTTTTAAACAGAACAATTCAAAACGAAAGAAAACAGACTGTTCTCTGCTTATGTCATCTGTATGAAATGTGTATTTATCTCAGGCACATTCACTACTGCTAAGATCGAGTCAGCATCGTCAACTTCATCTTCAACTTCACACGTCAAATGTCGGCCTGTTCACATCGGCCATATTTTGACATCGGAACGATACCGATGTGTAAAAAAATGACCATATCGGCCGATATTATATCGGCGGCCGATATATCGTGCACCACTAATTACAATTATTACAAATTGGTCCCCGTCTGTTTATGTTCCAGTGATACATGACGTCTCTCCACACCTCATAACCTACCTCTGTTTGCAGGGGTGGAAAAGCTTATCTTACTTGTCACATGACATCAGATACTCGATTATTTTGTCATAATCAGACCAGTTACACTGCTGATAACTGTCCCGTTTGCATGTAAATCATTTTCACATGATTATTGCTTGCTATTAAAGACGTACTTTTATTCATAGAAATGCCCCCACATATCAGTGAACTTATAATATAAAAATGCTTTTAAAATTTAATTATTCAACACTCTTTACAGAAAAAAATATCCTACAGTTATACATAAACTGACTATTTGCAAGTAATGTATTAAAATTACCTTCCTTTCCGTCTTGCAGGATTACTTGGTCCTTTTTTTTTTTTTAAAGCTCTACAATATCAAACTCAACAGCTCTTTTAAGAGCCAACCCTCACAAGAGCTACTAGTGAGTCGCAGCGAATCTTGCCGGGATCAGCCCTTCCCAGGTAAAGTTTCTAGAATATTGAAATCGGTATTTACTCATCAAATGCTCTCTCCTGAATCGCCGCCGCTAGAGTTCTTACGAGATCAAGAAAATATGATCATATAACAGCGATTTTATCATCACTGCATTGGTTACCTATAAAGTTCCGTATTAATTATAAGGTATTGCTACTGACTTATAAAGCTCTAAACGGCTTAGCTCCAGTCTATTTAACGGATCTTCTATCGCCCCTATAATCCATCGCGCTCTTTAAGATCACTAAATTCAAGGCTTTTGGTCATACCTAGGATATCCAGAACCACCAAAGGAGGGAGAGCATTTTCACATTTGGCTCCAAAACTCTGGAATAGTCTTCCTGATACTGTTCGTTGCTCAGACTCGCTCTCCCAGTTTAAAACTAGATTAAAGTCGCATCTCTTCAGCCAGGCATTCATATAATCCTACAGTTCAAACTACAATCCGGCCTGTAGCTCATAAATGCCAGAGGAGAACTGGCCCCCGACTGAGCCTGGGTTCTCCCAAGGTTTTTTTTCTCCATTAGGTCACCTGATGGAGTTTTAGGACACCATTAGGTCACTTGATGGAGTTTTTCGGTTCCTTGCCACTGTTGCCTTTGCCTTGCTCAGTTGGGGATATTTTGGGGATATTTAATTTAATTTTATCAATCAATAAATTCCTCTTGAAACAAACATTGTTGTATTATTTTAATTTAATACTGTGAAGCTGCTTTGATACAATCTGTATTGTGAAAAGCGCTATACAAATAATAACTTATTTATAACTGTCTTAATTTATGTTTCAAGAACAATAGTAATTGCACATAGAGTAAGTCGAGACTTTCTTGTTTTACAGCAGAGAAGGAAGACCAGTCCTTATATCAACGCAAGCTAATCGAATAAGTCCTTTGTTTCGGGTGAGGAAGGAACATCTGGTGCCCAAAGAAGACAGAAAGCTGCACGAGTCCATTGGTATGTCTTGTATTGAAACAATGCTGTAATATGTAGTACATAATTTGATGTTGACAATTTTACATTGTACAGGTTATCACTTGGTTTTTGACCAAGTGAAGCTCTTGAAACAAGTGACAGGAGAGTATGTAACTTGTCTGGAAAGTATCAGAGTCGCATTTGGCACGCGTGCCTTAGGTTGCCGACCCCTGGTCTAGCCTATAGTCTATGGTACCAATCACGTTAGTGAAGCCTGAGTAACATATACTGTAATCGGCATGGTCATGAATGCATGATCTTCATAAAAAATTATGATAGCCTAAAAAAAAAACTGCTTAAAAAAAAAACTGCTTTACAACATTGGGTCTTAAAGGTGCTGTATGTAGTATCACATTAAAATGATCCACTTTTCGGGTTTTGCTATTACCTCTGAAAGCAAGTATTCTTATGTTTATGTGAAGGTGCCGGGTCGGATTTACCGCGAAATCCAGTGACGTCACCTGCATGCGCGGAGCGCTCCCGAGCCTCTCGCCTCGTCTAGCCTACTGATTTTGCACTCAACAGCGACGACACTGCAACTTATGACATGGACTTATGACTTATGCAACTTATGACATGTCTGATAACACTAAGAAACGACCTGCTCCCAGCACAACACAGACTCCAACACAAACTCCACTTATTGATAAAAAAAACCAATAAAACGTTTTTTTCTTTCTGCTGAAGCTCGTATTAAAGGCCAGACGTGAATCGGATGAACTTCGGGTGAAAAAACACGGATCAACATCGGCAGGGCGTTTGAATCATGGAGAGACCTTATCTACAAACCTAGAATGTATACATTTCCTGAAGAAAATGTGAAGTAGTGCTTGCAGTGGCAAAATTCGGCACGGTTGATAGGGTTCCATTCTTATCATGGGACGAGCATGGAGCATTAGTTCAACGTCAAGCTGATAAAAGTAGCCTATTATTGTAACGTTGCAGTGGGAGTTTACCTGAGTTTCTAGCATGTTGTGGGATGCTCTCTCTGGTGTGTTGCGTGACGCGTCTCAGTCTGGCCGGTATTCCACAGTGCTCGCTCATAAATTCGAGCACGCGCAAGAGCACGCGCTTGTCAACTTATTGGTTGCAATCTGAAACATCACCGCTAGAGGCCGCTGAAAACTACATACAGCTCCTTTAAGTGGCTTGGAAATGCCACAAAAAAACCTAAAACTGTTTTTTTAAACCTAAAAGCGCCAGGTAAACTCCGAATGACACGACAGACAGCACTTTCCATCAAGTTCTCCGCATCTCCAATAGTGTAAAGGAAAGAGCCACTCGCAAATAATCTTAAAGCTGCCGTCGGCAACATTTTTTTGATCATATTCAGTGTAATCGACACTATAATCCGACAGAACAACATAAATAAGGTGGTTTTAGAAAAAAACCCGAGCTTCTAACTCCACCTGGAGCGTGTTATTTGTTTTCCAAAAATCCAGCGCTCCCGCTTCATCAGGTCCAATCAGCGCAGGGGGGTGTGAGATCTGACTGTCAATCACAGGTCGTGCACACGCCACAGATCCCCCTCACTCGCACATGTTAATATCACATGCACACGCCACGCCTGAAGTTCGCCTGGAGATTGCATGAAGCGTGATGGCGTAGAGAAAATCTACTAACAAGCTTCCAATTCCTCGGTTATTGCTATCTATGGCTAGATTAGCCAGGGCAGCCTACCTCCGAGTCCATGGTGTTGATAGATGCTGAAGAGACGGACGCGTTCACAGAAAATCAGGTACACACGCACAGTGACGCACTGACGAGCACGACCTCGATGGGAGGGTGCTCGCTGGTAGTGGGGAGGGGCATGAGAGTTGTAAACATTCAAAATTTTGGCTCATCGACCCAATCTGCCAGACTTGCCGACGGCAGCTTTAAGGCAATGCAAACAGTTTGTGCTGTTGTTAAAGCCCGACTCCGACAAGTCGAAAATAAGTGTGCGTTTCCAACAAATGAATCATGTAAACGACAATCTCACCAGTCACGAGAAAAAATATATATCTCAGAAAGTGCACTATTGTAACGCAAAATCTCAGTTCTTCGTACCTCAGGGCCCGTTCTTCGTACGTCGCTAACTCAGTTAGCTGGATTTGATTATTGGCGATTTGGCATGATCTGGGATTGTTTGGTTCTTCGACGCTCATCCTGGACTTGCTGTCATAGCAACAGGTGCGCAAGCTTATTTCATGTTAACAGGATTAGATCCCGGCTTCATAAGCGCTGGACTTCCCGTATCAGCTCCGCTTATGAAGCCGCAGTCTAATCCTGTTAACATGAAATAAGCCTGCTCCCGAGCAGGTTTAAGCTTGCGCACCTGGGGCCCGTTCTTCGTACGTCGCTAACTCAGTTAGCTGGATTTGATTATTGGCGATTTGGCATGATCTGGGATTGTTTGGTTCTTCGACGCTCCTCCTGGACTTGCTGTCATAGCAACAGGTGCGCAAGCTTATTTCATGTTAACAGGATTAGATCCCGGCTTCATAAGCGGAGCTGATACTGTACCAGCCATTTGGATTATAGACATACTTAATTTAATGCAGCAACAAATTATTTACAGTGTAGCAAGATGATTTAAAACTCATTTACCTGTAATTAAGGTGTTGCTGTTACTGGTCCCTGGCTTTAGGTCTAAAGGCCTATTTATACTTCTGCGTCGAACTTACGCCGTAGCTACGTCGTAGGCTGTGCTTAGCGCGCGTACCCTTTGGCGTACCCTGATGCGCACCTCTCCAAAAATGTAACAACGCGTCAATTCTACGCGGACGCAAGCGCTGTGATTGGTCTGCTAGAACCCCTCCCTCGGGTTTCACATGGTCCCTCTGCATGAGTAATTGCGCGTCAACGCGGACAACGACGCAGAAGTATAAATTAAAACCAACGCGTTGCCTACAGCGTAGAGGCTCCGGCGTAGGTCCGACGCAGAAGTATAAATAGGCCTTAAGGAAGAGCTGCCCCCAGGAATGCCCTCCACAATGGGTCGGTTCTCATTTAGCCCAAGGGCCAGCTCTTCTGCCGGGGTATAACGTGGGGGTGCAGGACCACCACCTGTTTTTTTCTGCTCCGCCTTTTCCTTGGTTGCAGATAACCATAAACAGACAAACAGACACATCATTTAAAATGTCTTTGCTAAAAGAGACTAATCAGTAGAAGTAGAAAAGATTACCAGTTTGAAGAATATTCTTGTACTTCACTTTTACTTGTTCCCATGTTCTAGTGGGTCCTGAGGTGGCTCTGACATTAAGCAATTATGAAATTATTAAAATACAAGAATATATACTGTAATAAGTGATATAACCATAACATGGAACACTTACGCATTTAATTTGTCTGTTACTTTTTGCCAGCCCTCTCGAGTCCTGGCTTTTGCACACTTTGATTCCCAGTGTTCCCTGGCGTTTTAATTATATTTTTCAAACTCTGCATACCCTTCCAGTAAAAATTCCTGCTCTGCTGCGTTGAAAAACTGAGCGCGCTCTTTGGCCATGGTGAGCAGCCAATAGCAGCGTTGCTGATCAATGTTTCTACTATCGATACATATCCCCTTTTAAACCAGAGCGTGAACGCGCAATTATCTCACTAACTCAATCCAGCTATACTAATCATATCCGGCAGGTGTGTTCGAAGAACCAAATTAGTCAGATCATGATTAGCACGATGATATCATCTTGGATGTCTCGTTTGATCTCAGATGTTTTAAGCAACGTACGAAGAACGGGCCCCAGTTGCTATGACAGCAAGTCCAGGATGAGCGTCGAAGACCCAAACAATCAAATCCAGCTAACTGAGTTCTTCGACGCTCATCCTGGACTTGCTGTCATAGCAACTGGGGCCCGTTCTTCGTACGTTGCTTGAAACATCCAAGATCAAATTATGAGACATCCAAGGTGATATCATCGGCCTAATCATGATCTGACTAATTCGTTTCTTCGAACACACCTGCCAGTTATGATTAGTAGAGCTGGATTGAGTTATCTGAGATAACTGCGCGTTCATGCGCTGGTTTAAAAGGGGATATGTATCGATAGTAGAAACATTGATCAGCAACGCTGCTATTGGCTGCTCACCATGGCCAAAGAGCGCGCACAGTTTTTCTCCGCAGCAGAGCAAGAGTTATTGAAGGTTATGCAGAATATGAAACCTTAATTAAAACGCCAGGGAACCAGGAGAGAGGGCTGGCAAAAAGTAGCAGACAAATGAAATGCGTAAGTGTTCCATGTTATGGTTATATCACTTATTACAGTGTATATTCTTGTATT
Organism: Leuciscus leuciscus; assembly: GCF_965113295.1. Taxonomy (NCBI): domain Eukaryota; kingdom Metazoa; phylum Chordata; class Actinopteri; order Cypriniformes; family Leuciscidae; genus Leuciscus; species Leuciscus leuciscus. The sequence goes on from NW_028118563.1 coordinate 704,349, forward strand.
TTAATCATTTCATAATTGCTTAATGTCAGAGCCACCTCAGGACCCACTAGAACAGTGTTCTTCAACCCTGCTCCTGGAGGACCCCCAACACTGCACGTTTTCTTTGTCTCCCTAATCAAACACACCTGATTCAACTCATCAGCTCATTAACCCATGTGATAATGAGTTGATGAATTGAATCCGGTGTGTTTGATTAGGGAGACAAAGAAAACCAGCAGTGTTGGGGGTCCTCCGGGAGCAGGGTTGAAGAACACTGCACTAGAACATGGGAACAAGTAAAAGGGAAGTACAAGAATATTCTTCAAAATGGTAATCTTTTCTACTTCTACTGTTCTTTGTCTCTTTTACAAAAGAAAAGCACCGTTAAATGTGTTTGTCTGTTTATAACAGCAACCAAGAAAAAGGCTGAGCTGAAAAAAAACAAACAGGTGGTGGTCCTGCTCCCTCACATTATACCACATTATACCCCAGCAGTAGAGCTGGCCCTGGGGTTAAATGTGAACCGACCCATTGTGGAGGGCATCCCTGGGGGCAGCTCTTCCTCAGACCAACAGCCAGGAACCAGTAGCAGCAACACCTTCATTACTGGTAAATGAGCTTTAAATGATCTTGCTACACTGTAAAATATATCTTTTTTTTTTGCCGCATTAAATTAAGTAGGCCTATATAATCCAAATGGCTGGTACAGTAATTTCAGCTGTTAAATATTGAGTAGTGATCAATTGCTTTGACTTGTGAAGGTGAAAACTGCTGAACTTAATGTAAGAATATTTTGCCATGAGTTACTGATCACATTTGTTCATATAGTGTAGTTCATTGTAATGCCATTGTGTTTCCTCTTTTGTGCAGTTTTACATAATACACCAACACTTGTACCTGTTCCCAAGAAAGTAGTGGCTGAAATATGTGCAGTAAGTGGACTTTTTCTAACTTTACATCAAAAGGGAAGAAAGTGCAACACTTTGTAATGCCCATTTGTTTCCATTGCACAGGACAGTGAAGAAACCCTCTCAGATGACTGTCCTTTGGAGGAAGTACTTGTAAGTGCATAAATAACTTTACTTCATTTATAGTAACTTGTGTACATATTATTTCTGACTGCAATATGAGTTGCAGGAGGAAAGGCCTACTGCACAAAGTGATACAGAGGTGGGCAGTGTAGTAACCTACTTGTACTTTTTATTTTTGTTGCATGAGGCTTGTGTTGACAGTTCTTTTTTATTTTTTTATTCTTTTTATCCAAACATGGCACAGGGTGATATCCGTATATAAACGGAATCTACAACAGAAAATTTAGTATTTTGACCTGAAAAAACAGAAAAATGAAGGGGAGAAATAGAACTTGACACCTTAAAGAAGAAAAAACTGGCACTAGAGATTGAGTTGCTTCAAAAGGAACTTCAGAGTAAGTGCTAAATACACTATTTCACACAGAGTACTATTGCTGACCTTGGATAACAATATATCTTATTGCAGGCAAAAGATGACCATCATTGGCTTTTCTTGACAAAGAATAATTGAAATAAAACTCAAGGAACTAAGCATGTTGTCTTGTCTTCTATTCATTTAATGAAGGTTTTTGTTTTAAAAAAAAAAAAAAAAAATGGTGTTCCACAATTCTGTCCCGTGCAGCTCTGCCACTAGGTTGGTCCAAGTGCACTGGCTGGAGGTCATCATCAGGCTGCACCTCCACCACAGGGGTCCTCTCCTTTCTGATGGTGGCACTATTGTGGAGTATGGCACATGCAACAATAATGTCACAGGCCCTGTCAGGTGCAACCCTCAGACACTGAAATCTTTCCTTTAGTTGCCCAAAGGTCATTTCAATGCGTGCCCTTGTCCTGGCTAGAGCTGCATTGAAACGGGTTTGTGGTCCGGGGTTTGGGTCAGGGAATGGCGTCATGAAATACTGCCTGCAGGTATAGCCCCTGTCACCAAGCAGGATCCCGTCGTAAGCACCTGGAAAAATGCAGTTTTGTTAGGCTCAGAATAAATGTATGTAATACAGTGAGCTTGATATTAAATATTTCCTTACCACGTTCAAATAATGTGCATAAATGTGACTCTCTGAAAATCCTGGAGTCATGCACAGAACCAGGCCATTTTGCTTCCACATTTGTGATGTAGGACATGGAGTCACACACCATCTAAGATATTTTTAATCAGTCAACTGCATACTTTTTGATTACATTACTTTTTGTATTATTTGATATATTCTGGACTCGCTTCTCCAAGGTAAATGGTGAATTGTTTGATGTCAGGCTGCATGCTCAGAAAGCGGCAGTGGATTGTGCAGCGTGAGACCACCTTCAGCGACAGGTTCTTGTCGTAAAAACGGACAAGACATGGCTGCGAAAGACTTCCCGTATCACCTCCGCTTATAAAGCCGGGATCTAATCCTGTTAACATGAAATAAGCCTGCTCCCGAGCAGGTTTAAGCTTGGGCACCTGTTGCTATGACAGCAAGTCCAGGATGAGCGTCGAAGAACCAAACAATCCAAGATCATGCCAAATCTCCAACAATCAAATCCAGCTAACTGAGTTAGCGACGTACGAAGAACGGGCCCCTGGGGCCTGTTTCAGAAAGGAGGTTCAACTGAGTTGGCTTACCCTGAGATGGGAAACTCTGAGTTTTCGGTTACAGAACAGCGGAAATTAGTTAGTTCAATCAACTCTGAGTTGACTGACTCTGAGTTAAGCGCGTGCACCACCACTATAAAAAGCCATTATCAATGGAGTGCAGATATTATGAGTCACCATGGTAACAGCGCCAGACAAAAAGAGGTCTGCATATTTCTCACCAGCTTCTGCAAGCGTAAGAAGACATATTATTATTTTTTAAATATCGGCTGCAGCAGCGAAGGACAACTAGAGTTAGCTAGGGAGAAAATAGTTGCTCGAGTCAATGCGTATGTTTACATTTTAATTAGTTATACAGTGTTGGGTGTAATTAATTACCAAGTCATCTAAATACTGTCATTTAATTAAAGGGATTACTCTTAATTCTTCTGTAATTTGAAGTAAAATCTGATGTAATTGCATTAGACTATAGAACAATTCTGTATATTTAACATACATTTTTAAAAGGTATATTTTTTATGTAACCTTCTCCCTCTACACACTTTGGTCAATTCAAGAATAATCCATGCAATTGTATATTGTTTATTTGAAAGCATTAAAAGTGCAGTTTCTTGTCTCTCCTTGTATTGTTCAAGTGGTTGAGGTTGATATGGGATTTATTAATAAGTAGACCAATACTTTCTAAAGATAGTCATTATTACATGAATCTAATTACACGGTTGAAGATGTCATTTGTAGTTAGTAATTAATAACTATTTTAGAGTAACTTACCCAACTGTTATAATATCAGAGGTGAAACTGGAAGAACAGTATGTTATTCAACCTAATTTTAATTTTCATGGGTGCAATCCTGCAGGTATTAAAAGAACATGGCAGCAGCTGAAAATTAAATATAAGAACATAATTCAATCAGGTAAGGTTTGAGCATATCATGGGTGTAGGCTACCTGCATTTACAAATATTTGACATATTAAATAACTAAATAGCATCCCAGTGTCTAGCAGTGCAGCAGCATTTTTGGCTGGGGGAATTCCTGGAGGGACTTCAGAGCCAGTCACTCCCGAAGATCCAAGGGCCTTCACAAAATGTAAGAGGTTTACATATGTGTTATTTCTTATATAGGCTATTTTTGATATTTCCATTTATTTTACTTTGGGTTGGGTTTTTTGTTGGTCCCAACAGATTCCGATGGTAATATCTGTCTTTTGGAGCCTCCTGTCCCAACAAAACCTGCAGGCAGTTGTAAGTAGCCTACTCAATACACCAGAAATTATGACAAATAGTGTTATAAAGTGTACTCATCTTCACAGGACGATGGGGATAATGTTATGTGTCACATCAAACAATCTACACATTCAGATTTTTTCACATTTTTATGTGGAGTAGAATCTAAGTTTAAAGCTAAGTATAAATGGGTAGTCTTATCTCTCCCCCCGCCCCCAAAGTGGAAGAACAGCAGGAGGACGGTCCATCAACTTCTGTTGCACAGATGAACAGAGTTCAGTGATTTTCAGTAAATGCCACAGTTTAATTCTGTAGAATTTGTTTAGAACTACATTATGTAACTCTAATCTACTACTGTATATTCAGTTGCCAGTTAAGGAGTTAATAGACTTCATCTTATTTAAAAAATTGAAAAAAAAAAAAAAACAGTAAAAATAGCAATATTGTATTTATTAATTAAAGATTAATTTTATTAATAAAAATGTACTGAAAGAATGAATGAGGTGTTTAAACACCACTTCCTCTTTAAAAAAAGGGGAGGAGACCGAAAAAAAACTCTGGGTTTACCGAAGAAAACCTGCTCCCGGCCAGGTTAGGTTCACAGAGTAAGTTACCATGGTAACTGACTCTGAGTATAAGTTACCTCTCTTTCAGAAACGGGCTTGACTTACTCTGCTTTCTCAGGTTTAACATACCTCCCATCAGGGCCGCGGGAAGTGGGGGTGCTGGGGGTGCTGCAGAATTGTAAATGCAACGCATATATTTGTTCATTAAAATGTATAATTTTTTAGCATTTAGTCATTTATTTGTAATAAACACTTTAAGTGGGCTATTTAAAAATTGTTATTTATATGTTAAATTATCTTTTTAAAACATAAGCGCAGAGTGTTACGTAATATTGTGTGTGTGTGTGTGTGTGTGTGTGTGTCGAAAGAATTTGCCGCAGCTGCTCAAAAAAAAAAAAAAAAAAAAAAAAAAACGTCAAAAACCCCACTGTCAGTGTTTTGTAAAGAACAGGCAAATAGGCCTATGTAAAATATAGCAGGAGACATTTTAATTGTTTACTAATAAAACAGTTATTTTTTATGTCAGTGTCGGCTAGACAGATGAAGTTGACGACTCGCGATCTTCGCAGCGCCAGAGAGAAATGCACATTTCATACGAATTACATAAGCAGCGCAGTCTGTTTTCTTTCGTTTTGAATTGTTCTGCTTAAAAGTAGACATTTCAAGCTATCTATATGTCTCAGGTCTGTGAGGCAATAGGCTACCTTATAGGCCTACGCTGAGTTTCATTTATGAGACGAGCTCCAGGTTCGCCAGCGCCTCCGTATCCTGATTATTTATTTTCTAATAGCCTATATTTAGGCTACTTCTTATTAAATCCTGACAATTTGTTGATGAAACATCGATTAAAATTAAGATACAATTAATACAAAACGAAATTAAATTTAAAGACAGGCTTTGTGCTTTCAGTTTGAGGTCTCTGTGAAAGTTTTAAAACATTATTTTAGTGCCGCTTTAGAGCGCTCACGTCCGTAACGGAGAACTGTCTGTAACATTTTTTTTTTTTTTTTTTGTGAAATAAATTTCTAAAAAAATGCGACTTAGTCCAGTGCAACTTAGGCTATAGATGTTTTTTTCTTCCCCGTGGCGCATTTTGTGACTGATATGCGACTCCGGAGCAATGAAAATAAAAGGGACTCCGGAATAAAAGCAGAATCAATAAAAGTAAAAAATGTGATGTGCAGTCAGGTTTGAGTGTGTGCGCGTTTTTTGAGGAGTTTTATAGTCTTGATATTGTTTCTTATTCAAAAGTGGTGACGCGACGCGACTGATTTATTATGAGTGTTGGAAACAGTTCTGCTGCCTAATATATTTGATGAATAAAAGGTTAAAAAGAACTGCATTTATTAAAAAATATATATAATTTCTAATAATATAAATCTTCTTTACTATCACTTTTTTTAAAATCAATTTAACACATCCTTGCTGAATAAAAGTATTGATTTATTTAAAAAAATAAATAAAAAAATACTGACCTCAAATTACTGACCAGTAGTGTATATTGTTGTTACAAAAGATTTCTATTTTTTAAAAAATTGCTTTTTTCAATTTTTTTTTCCATTTTTTTTTTACATTTTTATTCATCAAAGTATCCTAAAAAAAGTATCACAGGTTATGAAAACATATTAAGCAGCAGAACTGTTTTCAACTTTGATAATGAATCATCATATTAGAATTATTTCTAAAGGATCATGTGATAGACTGGAGTAATGATCCTGAAAATTCAGCTTTGCATCACAGAAATAAATGATCATTTAAACCAATTATTTTAAATTGTAAAAATATATCACAATATTACTTTTTTTTCTGTATTTTTGATCAAATAAATGCAGGCTTGATGAGCAGAGGAAACTTCTTTCAAAAACATTAAAAATACTAATACTTATACTTGCCCTGTAATACATGTATTCTTTGTTTTAGATGTTATTAACTTAAATTCTTATGAATAATAAAAATGTTGTAATGTCTATTTGTTATTTATGGCCTGTACGCCTCATTATTGATCTGAGCTTCTACATCTTGAATTCGAATAACATTCGATAAAACATAATTGCTGGATTATTTTGACTATAATAAATAAGCAGATGAAACATAGTAGGCCTATACACTGTTTATCACAGATTACTTTGGACCAAAGTTACCATATTATAATTAATTATTATATAGTTCTATTCATTCATTTTATTTAAATTAGCACTGGTTAAAATGTATAAAGCATGAACAAGATATGAAACAATATTTATTAATAATGTATTTTCATTTGCGTCCTATGCTGGCTAATTACGACGTTTAACCTGTTATCATAATGAAATTCATGCATTTATTTATTTGTCATTTAAACTGATGCAAACAGGGAAAGAGAGTAGAAAACACTTATTATCCTGTCGCCCCCTCTAGTGGACAGCATTAAGTATTACGGCCTTCATTGCTCAGATAACTCAAGTCGATGGATTTTTTGGGAAAGTCTGACCAGTTAGAAGCAAGTTAGACCAGTCTGAGGGTCTGAGCTGAGTTTGGTGAAGCATCAAAGTTCTAGGCGGAGTCAATTTCTCATAATAATAATAACAATTAATCCCAAACCTGGTAATTTTGTCAGTATTTAATTTACGTTCACTGATTCTGGCTTCTCTCTTTTCTGTCTCTTTCTTTTCATGTGAACTGAGTAGGCTACACATGCTTAAATTCAAAAAATATAAACTTTATTTCTATTCAAAATTATTTATAGCCCATAGGCTATATGTCACACACGCCTACCTGCCTTTTGATGTAAATAAAAGACTAGAGTGGTAAATGTTACGGACATATTATCATGGTACAGACGTAGGCTACAGTTAAGCCTATTATTGATTTTTATTTCCACTTCCCTTTTATCCAAAGAGACGGAACTATTTGCACTGTATTTATCAATGGGAAATATGCTAATATAATCTGTCATATACTGTGGCTCACATTAATGGGGTTGCTTGCAAGTCGCAGCAGCACGAATTACGTGACCAGCAACATATTTCTAAATCAAATAGTGTGTGTAGTTAACAGTGAGTGGTGGTTTCAGACATTATTTCATTAAAGGGCATTTGTCAGTGCCGCACTCGTAGCCTACTGACTCTTATTCTGCCTGACAGAAAGAAAAGCTCACAGCTTACTGAAGGCGGAGCGGTTTGACCAATCAGATGAAAGGGGCGTTTCAGCGCCGCCCACGTGTGCAAATGAAATATCGAACCCATAAACCGACTTGTAAACGAAAAATGAAAAATCTAGCCAAAATCTAGCCAAAAAAACGAATAAACGAGCTGGTTTTCATTTCTCCTTATTCCATTCTAAACAGGAAATGAAATGATCAAAAAGTGCACGGACCCTATGACTTAGCACGACGGTGTAATAAGTTTATATACACTAGATGTCGCCTTGGCTACGGCAGTTTGGAATATTCTGGGCTCATCTGATTTTTTTGTACATAGCATAACCTACTTTGTTATGATTTTAGTATCATAATGATTAATAAATGTACGCACAATTATCATGAACTTGATTTGAACAAATGCCTATCAACTTGTGTGTGCAAAATTCAGAATTAAATGAATGTGCAGCAATTTGTACAAATAGAGAGTCTGTAGGCCTATACTGTTGTAGCCATTAAATAAGCGCATTTATTTTCATATTTGTTCAAATGTTATAATGTTATTTTTTTCCCCCATGTATGTTGATTTATGAAAAGTGAACAGCACGAGTAAAAGTGAATTTCGTTTTGTATAAATTGTATCTTAATTTTAATACATTTTTCATCAGCCTGTATTTAATAAATAAGATCAATAAGATTTAATAAATAATAATAAAAAAATGATAATCTTGCATTGCACGTTAACTGGAGCGCATCTCATCCTAACTTAACGAAACTCATTGTATGCCTCACACACACAGACATGAGAAATACATCAAATACACAAAGCTTGAAATGTCTTTAAACGAAATAATTCAAAACGAAAAGAAAAAGGCTACTCTCTGATTATGTAATCCATTATGTGCATTTCTCTCTATAGGCGCGTTCACTATACGGCGATCGTCAACTTCATCTTTGCAGCCGAGTCGACACTGTCAGAAAACACTAGATTATTAATAAAAATCAATGCACGCGTCACCGGATTTCCAAATGCACATCTTGCTTGTTGCACCCACACATATTATGTCGAAATAACGAGATATTATGTTGAAATAACATTATTAATAATAATACATATTTTATAATATTTGATTGAATGCTGAATGTTGTTCAGTTAATAAAATGAAAACTTTAATTGTGATCATTAAAATAATTGAATATGAAATATTTAGTGGCCAAGTTTTGCTAATTAATTAATTTATATATGTAAGGCATTCGTTCCAATCAACTGCCGCAGCCAAGGCCACGTCTAGTGTATATATCTATGACTTGGCACTTCTGGGTAAAGATGCGATCAGTCAAATGAAATCCAATAAACGTATAAATAAATATTCCAAATGAAAAAGCGATGGGAAATGTCGTCCAATTTTCTAATACTATTATTTGATGACAACAATACATTTGTAAAAGAAAATCCAGCCATTTCTGTTTTTTTAAAGAAAAAAACCAAGCTGCACCCTTTTTTAAATGTCATCTTTCATTCCGAAAGAGAATAATGAACGGGGCGATGTGCAGATTGTAAATCTTAAAAAATGATTGAATGATTTTCTTGTGTCATTATGATGAAGAAACAAGTCCAAAAAAAAAAAAAAAAGTCGAAAAAAACCATTTGTGGAAGGCATCCGATGAGTGTCAACCCGGCCAGATCAGCAAGTGCATCAAGGCAACCACGATTAGCCGGTGCACCAGCCAGCAAAGTGATTCAATGGTTCATAGGTGTAGCTCGCAGCCTCATCGCCCTACCCTCCACATCCTAAAGAGTGTACAGGCTGTTATTTATATAGGGCAGATAAGACCTGTGTTTCTCTTCGACGGTAACTGTAAATTGAATTGAAGCTGCGATTTTTGAAGTTGTATATACTCGCGCGGGCAAATACAGATGTGTTAAACACGATAAGAACACAAATTCTACCTTTATTCGTTAATACAGTCGGTATTTCCCACAATGATTCTGCTTTGCTATTGGCCACGTCACGATCAGTAAGCGCTGCTATTGGTGGTCACGATTATTAAGTACGAAAATGAAAATTCTGTCAGTAATTCCTCACCCTCATGTTGTTCCAACCCCTTCGTTCATCTTCGGAACACAAATTAAGATATTTTTGATTAAATGACTAAATTGGACTATATTAAGGATGTGTTTAATGAACTTTTCTGGGCCAGCAAGTTTCAAACCCTTAGAAGCCTGAAGAAGTCTCGTTCCGAACACATCGCGATATTTGGCATCAGTTCACGTGTGTCAGATGTTGGTAAGTAGTAAATACGCTGTCCGAATAATGTGTGATATATAATGTATTTTCTGTTTGTCGATATTAATCAGATTAGCTCACGTTCAGTCACGGCATTATATCTGTCATCTCCACTGAGGCTTTGCGTTTTATTGCTTTCTAATTCAAAACAGGGTGATTAAGTTACACTGCCTGTGAGCATAGGCCTAAAGACCTTAAATCAGTTAATCATATTCATATCAGATTAAAAGTAGTACAATTAGTTCCAAAGTTGTATTTGTAGTAGAAGCACAGTACAAACAACACTTACCATGCTTTTACCACATTAACATTAGTTTTACTGTGGTAAGTGTAGTAAAAAGACAGTAATCACAAAACTTACCATGCTTTTACCACACTGTATTGGGAGTTTTAATGTGATACTTATTGTAAATGCACATTAACCACAACGCTTACCATGCTTTTACCACAGGAATGATGTAAAACAACATAATGATATTTTATTTTCTCTTTTTTCAGCTGAAAAGACCAAAAGGACCTTTCGGACTATTATTGTTTGAGGACAAGTAAACGGAGGAGACCGACAGCTGCAAAGGCAAATATTCGCAATGGTATATACATGTGTTGGTTCGAACCCTAAATCAAACATTTTATCAAGCATTTGTTGTTTCTTAAACCTTTTCTCGCAAAACCCATAGCCCAATCAGTACGAAGATAGTCTGAAAGTCTTAATAATTCACAAGATTTAACAAGTTGTCAAATTCGTATACGATACTCGTACATATTTGTATACTCGTACACACACTGTCAGAAAGTTGATATTAATTGCATTGTATTGATTACAATTAGTGATGCACCGATGTGAAAATTGAGGCCGATACCGATAACCGATATTAATATTGCTGTTATGGCCGATACCGATATTTGCCGATGTCGATATCTCTGTATAGAAAACAAATTTTAATGATTATCAAATAAAGAGCTATTTTCCAAAACACTTTTTTTTTACTTTAGAAATGACTGATATTGGGCACCTTTACCTGTGTGCAAAATATGTCACATACGACACACATGCATTATACTGCATTGCATATACAGTAATGTGTGCTGGTCAACTTGTCTAAAATTAAGAAACCCTTAGAAAACAGTAAAAAAAACCACACAAAAAACAGGAACATTGTGTAAAATTAAGATAGGCTACTTTATTTATTATTCCAATATCCAAATATCGAGGGCTTGGAACCAGAGGGGCGTAAGTGGCATTTGACAAACTTTACAGGAGAGCCAAAACAAAATTTTGACCACACTTCAATCAACTGTATTTATTAACCTTCAACCACAACATTGCAACCACATACATACTTATATGAGTAAGTTCTTAAGTGAACATATTATGGAATATTAACACGATGAACATATTCTAAAACCTTGCAAAATCTTGAAAATATGGCAAAAACATCAAATACGCCTTTTTGGCACCAAACATTTCCAATTCGTCTAAAGAAAAATAGGGCGTATCTGCTGATCAATGCAGAAATGATTGGTCAAAACATTGGTTAAAAACACTCTAACTTCATAACTTTTCATTTGATTTAAAATACTGCATACATAGTCATTTCATCATTTCAAACTGTTTAACATTTCATTTCTAACCGTTTAATTTCAATTCTCATTTATGAGTTCACATTCATGTCAAACAGTTTAACATTTAATTTCAAACAGTTTAATTTCTCTTGTTTATTACACATTTCACTTTTTAGTTCACTTTAGTTGAACTAAAAAGTTCACTCACTGCCCACTGTCAGAGTGTTATAGAACTCTGCATAACAGTGAGGAATACTCCCATTGGTGCACAGGGTGAGTAGGTCTTTTTTCTTTAAGGCACTGATCACTGGAGGATTTTCATACAATGAGCTGGGGTGTGTGGTTCTGGTGCCTCTTGTTGCCTGTTGTGCCACCGTCAGTTTTCGGAAGGTTGGGGCGGTGAAATCATACTTGAAGAAGATTGTTTTTGGTTCATCTTTCGTGTAGCGCAGGGAACGGCAACTGGCGGCCCGCGGGCCAAAACTGGCCCGCCAGCAATATTTTCTGGCCCGCCGGATTATTTTGGTAGTCCTAAATGCTGCACAAAACTCTTCCACTACTTGAGAAAAGCCGTAGTCGCGCGGCGATTTCACCGCCGCATACTGTGTGAAACGCCCATAGGGAATCATGCGGCGCGGGATTACATTTTAAAGTATAACTGGCGTTCACACCGGACGCGAATAGCGCGTCAAATTCGCGCCTGCCGCGTCTAGTTATACGCTTGACCACTTTGTGTCCGTTCGCGCGTCAAAAGACGGTAGCGGTCAGAACTCTGGTGTACTTTGGACGGAGCGGGCGGTCTGACTGACAATAGCCCACTCGCACTCCCGACATCTTTTGACAGCGTATCCGCACTTAATTCTGACCACCTGTACACCTAGTTCTGAGGAGCTGTTTGGTACTGAAACCATTGTCAGTCAACAACATTATTTTTTTGCAAGGATGTTTGAAATAGTTCGGCAGAAAATAGCCTACTTCATTTCGTCAGTAGGGCAATATGATTTTCGTTTATGTTGCTTAGAAATTTGAGTGATAGGCTTTGTCCTATTTAATTTATGTTATTTATATTTCTTTCTTTTTTTCTGTGGCATTTTTTTTCTCTGCTGACAGTACAATGTTAAAATAGCCTACTATTTATATTGACACGAACACAATTTTTGTATAGCATTTATAATTATTATAGGCTACTTAATCTCCTTCTTTCCGTTAGAGACATTTGAATGTGAGATTATGGAAACGAGATCTAAATTTTGTAGACCCGTCAGGTCGGGAAATAAAGCGGGGGTAACACCGAGTATATTTTAAGCGGTTGCTGAATAGAACCTTGTGGGAGCGGGACGGAAAAAAAAAACAGTCCCGCGCAGACCTCCTTAAACCTTAGGTGTGTATGTGTGTGTCCCCGAATAAATAATAATAAAAAAAAAGGAATAAAGTTCAAAAGTCGGACTGTACGGAATGAGGCATGATTGCTATTCACACCTTTATTAAAATGGCTGTAATCTGTTACCACAATAGTACTTGATCTGTTTAAAATGATTTCCTTGATGTATGCATAAGGTGTTAAATTAAAAATAAAAATAAAAATAAAAATTTGTCTAATAAATTTTTTCTATTTTTGATCTGAGCACAATCAGAAAATCAGAAAACCCGTCCTTATTCGTTTTTTTTTTCTTTTTCATTTCAGTTCAGGAAATAAATAATGGAAAAACAAGTCGTTTTTCATCTTTTTATTTTTGGTTTTAATAAAAAAAAAAATTAAAAAAAAAGATTGAATGAATGATCCACGGACGGTGACGGACACATCATATTCCACAATTATAGGCCTATATAAGAGTATTTAATTTGTATCCATAGGCCTACTCCGTGTAGCTGGCCCGCCATCTACTGGCTAAAAAAAATATTGGCCCGCGGCCAAAGTTACTTGCCGACCCCTGGTGTAGCGGAACCATTTAATCTTCTGCCAATGAACTGATTGTCCCTCCTCATCTTTTGTTCTGTTTTTGAGTATGTGGTTGGAGAGGGACTTGAAGTCCAGAAAGTCCTTGTGTTCAAGTTCATGTACACTGTATGGGTCGTTCCTTCTTGCCATTCTCACAAGTGTGTAGTAGCCATCAGTAAATAGAAGTATGGGAGTAAATAGAAATGGGAGTAAATAGAAACTTTTCTTCTTGCAGTTTCCACTGCAGCATGCACACTATCACACTCCATGTCTAGTAGCCATCCATGATGGCTACTACACACTTGTGAGAATGGAAAGAAAGAACGACCCATAGTGTACATGAACTTGGACACAAGGACTTTCTGTACTTCAAGTCCCTCTCCAACCACATACTCAAAAACAGAACAAAAGATGAGGAGGGACAATCAGTTCATTGGCAGAAGATTAAATGGTTCCGCTACACGAAAGATGAACCAAAAACAATCTTCTTCAAGTATGATTTCACCGCCCCAACCTTCCGAAAACTGACGGTGGCACAACAGGCAACAAGAGGCACCAGAGGCACCAGAACCACACACCCCAGCTCATTGTATGAAAATCCTCCAGTGATCAGTGCCTTAAAGAAAAAAGACCTACTCACCCTGTGCACCAATGGGAGTATTCCTCACTGTTATGCAGAGTTCTATAACACTCTGACAGTGGGCAGTGAGTGAACTTTTTAGTTCAACTAAAGTGAACTAAAAAGTGAAATGTGTAATAAACAAGAGAAATTAAACTGTGTGAACTTAAATGTTAAACTGTTTGAAATTAAATGTTAAACTGTTTGACATGAATGTGAACTCATAAATGAGAATTGAAATTAAACGGTTAGAAATGATCAAATTAAATGACTATGTATACAGTATTTTAAATAAAATGAAAAGTTATGAAGTTAGAGTGTTTTTAACCAATGTTTTGACCAATCATTTCTGCATTGATCAGCAGATACGCCCTATTTTTCTTTAGAGGAATTGGAAATGTTTGGTGCCAAAAAGGCGTATTTGATGTTTTTGCCATATTTTCAAGATTTTGCAAGGTTTTAGAATATGTTCATCGTGTTAATATTCCATAATATGTTCACTTAAGAACTTACTCATATAAGTATGTATGTGGTTGCAATGTTGTGGTTGAAGGTTAATAAATACAGTTGATTGAAGCGTGGTCAAAATTTTGTTTTGGCTCTCCTGTAAAGTTTGTCAAATGCCACTTGCGCCCCTCTGGTTCCAAACAATGTGTAGGCCATACATGTATTTTTTAGAGCCAGAAGGGCGTAAGTGGACATACGCCCCTCTGGCTCCAAACAATGCTCAAACTTTTGTGTTAGGTCTTTGTTGTTTTGTTGCTTTATTCAATACAAGTTGATTTCTGATGCGTCTTTTTGGCACAACTAGATAGAGCTCATCAAGACCTTTAATTTGATATATAGAACTCATTTTCGCCCAAAATGCCACTTACGCCCCTCTGGTTCCAAGCCCTCGATATGATACTAAAAAATACCACAGGGAAAAGGGCTTCTATTTGTGACGTGCTGTCTTTGCGTTTGAACATTGCACATTTTAAACAGGACACTCATTAACTGAATAAATGTTAGCCAATACAAACATATTTATAGAAAACAGTTGACAATGAATAGACAGGAGTCCAATAATAGCATAACGAATCATTCTTAAAATAATAACAAGTAGCCTAGGCTATAAGACCAATCCGACATGGGCTGTGTTAACAGTAAAACGTCCGTCATTTAACGAATTTTAAAAACACGGATGGATAATACAAAATACTTTCTGATATTTTGACAGAAAAAAAACAAGCAAGAACAAAATTTAAACTTAGCCCGTCAATTTTTCATTTTACAATTATCTTCTCTCTCTGTGTGTGCACGCGTCCGTGTTTGTGAGAGAGAGAGCTCGCGCAGCACTGATACAACGGTAGCCTACTTTTTAATCCACAAGTAACGAACGCGCTAGTTTTCATACAAAATAAATATGTAACATAATTAGGTAGGCTACTTTAGTTATTATTAATACAATAACGTAACACATGAAGGCTATACGTTTCTCAACACTGAGAATGAATCAATAAACGCCTGTTTCTCCACTCGCGCTTATCAGTAATCCACAAATCACACGTGCTGTCACTTTTGAGAAAAATCTAATTCGAACGGGTATCAAATATCAAGCAATATATTCAAATATCTACGAGTCAAAAAACGATCAGTCAAAAATGTGTCATGAAGAGGAAAAAAACATAAGTCGCACTGGACTGCGTTAACAATGTTACGGACGGGACAGTTGACTTGAGCGCTCTGAAAGCGCCACTAAGACTGCTTTAAAACTTTCACAGAGACCTCAAACAGAAAGCACAAAAAGCCTGTCTTTAAATTTAATTTCGTTTTGTATTAATTGTATCTTAATTTTGATAAATGTTTCATCAACCAATTGCCTGGATTGAATTAAATAAGAAGTAAATATAGTAGAAAATATTTAATCAGGACACGGAGGCGAGGGCGCGTGAACCTGGAGCGCGTCTCATCAATGAACCGAAATCTACCTGCCTCACAGACCGGAGACATATATAGAAAGCTTGAAATGTCTATTTTTAAACAGAACAATTCAAAACGAAAGAAAACAGACTGTTCTCTGCTTATGTCATCTGTATGAAATGTGTATTTATCTCAGGCACATTCACTACTGCTAAGATCGAGTCAGCATCGTCAACTTCATCTTCAACTTCACACGTCAAATGTCGGCCTGTTCACATCGGCCATATTTTGACATCGGAACGATACCGATGTGTAAAAAAATGACCATATCGGCCGATATTATATCGGCGGCCGATATATCGTGCACCACTAATTACAATTATTACAAATTGGTCCCCGTCTGTTTATGTTCCAGTGATACATGACGTCTCTCCACACCTCATAACCTACCTCTGTTTGCAGGGGTGGAAAAGCTTATCTTACTTGTCACATGACATCAGATACTCGATTATTTTGTCATAATCAGACCAGTTACACTGCTGATAACTGTCCCGTTTGCATGTAAATCATTTTCACATGATTATTGCTTGCTATTAAAGACGTACTTTTATTCATAGAAATGCCCCCACATATCAGTGAACTTATAATATAAAAATGCTTTTAAAATTTAATTATTCAACACTCTTTACAGAAAAAAATATCCTACAGTTATACATAAACTGACTATTTGCAAGTAATGTATTAAAATTACCTTCCTTTCCGTCTTGCAGGATTACTTGGTCCTTTTTTTTTTTTTTAAGCTCTACAATATCAAACTCAACAGCTCTTTTAAGAGCCAACCCTCACAAGAGCTACTAGTGAGTCGCAGCGAATCTTGCCGGGATCAGCCCTTCCCAGGTAAAGTTTCTAGAATATTGAAATCGGTATTTACTCATCAAATGCTCTCTCCTGAATCGCCGCCGCTAGAGTTCTTACGAGATCAAGAAAATATGATCATATAACAGCGATTTTATCATCACTGCATTGGTTACCTATAAAGTTCCGTATTAATTATAAGGTATTGCTACTGACTTATAAAGCTCTAAACGGCTTAGCTCCAGTCTATTTAACGGATCTTCTATCGCCCCTATAATCCATCGCGCTCTTTAAGATCACTAAATTCAAGGCTTTTGGTCATACCTAGGATATCCAGAACCACCAAAGGAGGGAGAGCATTTTCACATTTGGCTCCAAAACTCTGGAATAGTCTTCCTGATACTGTTCGTTGCTCAGACTCGCTCTCCCAGTTTAAAACTAGATTAAAGTCGCATCTCTTCAGCCAGGCATTCATATAATCCTACAGTTCAAACTACAATCCGGCCTGTAGCTCATAAATGCCAGAGGAGAACTGGCCCCCGACTGAGCCTGGGTTCTCCCAAGGTTTTTTTTTCTCCATTAGGTCACCTGATGGAGTTTTAGGACACCATTAGGTCACTTGATGGAGTTTTTCGGTTCCTTGCCACTGTTGCCTTTGCCTTGCTCAGTTGGGGATATTTTGGGGATATTTAATTTAATTTTATCAATCAATAAATTCCTCTTGAAACAAACATTGTTGTATTATTTTAATTTAATACTGTGAAGCTGCTTTGATACAATCTGTATTGTGAAAAGCGCTATACAAATAATAACTTATTTATAACTGTCTTAATTTATGTTTCAAGAACAATAGTAATTGCACATAGAGTAAGTCGAGACTTTCTTGTTTTACAGCAGAGAAGGAAGACCAGTCCTTATATCAACGCAAGCTAATCGAATAAGTCCTTTGTTTCGGGTGAGGAAGGAACATCTGGTGCCCAAAGAAGACAGAAAGCTGCACGAGTCCATTGGTATGTCTTGTATTGAAACAATGCTGTAATATGTAGTACATAATTTGATGTTGACAATTTTACATTGTACAGGTTATCACTTGGTTTTTGACCAAGTGAAGCTCTTGAAACAAGTGACAGGAGAGTATGTAACTTGTCTGGAAAGTATCAGAGTCGCATTTGGCACGCGTGCCTTAGGTTGCCGACCCCTGGTCTAGCCTATAGTCTATGGTACCAATCACGTTAGTGAAGCCTGAGTAACATATACTGTAATCGGCATGGTCATGAATGCATGATCTTCATAAAAAATTATGATAGCCTAAAAAAAAAATGCTTAAAAAAAAAACTGCTTTACAACATTGGGTCTTAAAGGTGCTGTATGTAGTATCACATTAAAATGATCCACTTTTCGGGTTTTGCTATTACCTCTGAAAGCAAGTATTCTTATGTTTATGTGAAGGTGCCGGGTCGGATTTACCGCGAAATCCAGTGACGTCACCTGCATGCGCGGAGCGCTCCCGAGCCTCTCGCCTCGTCTAGCCTATTGATTTTGCACTCAACAGCGACGACACTGCAACTTATGACATGGACTTATGACTTATGCAACTTATGACATGTCTGATAACACTAAGAAACGACCTGCTCCCAGCACAACACAGACTCCAACACAAACTCCACTTATTGATAAAAAAAACCAATAAAACGTTTTTTTCTTTCTGCTGAAGCTCGTATTAAAGGCCAGACGTGAATCGGATGAACTTCGGGTGAAAAAACACGGATCAACATCGGCAGGGCGTTTGAATCATGGAGAGACCTTATCTACAAACCTAGAATGTATACATTTCCTGAAGAAAATGTGAAGTAGTGCTTGCAGTGGCAAAATTCGGCACGGTTGATAGGGTTCCATTCTTATCATGGGACGAGCATGGAGCATTAGTTCAACGTCAAGCTGATAAAAGTAGCCTATTATTGTAACGTTGCAGTGGGAGTTTACCTGAGTTTCTAGCATGTTGTGGGATGCTCTCTCTGGTGTGTTGCGTGACGCGTCTCAGTCTGGCCGGTATTCCACAGTGCTCGCTCATAAATTCGAGCACGCGCAAGAGCACGCGCTTGTCAACTTATTGGTTGCAATCTGAAACATCACCGCTAGAAGCCGCTGAAAACTACATACAGCTCCTTTAAGTGGCTTGGAAATGCCACAAAAAAACCTAAAACTGTTTTTTTAAACCTAAAAGCGCCAGGTAAACTCCGAATGACACGACAGACAGCACTTTCCATCAAGTTCTCCGCATCTCCAATAGTGTAAAGGAAAGAGCCACTCGCAAATAATCTTAAAGCTGCCGTCGGCAACATTTTTTTGATCATATTCAGTGTAATCGACACTATAATCCGACAGAACAACATAAATAAGGTGGTTTTAGAAAAAAACCCGAGCTTCTAACTCCACCTGGAGCGTGTTATTTGTTTTCCAAAAATCCAGCGCTCCCGCTTCATCAGGTCCAATCAGCGCAGGGGGGTGTGAGATCTGACTGTCAATCACAGGTCGTGCACACGCCACAGATCCCCCTCACTCGCACATGTTAATATCACATGCACACGCCACGCCTGAAGTTCGCCTGGAGATTGCATGAAGCGTGATGGCGTAGAGAAAATCTACTAACAAGCTTCCAATTCCTCGGTTATTGCTATCTATGGCTAGATTAGCCAGGGCAGCCTACCTCCGAGTCCATGGTGTTGATAGATGCTGAAGAGACGGACGCGTTCACAGAAAATCAGGTACACACGCACAGTGACGCACTGACGAGCACGACCTCGATGGGAGGGTGCTCGCTGGTAGTGGGGAGGGGCATGAGAGTTGTAAACATTCAAAATTTTGGCTCATCGACCCAATCTGCCAGACTTGCCGACGGCAGCTTTAAGGCAATGCAAACAGTTTGTGCTGTTGTTAAAGCCCGACTCCGACAAGTCGAAAATAAGTGTGCGTTTCCAACAAATGAATCATGTAAACGACAATCTCACCAGTCACGAGAAAAAATATATATCTCAGAAAGTGCACTATTGTAACGCAAAATCTCAGTTCTTCGTACCTCAGGGCCCGTTCTTCGTACGTCGCTAACTCAATTAGCTGGATTTGATTATTGGCGATTTGGCATGATCTGGGATTGTTTGGTTCTTCGACGCTCATCCTGGACTTGCTGTCATAGCAACAGGTGCGCAAGCTTATTTCATGTTAACAGGATTAGATCCCGGCTTCATAAGCGCTGGACTTCCCGTATCAGCTCCGCTTATGAAGCCGCAGTCTAATCCTGTTAACATGAAATAAGCCTGCTCCCGAGCAGGTTTAAGCTTGCGCACCTGGGGCCCGTTCTTCGTACGTCGCTAACTCAGTTAGCTGGATTTGATTATTGGCGATTTGGCATGATCTGGGATTGTTTGGTTCTTCGACGCTCCTCCTGGACTTGCTGTCATAGCAACAGGTGCGCAAGCTTATTTCATGTTAACAGGATTAGATCCCGGCTTCATAAGCGGAGCTGATACTGTACCAGCCATTTGGATTATAGACATACTTAATTTAATGCAGCAACAAATTATTTACAGTGTAGCAAGATGATTTAAAACTCATTTACCTGTAATTAAGGTGTTGCTGTTACTGGTCCCTGGCTTTAGGTCTAAAGGCCTATTTATACTTCTGCGTCGAACTTACGCCGTAGCTACGTCGTAGGCTGTGCTTAGCGCGCGTACCCTTTGGCGTACCCTGATGCGCACCTCTCCAAAAATGTAACAACGCGTCAATTCTACGCGGACGCAAGCGCTGTGATTGGTCTGCTAGAACCCCTCCCTCGGGTTTCACATGGTCCCTCTGCATGAGTAATTGCGCGTCAACGCGGACAACGACGCAGAAGTATAAATTAAAACCAACGCGTTGCCTACAGCGTAGAGGCTCCGGCGTAGGTCCGACGCAGAAGTATAAATAGGCCTTAAGGAAGAGCTGCCCCCAGGAATGCCCTCCACAATGGGTCGGTTCTCATTTAGCCCAAGGGCCAGCTCTTCTGCCGGGGTATAACGTGGGGGTGCAGGACCACCACCTGTTTTTTTCTGCTCCGCCTTTTCCTTGGTTGCAGATAACCATAAACAGACAAACAGACACATCATTTAAAATGTCTTTGCTAAAAGAGACTAATCAGTAGAAGTAGAAAAGATTACCAGTTTGAAGAATATTCTTGTACTTCACTTTTACTTGTTCCCATGTTCTAGTGGGTCCTGAGGTGGCTCTGACATTAAGCAATTATGAAATTATTAAAATACAAGAATATATACTGTAATAAGTGATATAACCATAACATGGAACACTTACGCATTTAATTTGTCTGTTACTTTTTGCCAGCCCTCTCGAGTCCTGGCTTTTGCACACTTTGATTCCCAGTGTTCCCTGGCGTTTTAATTATATTTTTCAAACTCTGCATACCCTTCCAGTAAAAATTCCTGCTCTGCTGCGTTGAAAAACTGAGCGCGCTCTTTGGCCATGGTGAGCAGCCAATAGCAGCGTTGCTGATCAATGTTTCTACTATCGATACATATCCCCTTTTAAACCAGAGCGTGAACGCGCAATTATCTCACTAACTCAATCCAGCTATACTAATCATATCCGGCAGGTGTGTTCGAAGAACCAAATTAGTCAGATCATGATTAGCACGATGATATCATCTTGGATGTCTCGTTTGATCTCAGATGTTTTAAGCAACGTACGAAGAACGGGCCCCAGTTGCTATGACAGCAAGTCCAGGATGAGCGTCGAAGACCCAAACAATCAAATCCAGCTAACTGAGTTCTTCGACGCTCATCCTGGACTTGCTGTCATAGCAACTGGGGCCCGTTCTTCGTACGTTGCTTGAAACATCCAAGATCAAATTATGAGACATCCAAGGTGATATCATCGGCCTAATCATGATCTGACTAATTCGTTTCTTCGAACACACCTGCCAGTTATGATTAGTAGAGCTGGATTGAGTTATCTGAGATAACTGCGCGTTCATGCGCTGGTTTAAAAGGGGATATGTATCGATAGTAGAAACATTGATCAGCAACGCTGCTATTGGCTGCTCACCATGGCCAAAGAGCGCGCACAGTTTTTCTCCGCAGCAGAGCAAGAGTTATTGAAGGTTATGCAGAATATGAAACCTTAATTAAAACGCCAGGGAACCAGGAGAGAGGGCTGGCAAAAAGTAGCAGACAAATGAAATGCGTAAGTGTTCCATGTTATGGTTATATCACTTATTACAGTGTATATTCTTGTATTTTAATCATTTCATAATTGCTTAATGTCAGAGCCACCTCAGGACCCACTAGAACAGTGTTCTTCAACCCTGCTCCTGGAGGACCCCCAACACTGCACGTTTTCTTTGTCTCCCTAATCAAACACACCTGATTCAACTCATCAGCTCATTAACCCATGTGATAATGAGTTGATGAATTGAATCCGGTGTGTTTGATTAGGGAGACAAAGAAAACCAGCAGTGTTGGGGGTCCTCCGGGAGCAGGGTTGAAGAACACTGCACTAGAACATGGGAACAAGTAAAAGGGAAGTACAAGAATATTCTTCAAAATGGTAATCTTTTCTACTTCTACTGTTCTTTGTCTCTTTTACAAAAGAAAAGCACCGTTAAATGTGTTTGTCTGTTTATAACAGCAACCAAGAAAAAGGCTGAGCTGAAAAAAAACAAACAGGTGGTGGTCCTGCTCCCTCACATTATACCACATTATACCCCAGCAGTAGAGCTGGCCCTGGGGTTAAATGTGAACCGACCCATTGTGGAGGGCATCCCTGGGGGCAGCTCTTCCTCAGACCAACAGCCAGGAACCAGTAGCAGCAACACCTTCATTACTGGTAAATGAGCTTTAAATGATCTTGCTACACTGTAAAATATATCTTTTTTTTTTGCCGCATTAAATTAAGTAGGCCTATATAATCCAAATGGCTGGTACAGTAATTTCAGCTGTTAAATATTGAGTAGTGATCAATTGCTTTGACTTGTGAAGGTGAAAACTGCTGAACTTAATGTAAGAATATTTTGCCATGAGTTACTGATCACATTTGTTCATATAGTGTAGTTCATTGTAATGCCATTGTGTTTCCTCTTTTGTGCAGTTTTACATAATACACCAACACTTGTACCTGTTCCCAAGAAAGTAGTGGCTGAAATATGTGCAGTAAGTGGACTTTTTCTAACTTTACATCAAAAGGGAAGAAAGTGCAACACTTTGTAATGCCCATTTGTTTCCATTGCACAGGACAGTGAAGAAACCCTCTCAGATGACTGTCCTTTGGAGGAAGTACTTGTAAGTGCATAAATAACTTTACTTCATTTATAGTAACTTGTGTACATATTATTTCTGACTGCAATATGAGTTGCAGGAGGAAAGGCCTACTGCACAAAGTGATACAGAGGTGGGCAGTGTAGTAACCTACTTGTACTTTTTATTTTTGTTGCATGAGGCTTGTGTTGACAGTTCTTTTTTATTTTTTTATTCTTTTTATCCAAACATGGCACAGGGTGATATCCGTATATAAACGGAATCTACAACAGAAAATTTAGTATTTTGACCTGAAAAAACAGAAAAATGAAGGGGAGAAATAGAACTTGACACCTTAAAGAAGAAAAAACTGGCACTAGAGATTGAGTTGCTTCAAAAGGAACTTCAGAGTAAGTGCTAAATACACTATTTCACACAGAGTACTATTGCTGACCTTGGATAACAATATATCTTATTGCAGGCAAAAGATGACCATCATTGGCTTTTCTTGACAAAGAATAATTGAAATAAAACTCAAGGAACTAAGCATGTTGTCTTGTCTTCTATTCATTTAATGAAGGTTTTTGTTTTAAAAAAAAAAAAAAAAAATGGTGTTCCACAATTCTGTCCCGTGCAGCTCTGCCACTAGGTTGGTCCAAGTGCACTGGCTGGAGGTCATCATCAGGCTGCACCTCCACCACAGGGGTCCTCTCCTTTCTGATGGTGGCACTATTGTGGAGTATGGCACATGCAACAATAATGTCACAGGCCCTGTCAGGTGCAACCCTCAGACACTGAAATCTTTCCTTTAGTTGCCCAAAGGTCATTTCAATGCGTGCCCTTGTCCTGGCTAGAGCTGCATTGAAACGGGTTTGTGGTCCGGGGTTTGGGTCAGGGAATGGCGTCATGAAATACTGCCTGCAGGTATAGCCCCTGTCACCAAGCAGGATCCCGTCGTAAGCACCTGGAAAAATGCAGTTTTGTTAGGCTCAGAATAAATGTATGTAATACAGTGAGCTTGATATTAAATATTTCCTTACCACGTTCAAATAATGTGCATAAATGTGACTCTCTGAAAATCCTGGAGTCATGCACAGAACCAGGCCATTTTGCTTCCACATTTGTGATGTAGGACATGGAGTCACACACCATCTAAGATATTTTTAATCAGTCAACTGCATACTTTTTGATTACATTACTTTTTGTATTATTTGATATATTCTGGACTCGCTTCTCCAAGGTAAATGGTGAATTGTTTGATGTCAGGCTGCATGCTCAGAAAGCGGCAGTGGATTGTGCAGCGTGAGACCACCTTCAGCGACAGGTTCTTGTCGTAAAAACGGACAAGACATGGCTGCGAAAGACTTCCCGTATCACCTCCGCTTATAAAGCCGGGATCTAATCCTGTTAACATGAAATAAGCCTGCTCCCGAGCAGGTTTAAGCTTGGGCACCTGTTGCTATGACAGCAAGTCCAGGATGAGCGTCGAAGAACCAAACAATCCAAGATCATGCCAAATCTCCAACAATCAAATCCAGCTAACTGAGTTAGCGACGTACGAAGAACGGGCCCCTGGGGCCTGTTTCAGAAAGGAGGTTCAACTGAGTTGGCTTACCCTGAGATGGGAAACTCTGAGTTTTCGGTTACAGAACAGCGGAAATTAGTTAGTTCAATCAACTCTGAGTTGACTGACTCTGAGTTAAGCGCGTGCACCACCACTATAAAAAGCCATTATCAATGGAGTGCAGATATTATGAGTCACCATGGTAACAGCGCCAGACAAAAAGAGGTCTGCATATTTCTCACCAGCTTCTGCAAGCGTAAGAAGACATATTATTATTATTTAAATATCGGCTGCAGCAGCGAAGGACAACTAGAGTTAGCTAGGGAGAAAATAGTTGCTCGAGTCAATGCGTATGTTTACATTTTAATTAGTTATACAGTGTTGGGTGTAATTAATTACCAAGTCATCTAAATACTGTCATTTAATTAAAGGGATTACTCTTAATTCTTCTGTAATTTGAAGTAAAATCTGATGTAATTGCATTAGACTATAGAACAATTCTGTATATTTAACATACATTTTTAAAAGGTATATTTTTTATGTAACCTTCTCCCTCTACACACTTTGGTCAATTCAAGAATAATCCATGCAATTGTATATTGTTTATTTGAAAGCATTAAAAGTGCAGTTTCTTGTCTCTCCTTGTATTGTTCAAGTGGTTGAGGTTGATATGGGATTTATTAATAAGTAGACCAATACTTTCTAAAGATAGTCATTATTACATGAATCTAATTACACGGTTGAAGATGTCATTTGTAGTTAGTAATTAATAACTATTTTAGAGTAACTTACCCAACTGTTATAATATCAGAGGTGAAACTGGAAGAACAGTATGTTATTCAACCTAATTTTAATTTTCATGGGTGCAATCCTGCAGGTATTAAAAGAACATGGCAGCAGCTGAAAATTAAATATAAGAACATAATTCAATCAGGTAAGGTTTGAGCATATCATGGGTGTAGGCTACCTGAATTTACAAATATTTGACATATTAAATAACTAAATAGCATCCCAGTGTCTAGCAGTGCAGCAGCATTTTTGGCTGGGGGAATTCCTGGAGGGACTTCAGAGCCAGTCACTCCCGAAGATCCAAGGGCCTTCATAAAATGTAAGAGGTTTACATATGTGTTATTTCTTATATAGGCTATTTTTGATATTTCCATTTATTTTACTTTGGGTTGGGTTTTTTGTTGGTCCCAACAGATTCCGATGGTAATATCTGTCTTTTGGAGCCTCCTGTCCCAACAAAACCTGCAGGCAGTTGTAAGTAGCCTACTCAATACACCAGAAATTATGACAAATAGTGTTATAAAGTGTACTCATCTTCACAGGACGATGGGGATAATGTTATGTGTCACATCAAACAATCTACACATTCAGATTTTTTCACATTTTTATGTGGAGTAGAATCTAAGTTTAAAGCTAAGTATAAATGGGTAGTCTTATCTCTCCCCCCGCCCCCAAAGTGGAAGAACAGCAGGAGGACGGTCCATCAACTTCTGTTGCACAGATGAACAGAGTTCAGTGATTTTCAGTAAATGCCACAGTTTAATTCTGTAGAATTTGTTTAGAACTACATTATGTAACTCTAATCTACTACTGTATATTCAGTTGCCAGTTAAGGAGTTAATAGACTTCATCTTATTTAAAAAATTGAAAAAAAAAAAAAAACCAGTAAAAATAGCAATATTGTATTTATTAATTAAAGATTAATTTTATTAATAAAAATGTACTGAAAGAATGAATGAGGTGTTTAAACACCACTTCCTCTTTAAAAAAGGGGAGGAGACCGAAAGAAACTCTGGGTTTACCGAAGAAAACCTGCTCCCGGCCAGGTTAGGTTCACAGAGTAAGTTACCATGGTAACTGACTCTGAGTATAAGTTACCTCTCTTTCAGAAACGGGCTTGACTTACTCTGCTTTCTCAGGTTTAACATACCTCCCATCAGGGCTGCGGGAAGTGGGGGTGCTGGGGGTGCTGCAGCACCCCCTGTTTTCACAGAATTGTAAATGCAACGCATATGTTTGTTCATTAAAATGTATAATTTTTTAGCATTTAGTCATTTATTTGTAATAAACACTTTAAGTGGGCTATTTAAAATTTTTTATTTATATGTTAAATTATCTTTTTAAAACATAAGCGCAGAGTGTTACGTAATATTGTGTGTGTGTGTGTGTGTGTGTGTGTGTGTGTGTGTGTGTGTGTCGAAAGAATTTGCCCGCAGCTGCTCAAAAAAAAAAAAAAAAAAAAAAAAAAAAACGTCAAAAACCCCACTGTCCAGGGGCGATTCTAGGATTTTCATTTTAGGGGGGCTCAGCCCCCAATGAGGGTATGATAAAAAAAATAAAAAAAAAGTTAGTTTATGGTCTAATGCTCATTATTAACTAGTTTCATTCATTCATCCAGTAACATGCATATGGCACGGTTTTATAATCACTGAGGTACCGAATGTGAGGTATTTAGGGGGGTTCGGGGGCATGCTTCCCCGAGAAAATTTTAATTTCTCTGATCTACATAAAATTATGTGCATTTTAAGATGTTTTGAAGGCCAAAAAAATTGGATAATAGCTTAAAAACCATGTGCGGGCAGCTGTTTTTTTCTCACCTCATCAGCATCACACTCTTTTTCTCTTTGTTTTTATCTTGCTCTGTCTTTTCCCCTCCTAAAGCTGAGCTTTGACTGATATAGGCTTTTCATTTTTGTCTGTCAGTGAAGAAAGTAAACATAGGGTCAACTGATTTTTCAGACAAAGCTACCAGGAAAGCTAGGTAACTAAGTCCATCTACAATGAAATATAAATTATTTTATTTTTTAAGCTTTTTAGCCTTCATAATCAACAATACGGTTGGTTATTCATCAAGTCACCCCGTGAAAATTTATTTAATTTCAAATAATTTAACTAACCAGCTAATATTCATTAAGAATATAGACAAAACATGTATTAATGTAATTGTCTATTGGCAATATGATTAATCTGTTCTATATTTATTTATATTTATTAAAAATAACATGAATTATCAATTTGCCACTTCTATAAATCAAGTACTTAAAAGAAAATCACAAATCCCTTTACTCTACTCTTACTCTATGTATCATGATACACTCCTCCTGATTCATTATTACTTAACTATATTTATTAATACAAAACAAAATAACTCCACATGATGTTTCGCTCTCTGGGCCATCTAGTGCTTTCAGACAATGATGTGTCTTTAATCATTTCTGTGCATGGCTGCATAATGTAATGCCGAAATACATAATAATATGTTTTAAATTTTAAAAAGTAAATTAAAATAAATCATGATCGTTTTCTAAAGTATGTTTTCATGGGTGTTAATCGCTTCATTTTTGTTGGAAGAAAAAACAACTATCACACTGTGATAAGGGCTGAAGGTGAACGCAGCGAAACGTATTGGTATTGGATGAGAAACCGAACCGTCCTGTGTTGCTCCCAATGCTCCAGTAACATTACATTATGTAAACTGCAATGCATTTATGACAAAGAACTGCACCGATGCAGATGTAATATCATAGCAATCTATCAATAAATGCACTCACGACACACCTTGTACTCTCTGATGTTCGCTCTGCTCGGCGCCCCTGCAGATTGAAAAATGCGCTAAATCCAAGCAGACTCAGATAAGGGGAGGAGCCGAAACTTGACGCAGCTTGCCGCAAGTTTTTTTAAAGGGGACTGAAGCGATCAAAAATGTATTAATCAAATATTTTTTAGGGGGGCTGGGCAGAAGTTTAGGGGCTGAAGCCCCCCTAAAAAGGGCCTAGTGACGCCCCTGCCACTGTCAGTGTTTTGTAAGGAACAGGCAAATAGGCCTATGTAAAATATAGCAGGAGACATTTTAATTGTTTACTAATAAAACAGTTATTTTTTTATGTCAGTGTCGGCTAGACAGATGAAGTTGACGACTCGCGATCTTCGCAGCGCCAGAGAGAAATGCACATTTCATACGAATTACATAAGCAGCGCAGTCTGTTTTCTTTCGTTTTGAATTGTTCTGCTTAAAAGTAGACATTTCAAGCTATCTATATGTCTCAGGTCTGTGAGGCAATAGGCTACCTTATAGGCCTACGCTGAGTTTCATTTATGAGACGAGCTCCAGGTTCGCCAGCGCCTCCGTATCCTGATTATTTATTTTCTAATAGCCTATATTTAGGCTACTTCTTATTAAATCCTGACAATTTGTTGATGAAACATCGATTAAAATTAAGATACAATTAATACAAAACAGTTAATTTAAAGACAGGCTTTGTGCTTTCAGTTTGAGGTCTCTGTGAAAGTTTTAAAACATTATTTTAGTGCCGCTTTAGAGCGCTCACGTCCGTAACGGAGAACTGTCTGTAACATTTTTTTATTTATTTTTTGTGAAATTAATTTCTAAAAAAATGCGACTTAGTCCAGTGCGACTTAGGCTATAGATGTTTTTTTCTTCCCCGTGGCGCATTTTGTGACTGATATGCGACTCCGGAGCAATGAAAATAAAAGGGACTCCGGAATAAAAGCAGAATCAATAAAAGTAAAAAATGTGATGTGCAGTCAGGTTTGAGTGTGTGCGCGTTTTTTGAGGAGTTTTATAGTCTTGATATTGTTTCTTATTCAAAAGTGGTGACGCGACGCGACTGATTTATTATGAGTGTTGGAAACAGTTCTGCTGCCTAATATATTTGATGAATAAAAGGTTAAAAAGAACTGCATTTATTAAAAAATATATATAATTTCTAATAATATAAATCTTCTTTACTATCACTTTTTTTTAAATCAATTTAACACATCCTTGCTGAATAAAAGTATTGATTTATTTTAAAAAAAAATAAAACAAATACTGACCTCAAATTACTGACCAGTAGTGTATATTGTTGTTACAAAAGATTTCTATTTTATTTATTTTTTTATTTTTTACTTTTTATTCATCAAAGTATCCTAAAAAAAGTATCACAGGTTATGAAAACATATTAAGCAGCAGAACTGTTTCCAACTTTGATAATGAATCATCATATTAGAATTATTTCTAAAGGATCATGTGATAGACTGGAGTAATGATCCTGAAAATTCAGCTTTGCATCACAGAAATAAATGATCATTTAAACCAATTATTTTAAATTGTAAAAATATATCACAATATTACTTTTTTTTCTGTATTTTTGATCAAATAAATGCAGGCTTGATGAGCAGAGGAAACTTCTTTCAAAAACATTAAAAATACTAATACTTATACTTGCCCTGTAATACATGTATTCTTTGTTTTAGATGTTATTAACTTAAATTCTTATGAATAATAAAAATGTTGTAATGTCTATTTGTTATTTATGGCCTGTACGCCTCATTATTGATCTGAGCTTCTACATCTTGAATTCGAATAACATTCGATAAAACATAATTGCTGGATTATTTTGACTATAATAAATAAGCAGATGAAACATAGTAGGCCTATACACTGTTTATCACAGATTACTTTGGACCAAAGTTACCATATTATAATTAATTATTATATAGTTCTATTCATTCATTTTATTTAAATTAGCACTGGTTAAAATGTATAAAGCATGAACAAGA
Source organism: Leuciscus leuciscus (assembly GCF_965113295.1). Taxonomy (NCBI): domain Eukaryota; kingdom Metazoa; phylum Chordata; class Actinopteri; order Cypriniformes; family Leuciscidae; genus Leuciscus; species Leuciscus leuciscus. The sequence goes on from NW_028118563.1 coordinate 734,419, forward strand.
TATGAAACAATATTTATTAATAATACACAGTTTAAATATCACAAATATCAAATTGTATTTTCATTTGCGTCCTATGCTGGCTAATTACGACGTTTAACCTGTTATCATAATGAAATTCATGCATTTATTTATTTGTCATTTAAACTGATGCAAACAGGGAAAGAGAGTAGAAAACACTTATTATCCTGTCGCCCCCTCTAGTGGACAGCATTAAGTATTACGGCCTTCATTGCTCAGATAACTCAAGTCGATGGATATTTTGGGAAAGTCTGACCAGTTAGAAGCAAGTTAGACCAGTCTGAGGGTCTGAGCTGAGTTTGGTGAAGCAGCAAAGTTCTAGGCGGAGTCAATTTCTCATAATAATAATAACAATTAATCCCAAACCTGGTAATTTTGTCAGTATTTAATTTACGTTCACTGATTCTGGCTTCTCTCTTTTCTGTCTCTTTCTTTTCATGTGAACTGAGTAGGCTACACATGCTTAAATTCAAAAAATATAAACTTTATTTCTATTCAAAATTATTTATAGCCCATAGGCTATATGTCACACACGCCTACCTGCCTTTTGATGTAAATAAAAGACTAGAGTGGTAAATGTTACGGACATATTATCATGGACATGGTACAGTTCAGCCTATTATTGATTTTTATTTCCACTTCCCTTTTATCCAAAGAGACGGAACTATTTGCACTGTATTTATCAATGGGAAATATGCTAATATAATCTGTCATATACTGTGGCTCACATTAATGGGGTTGCTTGCAAGTCGCAGCAGCACGAATTACGTGACCAGCAACATATTTCTAAATCAAATAGTGTGTGTAGTTAACAGTGAGTGGTGGTTTCAGACATTATTTCATTAAAGGGCATTTGTCAGTGCCGCACTCGTAGCCTACTGACTCTTATTCTGCCTGACAGAAAGAAAAGCTCACAGCTTACTGAAGGCGGAGCGGTTTGACCAATCAGATGAAAGGGGCGTTTCAGCGCCGCCCACGTGTGCAAATGAAATATCGAACCCATAAACCGACTTGTAAACGAAAAATGACAAATCTAGCCAAAAAAACGAATAAACGAGCTGGTTTTCATTTCTCCTTATTCCATTCTAAACAGGAAATGAAATGATCAAAAAGTGCACGGACCCTATGACTTAGCACGACGGTGTAATAAGTTTATATACACTAGATGTCGCCTTGGCTACGGCAGTTTGGAATATTCTGGGCTCATCTGATTTTTTTGTACATAGCATAACCTACTTTGTTATGATTTTAGTATCATAATGATTAATAAATGCACGCACAATTATCATGAACTTGATTTGAACAAATGCCTATCAACTTGTGTGTGCAAAATTCAGAATTAAATGAATGTGCAGCAATTTGTACAAATAGAGAGTCTGTAGGCCTATACTGTTGTAGCCATTAAATAAGCGCATTTATTTTCATATTTGTTCAAATGTTATAATGTCATTTTTTTCCCCATGTATGTTGATTTATGAAAAGTGAACAGCACGAGTAAAAGTGAATTTCGTTTTGTATAAATTGTATCTTAATTTTAATACATTTTTCATCAGCCTGTATTTAATAAATAAGATCAATAAGATTTAATAAATAATAATAAAAAAATGATAATCTTGCATTGCACGTTAACTGGAGCGCATCTCATCCTAACTTAACGAAACTCATTGTATGCCTCACACACACAGACATGAGAAATACATCAAATACACAAAGCTTGAAATGTCTTTAAACGAAATAATTCAAAACGAAAAGAAAAAGGCTACTCTCTGATTATGTAATCCATTATGTGCATTTCTCTCTATAGGCGCGTTCACTATACGGCGATCGTCAACTTCATCTTTGCAGCCGAGTCGACACTGTCAGAAAACACTAGATTATTAATAAAAATCAATGCACGCGTCACCGGATTTCCAAATGCACATCTTGCTTGTTGCACCCACACATATTATGTCGAAATAACGAGATATTATGTTGAAATAACATTATTAATAATAATACATATTTTATAATATTTGATTGAATGCTGAATGTTGCGCTTGTTCAGTTAATAAAATGAAAACTTTAATTGTGATCATTAAAATAATTGAATATGAAATATTTAGTGGCCAAGTTTTGCTAATTAATTAATTTATATATGTAAGGCATTCATTCCAATCAACTGCCGCAGCCAAGGCCACGTCTAGTGTATATATCTATGACTTGGCACTTCTGGGTAAAGATGCGATCAGTCAAATGAAATCCAATAAACGTATAAATAAATATTCCAAATGAAAAACCGATGGGAAATGTCGTCCAATTTTCTAATACTATTATTTGATGACAACAATACATTTGTAAAAGAAAATCCAGCCATTTCTGTTTTTTTAAAGAAAAAAACCAAGCTGCACCCTTTTTTAAATGTCATCTTTCATTCCGAAAGAGAATAATGAACGGGGCGATGTGCAGATTGTAAATCTTAAAAAATGATTGAATGATTTTCTTGTGTCATTATGATGAAGAAACAAGTCGAAAAAAAAAAAAAAAAAGTCGAAAAAAACCATTTGTGGAAGGCATCCGATGAGTGTCAACCCGGCCAGATCAGCCAGTGCATCAAGGCAACCACGATTAGCCGGTGCACCAGCCAGCAAAGTGATTCAATGGTTCATAGGTGTAGCTCGCAGCCTCATCGCCCTACCCTCCACATCCTAAAGAGTGTACAGGCGGTTATTTATATAGGGCAGATAAGACCTGTGTTTCTCTTCGACGGTAACTGTAAATTGAATTGAAGCTGCGATTTTTGAAGTTGGATATACTCGCGCGGGCAAATACAGATGTGTTAAACACGATAAGAACACAAATTCTACCTTTATTCGTTAATACAGTCGGTATTTCCCACAATGATTCTGCTTTGCTATTGGCCCACGTCACGATCAGTAAGCGCTGCTATTGGCGGTCACGATTATTAAGTACGAAAATGAAAATTCTGTCAGTAATTCCTCACCCTCATGTTGTTCCAACCCCTTCGTTCATCTTCGGAACACAAATTAAGATATTTTTGATTAAATGACTAAATTGGACTATATTAAGGATGTGTTTAATGAACTTTTCTGGGCCAGCAAGTTTCAAACCCTTAGAAGCCTGAAGAAGTCTCGTTCCGAACACATCGCGATATTTGGCATCAGTTCACGTGTGTCAGATGTTGGTAAGTAGTAAATACGCTGTCCGAATAATGTGTGATATATAATGTATTTTCTGTTTGTCGATATTAATCAGATTAGCTCACGTTCAGTCACGGCATTATATCTGTCATCTCCACTGAGGCTTTGCGTTTTATTGCTTTCTAATTCAAAACAGGGTGATTAAGTTACACTGCCTGTGAGCATAGGCCTAAAGACCTTAAATCAGTTAATCATATTCATATCAGATTAAAAGTAGTACAATTAGTTCCAAAGTTGTATTTGTAGTAGAAGCACAGTACAAACAACACTTACCATGCTTTTACCACATTAACATTAGTTTTACTGTGGTAAGTGTAGTAAAAAGACAGTAATCACAAAACTTACCATGCTTTTACCACACTGTATTGGTAGTTTTAATGTGATACTTATTGTAAATGCACATTAACCACAACGCTTACCATGCTTTTACCACAGGAATGATGTAAAACAACATAATGATATTTTATTTTCTCTTTTTTCAGCTGAAAAGACCTAAAGGACCTTTCGGACTATTATTGTTTGAGGACAAGTAAACGGAGGAGACCGACAGCTGCAAAGGCAAATATTCGCAATGGTATATACATGTGTTGGTTCGAACCCTAAATCAAACATTTTATCAAGCATTTGTTGTTTCTTAAACCTTTTCTCGCAAAACCCATAGCCCAATCAGTACGAAGATAGTCTGAAAGTCTTAATAATTCACAAGATTTAACAAGTTGTCAAATTCGTATACGATACTCGTACATATTTGTATACTCGTACACACACTGTCAGAAAGTTGATATTAATTGCATTGTATTGATTACAATTAGTGATGCACCGATGTGAAAATTGAGGCCGATACCGATAACCGATATTAATATTGCTGTTATGGCCGATACCGATATTTGCCGATGTCGATATCTCTGTATAGAAAACAAATTTTAATGATTATCAAATAAAGAGCTATTTTCCAAAACACTTTTTTTTTACTTTAGAAATGACTGATATTGGGCACCTTTACCTGTGTGCAAAATATGTCACATACGACACACATGCATTATACTGCATTGGATATACAGTAATGTGTGCTGGTCAACTTGTCTAAAATTAAGAAACCCTTAGAAAACAGTAAAAAAAAACACACAGAAAACAGGAACATTGTGTAAAATTAAGATAGGCTACTTTATTTATTATTCCAATATCCAAATATCGAGGGCTTGGAACCAGAGGGGCGTAAGTGGCATTTGACAAACTTTACAGGAGAGCCAAAACAAAATTTTGACCACACTTCAATCAACTGTATTTATTAACCTTCAACCACAACATTGCAACCACATACATACTTATATGAGTAAGTTCTTAAGTGAACATATTATGGAATATTAACACGATGAACATATTCTAAAACCTTGCAAAATCTTGAAAATATGGCAAAAACATCAAATACGCCTTTTTGGCACCAAACATTTCCAATTCTTCTAAAGAAAAATAGGGCGTATCTGCTGATCAATGCAGAAATGATTGGTCAAAACATTGGTTAAAAACACTCTAACTTCATAACTTTTCATTTTATTTAAAATACTGCATACATAGTCATTTCATCATTTCAAACTGTTTAACATTTCATTTCTAACCGTTTAATTTCAATTCTCATTTATGAGTTCACATTCATGTCAAACAGTTTAACATTTAATTTCAAACAGTTTAATTTCTCTTGTTTATTACACATTTCACTTTTTAGTTCACTTTAGTTGAACTAAAAAGTTCACTCACTGCCCACTGTCAGAGTGTTATAGAACTCTGCATAACAGTGAGGAATACTCCCATTGGTGCACAGGGTGAGTAGGTCTTTTTTCTTTAAGGCACTGATCACTGGAGGATTTTCATACAATGAGCTGGGGCAGGGCTCCAGACTAACTTTTTGCCTTGGTTGCACTGGTGCGCCTAACTTTTTTATTTAGGTGTACCAGCACAAAATTTGGGTGCACCGAAAATTTTTCTCGGCTCGCGTCACCTTTAACGCCACAATTTCAAGGTCACCTTTTTATCACGCTCTATATACATTCATATTATGTAAATGATTTTAAACAAGAATAAGGTGTAGGTAAATAAAAATAAATTAAAAAAATTAAAAAATTTAAAGTGCTTCACTGAGCTGCCAAACTAACTATTTTGAGTCTCTAGCTCAGGCGCGGTATAGGCTCTACCTCCGTCTCTGAGTCGGATGCCAACTCCGACGAAAGACCAGGGCTTGGCATCTTACCAGGGACTGGGGAGAATGGTGGCTGAAGTAGCTTCATGTCTGGGCTGTTGTCAGAGCATTGACCGGGGAGTAAAGGGTTTTAACGGTATTCCTACTCTTACCGATACTGCTTATCGATCCGGTACTTTAACTGTATTCTTATCGGTTCTTTTTGTTTTTATATATATATATATATATATATATATACACATATACACACATATATATATATATATATACACATACATATATATATATATATATATATATATACACATATATATATATATATATATTAGTCTAAAAAGAAATCTAATAAAGTAATCAAATGTAAAATAACACTGCATAATTTTTCATAAATAGATTAATGCTTAATAAAGCTGAAGTTATTCTTTCAAGAGCTTTGTAGTGATTTTTCTCTTGTTGTTTGATTCGCAGTAATGGCGCAATCGTCCGCATGTTTACTAGACTGCGGCCCCTTTAAGACCGAGTGCAGATCTGCTACTGATCTGATGCACCATATTCTCCCAACTATTTCCATAACTACGTCCATTTAAGACATAAACTGTTTTTAGTGAATCTCCAAGCTGGTCATTTTGACATACTTTTGTGTACATTTGATCGTTTAGACACGCACATTAAACCCAAAGTAGGCTATAATTTGCTTGTCTCGGTTTCGGTTTCGGAGCGCGTGCCGCCTTGCGAACAACATCTCTTGCGCAGATTTTGTGCTTTTAATAGCTCTTTTAATTCTTTAACGCGTCTCGCAAGTTAGCAACAGTAGCTAGACTGCATTTTACAACAATCACCGATCGTGCTGATTCTGTCGTTAGGTTTGAGTTTTAGGGAGAAATGACAGTGTAATGCTGCGAAGAGAAGAAGTTGCACTAGATAGAATGCGGCTATAGTTTTTAATGGTTTTACCTCAATATATATTTTTTTATAATCTTTGGAAGCCGAAATCTAAAATAAAATCAGACTAATATCACAGACCTTAAGTGTAACCAGGCTACGTTTGAATGTTTAATTCTGTCCTCCGTCATCACTCATTAAGCGTGAGAGAAGAGTGTGAGTTCCCATGAGTGTGTGAGTTCCGTCAAAGGAGAACAAACCAGCAGTGGATGCGAGGACGTTAGGTGCACCGGTGCGACCTAGGAAAAATTTTAGTCGCACCCTTACAAAATTTGGTCGCATGTGCGACCAAATTGGTCGCACTCTAGAGCCCTGTGGGGTGTGTGGTTCTGGTGCCTCTTGTTGCCTGTTGTGCCACCGTCAGTTTTCGGAAGGTTGGGGCGGTGAAATCATACTTGAAGAAGATTGTTTTTGGTTCATCTTTCGTGTAGCGGAACCATTTAATCTTCTGCCAATGAACTGATTGTCCCTCCTCATCTTTTGTTCTGTTTTTGAGTATGTGGTTGGAGAGGGACTTGAAGTCCAGAAAGTCCTTGTGTTCAAGTTCATGTACACTGTATGGGTCGTTCCTTCTTGCCATTCTCACAAGTGTGTAGTAGCCATCAGTAAATAGAAGTATGGGAGTAAATAGAAATGGGAGTAAATAGAAACTTTTCTTCTTGCAGTTTCCACTGCAGCATGCACACTATCACACTCCATGTCTAGTAGCCATCCATGATGGCTACTACACACTTGTGAGAATGGAAAGAAAGAACGACCCATAGTGTACATGAACTTGGACACAAGGACTTTCTGTACTTCAAGTCCCTCTCCAACCACATACTCAAAAACAGAACAAAAGATGAGGAGGGACAATCAGTTCATTGGCAGAAGATTAAATGGTTCCGCTACACGAAAGATGAACCAAAAACAATCTTCTTCAAGTATGATTTCACCGCCCCAACCTTCCGAAAACTGACGGTGGCACAACAGGCAACAAGAGGCACCAGAGGCACCAGAACCACACACCCCAGCTCATTGTATGAAAATCCTCCAGTGATCAGTGCCTTAAAGAAAAAAGACCTACTCACCCTGTGCACCAATGGGAGTATTCCTCACTGTTATGCAGAGTTCTATAACACTCTGACAGTGGGCAGTGAGTGAACTTTTTAGTTCAACTAAAGTGAACTAAAAAGTGAAATGTGTAATAAACAAGAGAAATTAAACTGTGTGAACTTAAATGTTAAACTGTTTGAAATTAAATGTTAAACTGTTTGACATGAATGTGAACTCATAAATGAGAATTGAAATTAAACGGTTAGAAATGAAATGTTAAACAGTTTGAAATGATCAAATTAAATGACTATGTATACAGTATTTTAAATCAAATGAAAAGTTATGAAGTTAGAGTGTTTTTAACCAATGTTTTGACCAATCATTTCTGCATTGATCAGCAGATACGCCCTATTTTTCTTTAGAGGAATTGGAAATGTTTGGTGCCAAAAAGGCGTATTTGATGTTTTTGCCATATTTTCAAGATTTTGCAAGGTTTTAGAATATGTTCATCGTGTTAATATTCCATAATATGTTCACTTAAGAACTTACTCATATAAGTATGTATGTGGTTGCAATGTTGTGGTTGAAGGTTAATAAATACAGTTGATTGAAGCGTGGTCAAAATTTTGTCAAATGCCACTTGCGCCCCTCTGGTTCCAAACAATGTGTAGGCCATACATGTATTTTTTAGAGCCAGAAGGGCGTAAGTTGACATACGCCCCTCTGGCTCCAAACAATGCTCAAACTTTTGTGTTAGGTCTTTGTTGTTTTGTTGCTTTATTCAATACAAGTTGATTTCTGATGCGTCTTTTTGGCACAACTAGATAGAGCTCATCAAGACCTTTAATTTGATATATAGAACTCATTTTCGCCCAAAATGCCACTTACGCCCCTCTGGTTCCAAGCCCTCGATATGATACTAAAAAATACCACAGGGAAAAGGGCTTCTATTTGTGACGTGCTGTCTTTGCGTTTGAACATTGCACATTTTAAACAGGACACTCATTAACTGAATAAATGTTAGCCAATACAAACATATTTATAGAAAACAGTTGACAATGAATAGACAGGAGTCCAATAATAGCATAACGAATCATTCTTAAAATAATAACAAGTAGCCTAGGCTATAAGACCAATCCGACACAGGGCTCGCAAAATTTCAAAATCGCTGGTAGCCCTTCGGGCAGGCACTCTTCAGATTTTGGTAGCCCGAAATGAATTTTACTAGCCCAGATAAAAAAACAATTTTCAATGTAGAAAATTGGTTAGGAGTCAAAACAATGAATCAAAAACTTTTTCAAAACACAAAATATCAACAAATATGCATCTGGTTCTAACTGAACTGAAATGTGTGTGACAAGTATGGAACATGAATCAGTCATGTCTGTGGCTCAGCCCCCAATGAGGGTATGATAAAAAAACTAAAAAAAAGTAACACTTTAGTTTAGGGTCTAATCTGGGTCTAATACTCACTCATACTCAGTCAGGGGGGTTCGGGGGCACCCCCGAGAAAATTTAGATTTCTCTGATCTACATATGTGCATTTTAAGATGTTTTGAAGGCCAAAAAAAATGGATGTAAGTGGCCAGCTGATTATTTTTCTCTCCTCATCAGCATCACACTCCTATTCTCTTTGTCTTCCCCTCCTAAAGCTGAGCTTTGACTGATATAGGCTTTTCATTTTTGTCTGTCAGTGAAGCATAGGGTCATCTGATAGGTTGATTTATGAATCATTTTCTCAGACGCATTAATTTACTGAAAGCTACTAGGAAAGCTAGGTACACATTCATTATTGATCTTATTCCTAATACAGGGCCGTAGACAGGGCTTTATAATCAAAGAGGTCCTGCATTTAAGGTTATTAGGGGGTTCATTTTTTTTATTTCTCTGATATGTCCATTTCAAGACATTTTAAGGCCAAAAAAGGATAAGAAATAGCTTTAAAACAACGTCAGTGGGCAGTAGATTATTTGTCAATACCTGCTCTCACTTCTTATCCATCACTCTTTCTTTTTCTCTCAGTCTCATCTTGCCCTGTCTCTTCCCCTCCTAAAGCTGAACTTTTTTAATTTACTGAAGGCTACAAATTGTATATTAATTCTCAACATGTACACATTCATTATTAATCTTGTGCCCAACATGAAAACGGCTTTGTTAATGCTCTGTTAATGTCCCCTCACAATGACAGCAAACTAATTATTAGTCACGTTACATAGGCCTATTTTCAGTTCAAAATGGCGAAATTCGACAAAAGTATATTCGTTTGTCTGATCATTTTTGTCATTCGTTTCACATTTATGACCTAAAAAACTGTCAAATATGAAATGTTTAGTTTAGCTACTTACATCTTATCTCGCACTTGACCGTAAACTGAAGCGAGTCGCTCTGCTCAAATTCGCGCTCAGAAGCTTCTGTGTATATAAAGCCCGCCTACTTTGATTTGATTGGTCATCTCAAATATTCTGACATTGACAGACCAATGAGACTCAGATGAACACACACACACACACACACACACACACCCTGTCCTCTGTTTCTGACGTGCGCTCTGCTCGGAGCCACTGCGGATTGAAGATGAAGAACGCGCTGAATCTGATTATAACAAGACTGAAACGAACAGTATTTCAGATAGCCCGTCGGGCAGGCCGGTTATGCATTTTGGTAGCCCGAATGGAAAACAATATAGCCCCGGGACGTCGGGCAGGCGATTTTGCGAGCCCTGCGACATGGGCTGTGTTAACAGTAAAACGTCCGTCATTTAACGAATTTTAAAAACACGGATGGATAATACAAAATACTTTCTGATATTTTGACAGAAAAAAAACAAGCAAGAACAAAATTTAAACTTAGCCCGTCAATTTTTCATTTTACAATTATCTTCTCTCTCTGTGTGTGCACGCGTCCGTGTTTGTGAGAGAGAGAGCTCGCGCAGCACTGATACAACGGTAGCCTACTTTTTAATCCACAAGTAACGAACGCGCTAGTTTTCATACAAAATAAATATGTAACATAATTAGGTAGGCTACTTTAGTTATTATTAATACAATAACGTAACACATGAAGGCTATACGTTTCTCAACACTGAGAATGAATCAATAAACGCCTGTTTCTCCACTCGCGCTTATCAGTAATCCACAAATCACACGTGCTGTCACTTTTGAGAAAAATCTAATTCGAACGGGTATCAAATATCAAGCAATATATTCAAATATCTACGAGTCAAAAAACGATCAGTCAAAAATGTGTCATGAAGAGGAAAAAAACATAAGTCGCACTGGACTGCGTTAACAATGTTACGGACGGGACAGTTGACGTGAGCGCTCTGAAAGCGCCACTAAGACTGCTTTAAAACTTTCACAGAGACCTCAAACAGAAAGCACAAAAAGCCTGTCTTTAAATTTAATTTCGTTTTGTATTAATTGTATCTTAATTTTGATAAATGTTTCATCAACCAATTGCCTGGATTGAATTAAATAAGAAGTAAATATAGTAGAAAATATTTAATCAGGACACGGAGGCGAGGGCGCGTGAACCTGGAGCGCGTCTCATCAATGAACCGAAATCTACCTGCCTCACAGACCGGAGACATATATAGAAAGCTTGAAATGTCTATTTTTAAACAGAACAATTCAAAACGAAAGAAAACAGACTGTTCTCTGCTTATGTCATCTGTATGAAATGTGTATTTATCTCAGGCACATTCACTACTGCTAAGATCGAGTCAGCATCGTCAACTTCATCTTCAACTTCACACGTCAAATGTCGGCCTGTTCACATCGGCCATATTTTGACATCGGAACGATACCGATGTGTAAAAAAATGACCATATCGGCCGATATTATATCGGCGGCCGATATATCGTGCACCACTAGTTTCTAGAATATTGAAATCGGTATTTACTCATCAAATGCTCTCTCCTGAATCGCCGCCGCTAGAGTTCTTACGAGATCAAGAAAATATGATCATATAACAGCGATTTTATCATCACTGCATTGGTTACCTATAAAGTTCCGTATTAATTATAAGGTATTGCTACTGACTTATAAAGCTCTAAACGGCTTAGCTCCAGTCTATTTAACGGATCTTCTATCGCCCCTATAATCCATCGCGCTCTTTAAGATCACTAAATTCAAGGATTTTGGTCATACCTAGGATATCCAGAACCACCAAAGGAGGGAGAGCATTTTCACATTTGGCTCCAAAACTCTGGAATAGTCTTCCTGATACTGTTCGTTGCTCAGACTCGCTCTCCCAGTTTAAAACTAGATTAAAGTCGCATCTCTTCAGCCAGGCATTCATATAATCCTACAGTTCAAACTACAATCCGGCCTGTAGCTCATAAATGCCAGAGGAGAACTGGCCCCCGACTGAGCCTGGGTTCTCCCAAGGTTTTTTTTCTCCATTAGGTCACCTGATGGAGTTTTAGGACACCATTAGGTCACTTGATGGAGTTTTTCGTTTCCTTGCCACTGTTGCCTTTGCCTTGCTCAGTTGGGGATATTTTGGGGATATTTAATTTAATTTTATCAATCAATAAATTCCTCTTGAAACAAACATTGTTGTATTATTTTAATTTAATACTGTGAAGCTGCTTTGATACAATCTGTATTGTGAAAAGCGCTATACAAATAAACTTGACTTGACTTGACTTGACTTGAATCGTATGGTAAATTAACTTATTTATAACTGTCTTAATTTATGGTTCAAGAACAATAGTAATTGCACATAGAGTAAGTCGAGACTTTCTTGTTTTACAGCAGAGAAGGAAGACCAGTCCTTATATCAACGCAAGCTAATCGAATAAGTCCTTTGTTTCGGGTGAGGAAGGAACATCTGGTGCCCAAAGAAGACAGAAAGCTGCGCGAGTCCATTGGTATGTCTTGTATTGAAACAATGCTGTAATATGTAGTACATAATTTGATGTTGACAATTTTACATTGTACAGGTTATCACTTGGTTTTTGACCAAGTGAAGCTCTTGAAACAAGTGACAGGAGAGTATGTAACTTGTCTGGAAAGTATCAGAGTCGCATTTGGCACGCGTGCCTTAGGTTGCCGACCCCTGGTCTAGCCTATAGTCTATGGTACCAATCACGTTAGTGAAGCCTGAGTAACATATACTGTAATCGGCATGGTCATGAATGCATGATCTTCATAAAAAATTATGATAGCCTAAAAAAAAAACTGCTTAAAAAAAAAACTGCTTTACAACATTGGGTCTTAAAGGTGCTGTATGTAGCTTTTCTACTAAAACGAATCCTTTTTTTATTGCCTGTGTGTGAAGGGGTTGTAAAATCACATTAAAATGATCCACTTTTCGGGTTTTGCTATTACCTCTGAAAGCAAGTATTCTTATGTTTATGTGAAGGTGCCGGGTCGGATTTACCGCGAAATCCAGTGACGTCACCTGTATGCGCGGAGCGCTCCCGAGCCTCTCGCCTCGTCTAGCCTACTGATTTTGCACTCAACAGCGACGACACTGCAACTTATGACATGGACTTATGACTTATGCAACTTATGACATGTCTGATAACACTAAGAAACGACCTGCTCCCAGCACAACACAGACTCCAACACAAACTCCACATATTGATAAAAAAAAACAATAAAACGTTTTTTTCTTTCTGCTGAAGCTCGTATTAAAGGCCAGACGTGAATCGGATGAACTTCGGGTGAAAAAAACACGGATCAACATCGGCAGGGCGTTTGAATCATGGAGAGACCTTATCTACAAACCTAGAATGTATACATTTCCTGAAGAAAATGTGAAGTAGTGCTTGCAGTGGCAAAATTCGGCACGGTTGATAGGGTTCCATTCTTATCATGGTACGAGCATGGAGCATTAGTTCAACGTCAAGCTGATAAAAGTAGCCTATTATTGTAACGTTGCAGTGGGAGTTTACCTGAGTTTCTAGCATGTTGTGGGATGCTCTCTCTGGTGTGTTGCGTGACGCGTCTCAGTCTGGCCGGTATCCACAGTGCTCGCTCATAAATTCGAGCACGCGCAAGAGCACGCGCTTGTCAACTTATTGGTTGCAATCTGAAACATCACCGCTAGAGGCCGCTGAAAACTACATACAGCTCCTTTAAGTGGCTTGGAAATGCCACAAAAAAACCTAAAACTGTTTTTTTAAACCTAAAAGCGCCAGGTAAACTCCGAATGACACGACAGACAGCACTTTCCATCAAGTTCTCCGCATCTCCAATAGTGTAAAGGAAAGAGCCACTCGCAAATAATCTTAAGGCAATGCAAACAGTTTGTGCTGTAGTTAAAGCCCGACTCCGACAAGTCGAAAATAAGTGTGCGTTTCCAACAAATTAATCATGTAAACGACAATCTCACCAGTCACGAGAAAAAATATATATCTCAGAAAGTGCACTATTGTAACGCAAAATCTCAGTTCTTCGTACTTTAGGGCCCGTTCTTCGTATGTCGCTAACTCAGTTAGCTGGATTTGATTATTGGCGATTTGGCATGATCTGGGATTGTTTGGTTCTTCGACGCTCATCCTGGACTTGCTGTCATAGCAACAGGTGCGCAAGCTTATTTCATGTTAACAGGATTAGATCCCGGCTTCATAAGCGGAGCTGATACTGTACCAGCCATTTGGATTATAGACATACTTAATTTAATGCAGCAACAAATTATTTACAGTGTAGCAAGATGATTTAAAACTCATTTACCTGTAATTAAGGTGTTGCTGTTACTGGTCCCTGGCTTTAGGTCTAAAGGCCTATTTATACTTCTGCGTCGAACTTACGCCGTAGCTACGTCGTAGGCTGTGCTTAGCGCGCGTACCCTTTGGCGTACCCTGATGCGCACCTCTCCAAAAATGTAACAACGCGTCAATTCTACGCGGACGCAAGCGCTGTGATTGGTCTGCTAGAACCCCTCCCTCGGGTTTCACATGGTCCCTCTGCATGAGTAATTGCGCGTCAACGCGGACAACGACGCAGAAGTATAAATTAAAACCAACGCGTTGCCTACAGCGTAGAGGCTCCGGCGTAGGTCCGACGCAGAAGTATAAATAGGCCTTAAGGAAGAGCTGCCCCCAGGAATGCCCTCCACAATGGGTCGGTTCTCATTTAGCCCAAGGGCCAGCTCTTCTGCCGGGGTATAACGTGGGGGTGCAGGACCACCACCTGTTTTTTTCTGCTCCGCCTTTTCCTTGGTTGCAGATAACCATAAACAGACAAACAGACACATCATTTAAAATGTCTTTGCTAAAAGAGACTAATCAGTAGAAGTAGAAAAGATTACCAGTTTGAAGAATATTCTTGTACTTCACTTTTACTTGTTCCCATGTTCTAGTGGGTCCTGAGGTGGCTCTGACATTAAGCATTTATGAAATTATTAAAATACAAGAATATATACTGTAATAAGTGATATAACCATAACATGGAACACTTACGCATTTAATTTGTCTGTTACTTTTTGCCAGCCCTCTCGAGTCCTGGCTTTTGCACACTTTGATTCCCAGTGTTCCCTGGCGTTTTAATTATATTTTTCAAACTCTGCATACCCTTCCAGTAAAAATTCCTGCTCTGCTGCGTTGAAAAACTGAGCGCGCTCTTTGGCCATGGTGAGCAGCCAATAGCAGCGTTGCTGATCAATGTTTCTACTATCGATACATATCCCCTTTTAAACCAGAGCGTGAACGCGCAATTATCTCACTAACTCAATCCAGCTATACTAATCATATCCGGCAGGTGTGTTCGAAGAACCAAATTAGTCAGATCATGATTAGCACGATGATATCATCTTGGATGTCTCGTTTGATCTCAGATGTTTTAAGCAACGTACGAAGAACGGGCCCCAGTTGCTATGACAGCAAGTCCAGGATGAGCGTCGAAGACCCAAACAATCCAAGATCATGCCAAATCGCCAACAATCAAATCCAGCTAACGGAGTTCTTCGACGCTCATCCTGGACTTGCTGTCATAGCAACTGGGGCCCGTTCTTCGTACGTTGCTTGAAACATCCAAGATCAAATTATGAGACATCCAAGGTGATATCATCGGCCTAATCATGATCTGACTAATTCGTTTCTTCGAACACACCTGCCAGTTATGATTAGTAGAGCTGGATTGAGTTATCTGAGATAACTGCGCGTTCATGCGCTGGTTTAAAAGGGGATATGTATCGATAGTAGAAACATTGATCAGCAACGCTGCTATTGGCTGCTCACCATGGCCAAAGAGCGCGCACAGTTTTTCTCCGCAGCAGAGCAAGAGTTATTGAAGGTTATGCAGAATATGAAACCTTAATTAAAACGCCAGGGAACCAGGAGAGAGGGCTGGCAAAAAGTAGCAGACAAATGAAATGCGTAAGTGTTCCATGTTATGGTTATATCACTTATTACAGTGTATATTCTTGTATTTTAATCATTTCATAATTGCTTAATGTCAGAGCCACCTCAGGACCCACTAGAACAGTGTTCTTCAACCCTGCTCCTGGAGGACCCCCAACACTGCACGTTTTCTTTGTCTCCCTAATCAAACACACCTGATTCAACTCATCAGCTCATTAACCCATGTGATAATGAGTTGATGAATTGAATCCGGTGTGTTTGATTAGGGAGACAAAGAAAACCAGCAGTGTTGGGGGTCCTCCGGGAGCAGGGTTGAAGAACACTGCACTAGAACATGGGAACAAGTAAAAGGGAAGTACAAGAATATTCTTCAAAATGGTAATCTTTTCTACTTCTACTGTTCTTTGTCTCTTTTACAAAAGAAAAGCACCGTTAAATGTAGGGGTGGCACGGTTCACAAAACCCACGGTTCGGTTCGTATCACGGTTTTAGGGTCACGGTTTTCGGTTCTGTACGGTTCTTGTTGTTGTTTTTTCTTTTATGTTTAACACTCCAAAAATTTACTTCAGCATATGATATATAGCTGAATTATCTAATTATTAATTAATTTATTTCATAAATGGGGTGTGTTTGCAAAACGCAGCTTCTCATTTCCCGTGGGCTGTGTCGGACAGTTATTTGTCACCACTTTTTGCCAGGGTTGATATTATGTCCCAGCACGGATGTACCAATACAAATAAATAAAACATTTCCAGTTAACTAGCAAAGTATTCGTTTCGTTCGTTTGTTAAATAAGAAGCAATCTAGCGCTGAAATGTGTTTTTTTTAATCAAGTGATCAAAGTGCTCGTTGCCGTTGCGATCAGTGGCGCTGATACAGTGTTCTCGTGGCTCGCGCACACACCGCAGCGGCCGCACATTCTTCACTCAGACGCGCGCTTTAGTCCGTTGAGGAGACTCTAGGCTACTCTATTCGTTCCGATGAAATCACAAAACAAAATTCATACAAATCTGTCCCTGCTTGATATACAATCGCTGATAAACATAATCGGTTTTGATGAAAAAGAAAAATATATACGAGTGCAGATTAGAACTCAGAACCTTTGACACGCTTGGCAAGTTCTGCCACTGGACCATTAAAGTACATACCGGTACGTGGAACAGTCGATCTATGTAGCCTATTTATTCACGTGAAAAAAACAACATATAGCCTAGTGGAGTTGATCTCATTAAATGTCTAAGTAAACCCAGTGTACTATTTAAATCGATTGCTGGACATTGTAATGTTATTCTACATTTGTCTGATTTATGATTTAGCATTGTATTAGCAGTAGCACGGGCACAAGGCTACATTGCGCATGCGTCGAACCGCGCGACGCACACACGCACCGAACCGAGACAAGCGAACCGAACGGTTCGGATGTTTTTTCATGTACCGTGCCACCCCTAGTTAAATGTGTTTGTCTGTTTATAACAGCAACCAAGAAAAAGGCTGAGCCGAAAAAAAAAAAACAGGTGGTGGTCCTGCTCCCTCACATTATACCACATTATACCCCAGCAGTAGAGCTGGCCCTGGGGTTAAATGTGAACCGACCCATTGTGGAGGGCATCCCTGGGGGCAGCTCTTCCTCAGACCAACAGCCAGGAACCAGTAGCAGCAACACCTTCATTACTGGTAAATGAGCTTTAAATGATCTTGCTACACTGTAAAATATATCTTTTTTTTTTGCCGCATTAAATTAAGTAGGCCTATATAATCCAAATGGCTGGTACAGTAATTTCAGCTGTTAAATATTGAGTAGTGATCAATTGCTTTGACTTGTGAAGGTGAAAACTGCTGAACTTAATGTAAGAATATTTTGCCATGAGTTACTGATCACATTTGTTCATATAGTGTAGTTCATTGTAATGCCATTGTGTTTCCTCTTTTGTGCAGTTTTACATAATACACCAACACTTGTACCTGTTCCCAAGAAAGTAGTGGCTGAAATATGTGCAGTAAGTGGACTTTTTCTAACTTTACATCAAAAGGGAAGAAAGTGCAACACTTTGTAATGCCCATTTGTTTCCATTGCACAGGACAGTGAAGAAACCCTCTCAGATGACTGTCCTTTGGAGGAAGTACTTGTAAGTGCATAAATAACTTTACTTCATTTATAGTAACTTGTGTACATATTATTTCTGACTGCAATATGAGTTGCAGGAGGAAAGGCCTACTGCACAAAGGGATACAGAGGTGGGCAGTGTAGTAACCTACTTGTACTTTTTATTTTTGTTGCATGAGGCTTGTGTTGACAGTTCTTTTTTATTTTTTTATTCTTTTTATCCAAACATGGCACAGGGTGATATCCGTATATAAACGGAATCTACAACAGAAAATTTAGTATTTTGACCTGAAAAAACAGAAAAATGAAGGGGAGAAATAGAACTTGACACCTTAAAGAAGAAAAAACTGGCACTAGAGATTGAGTTGCTTCAAAAGGAACTTCAGAGTAAGTGCTAAATACACTATTTCACACAGAGTACTATTGCTGACCTTGGATAACAATATATCTTATTGCAGGCAAAAGATGACCATCATTGGCTTTTCTTGACAAAGAATAATTGAAATAAAACTCAAGGAACTAAGCATGTTGTCTTGTCTTCTATCATTTAATGAAGGTTTTTGTTTAAAAAAAAAAAAAAAAAAAATGGTGTTCCACAATTCTGTCCCGTGCAGCTCTGCCACTAGGTTGGTCCAAGTGCACTGGCTGGAGGTCATCATCAGGCTGCACCTCCACCACAGGGGTCCTCTCCTTTCTGATGGTGGCACTATTGTGGAGTATGGCACATGCAACAATAATGTCACAGGCCCTGTCAGGTGCAACCCTCAGACACTGAAATCTTTCCTTTAGTTGCCCAAAGGTCATTTCAATGCGTGCCCTTGTCCTGGCTAGAGCTGCATTGAAACGGGTTTGTGGTCCGGGGTTTGGGTCAGGGAATGGCGTCATGAAATACTGCCTGCAGGTATAGCCCCTGTCACCAAGCAGGATCCCGTCGTAAGCACCTGGAAAAATGCAGTTTTGTTAGGCTCAGAATAAATGTATGTAATACAGTGAGCTTGATATTAAATTTTTCCTTACCACGTTCAAATAATGTGCATAAATGTGACTCTCTGAAAATCCTGGAGTCATGCACAGAACCAGGCCATTTTGCTTCCACATTTGTGATGTAGGACATGGAGTCACACACCATCTAAGATATTTTTAATCAGTCAACTGCATACTTTTTGATTACATTACTTTTTGTATTATTTGATATATTCTGGACTCGCTTCTCCAAGGTAAATGGTGAATTGTTTGATGTCAGGCTGCATGCTCAGAAAGCGGCAGTGGATTGTGCAGCGTGAGACCACCTTCAGCGACAGGTTCTTGTCGTAAAAACGGACAAGACATGGCTGCGAAAGACTTCCCGTATCACCTCCGCTTATAAAGCCGGGATCTAATCCTGTTAACATGAAATAAGCCTGCTCCCGAGCAGGTTTAGGCTTGGGCACCTGTTGCTATGACAGCAAGTCCAGGATGAGCGTCGAAGAACCAAACAATCCAAGATCATGCCAAATCTCCAACAATCAAATCCAGCTAACTGAGTTAGCGACGTACGAAGAACGGGCCCCTGGGGCCTGTTTCAGAAAGGAGGTTCAACTGAGTTGGCTTACCCTGAGATGGGAAACTCTGAGTTTTCGGTTACAGAACAGCGGAAATTAGTTAGTTCAATCAACTCTGAGTTGACTGACTCTGAGTTAAGCGCGTGCACCACCACTATAAAAAGCCATTATCAATGGAGTGCAGATATTATGAGTCACCATGGTAACAGCGCCAGACAAAAAGAGGTCTGCATATTTCTCACCAGCTTCTGCAAGCGTAAGAAGACATATTATTATTTTTTAAATATCGGCTGCAGCAGCGAAGGACAACTAGAGTTAGCTAGGGAGAAAATAGTTGCTCGAGTCAATGCGTATGTTTACATTTTAATTAGTTATACAGTGTTGGGTGTAATTAATTACCAAGTCATCTAAATACTGTCATTTAATTAAAGGGATTACTCTTAATTCTTCTGTAATTTGAAGTAAAATCTGATGTAATTGCATTAGACTATAGAACAATTCTGTATATTTAACATACATTTTTAAAAGGTATATTTTTTATGTAACCTTCTCCCTCTACACACTTTGGTCAATTCAAGAATAATCCATGCAATTGTATATTGTTTATTTGAAAGCATTAAAAGTGCAGTTTCTTGTCTCTCCTTGTATTGTTCAAGTGGTTGAGGTTGATATGGGATTTATTAATAAGTAGACCAATACTTTCTAAAGATAGTCATTATTACATGAATCTAATTACACGGTTGAAGATGTCATTTGTAGTTAGTAATTAAGAACTATTTTAGAGTAACTTACCCAACTGTTATAATATCAGAGGTGAAACTGGAAGAACAGTATGTTATTCAACCTAATTTTAATTTTCATGGGTGCAATCCTGCAGGTATTAAAAGAACATGGCAGCAGCTGAAAATTTAATATAAGAACATAATTCAATCAGGTAAGGTTTGAGCATATCATGGGTGTAGGCTACCTGAATTTACAAATATTTGACATATTAAATAACTAAATAGCATCCCAGTGTCTAGCAGTGCAGCAGCATTTTTGGCTGGGGGAATTCCTGGAGGGACTTCAGAGCCAGTCACTCCCGAAGATCCAAGGGCCTTCATAAAATGTAAGAGGTTTACATATGTGTTATTTCTTATATAGGCTATTTTTGATATTTCCATTTATTTGACTTTGGGTTGGGTTTTTTGTTGGTCCCAACAGATTCCGATGGTAATATCTGTCTTTTGGAGCCTCCTGTCCCAACAAAACCTGCAGGCAGTTGTAAGTAGCCTACTCAATACACCAGAAATTATGACAAATAGTGTTATAAAGTGTACTCATCTTCACAGGACGATGGGGATAATGTTATGTGTCACATCAAACAATCTACACATTCAGATTTTTTCACATTTTTATGTGGAGTAGAATCTAAGTTTAAAGCTAAGTATAAATGGGTAGTCTTATCTCTCCCCCCGCCCCCAAAGTGGAAGAACAGCAGGAGGACGGTCCATCAACTTCTGTTGCACAGATGAACAGAGTTCAGTGATTTTCAGTAAATGCCACAGTTTAATTCTGTAGAATTTGTTTAGAACTACATTATGTAACTCTAATCTACTACTGTATATTCAGTTGCCAGTTAAGGAGTTAATAGACTTCATCTTATTTAAAAAATTAAAAAAAAAAAAAAAACCAGTAAAAATAGCAATATTGTATTTATTAATTAAAGATTAATTTTATTAATAAAAATGTACTGAAAGAATGAATGAGGTGTTTAAACACCACTTCCTCTTTAAAAAAGGGGAGGAGACCGAAAGAAACTCTGGGTTTACCGAAGAAAACCTGCTCCCGGCCAGGTTAGGTTCACAGAGTAAGTTACCATGGTAACTGACTCTGAGTATAAGTTACCTCTCTTTCAGAAACGGGCTTGACTTACTCTGCTTTCTCAGGTTTAACATACCTCCCATCAGGGCCGCGGGAAGTGGGGGTGCTGGGGGTGCTGCAGAATTGTAAATGCAACGCATATATTTGTTCATTAAAATGTATAATTTTTTAGCATTTAGTCATTTATTTGTAATAAACACTTTAAGTGGGCTATTTAAAAATGGTTATTTATATGTTAAATTATCTTTTTAAAACATAAGCGCAGAGTGTTACGTAATATTGTGTGTGCGTGTGTGTGTGTGTGTGTGTGTGTGTGTGTGTGTGTCGAAAGAATTTGCCGCAGCTGCTCAAAAAAAAAAAAAAAAAAAAAAAAATGTCAAAAACCCCACTGTCAGTGTTTTGTAAGGAACAGGCAAATAGGCCTATGTAAAATATAGCAGGAGACATTTTAATTGTTTACTAATAAAACAGTTATTTTTTATGTCAGTGTCGGCTAGACAGATGAAGTTGACGACTCGCGATCTTCGCAGCGCCAGTGAGAAATGCACATTTCATACGAATTACATAAGCAGCGCAGTCTGTTTTCTTTCGTTTTGAATTGTTCTGCTTAAAAGTAGACATTTCAAGCTATCTATATGTCTCAGGTCTGTGAGGCAATAGGCTACCTTATAGGCCTACGCTGAGTTTCATTTATGAGACGAGCTCCAGGTTCGCCAGCGCCTCCGTATCCTGATTATTTATTTTCTAATAGCCTATATTTAGGCTACTTCTTATTAAATCCTGACAATTTGTTGATGAAACATCGATTAAAATTAAGATACAATTAATACAAAACGAAATTAAATTTAAAGACAGGCTTTGTGCTTTCAGTTTGAGGTCTCTGTGAAAGTTTTAAAACATTATTTTAGTGCCGCTTTAGAGCGCTCACGTCCGTAACGGAGAACTGTCTGTAACATTTTTTTTTTTTTTTTTTGTGAAATAAATTTCTAAAAAAATGCGACTTAGTCCAGTGCGACTTAGGCTATAGATGTTTTTTTCTTCCCCGTGGCGCATTTTGTGACTGATATGCGACTCCGGAGCAATGAAAATAAAAGGGACTCCGGAATAAAAGCAGAATCAATAAAAGTAAAAAATGTGATGTGCAGTCAGGTTTGAGTGTGTGCGCGTTTTTTGAGGAGTTTTATAGTCTTGATATTGTTTCTTATTCAAAAGTGGTGACGCGACGCGACTGATTTATTATGAGTGTTGGAAACAGTTCTGCTGCCTAATATATTTGATGAATAAAAGGTTAAAAAGAACTGCATTTATTAAAAAATATATATAATTTCTAATAATATAAATCTTCTTTACTATCACTTTTTTTTAAATCAATTTAACACATCCTTGCTGAATAAAAGTATTGATTTATTTAAAAAAATAAATAAAAAAATACTGACCTCAAATTACTGACCAGTAGTGTATATTGTTGTTACAAAAGATTTCTATTTTTAAAAAAATTGCTTTTTTCAATTTTTTTTTCAATTTTTTTTTTACATTTTTATTCATCAAAGTATCCTAAAAAAAGTATCACAGGTTATGAAAACATATTAAGCAGCAGAACTGTTTCCAACTTTGATAATGAATCATCATATTAGAATTATTTCTAAAGGATCATGTGATAGACTGGAGTAATGATCCTGAAAATTCAGCTTTGCATCACAGAAATAAATGATCATTTAAACCAATTATTTTAAATTGTAAAAATATATCACAATATTACTTTTTTTTCTGTATTTTTGATCAAATAAATGCAGGCTTGATGAGCAGAGGAAACTTCTTTCAAAAACATTAAAAATACTAATACTTATACTTGCCCTGTAATACATGTATTCTTTGTTTTAGATGTTATTAACTTCAATTCTTATGAATAATAAAAATGTTGTAATGTCTATTTGTTATTTATGGCCTGTACGCCTCATTATTGATCTGAGCTTCTACATCTTGAATTCGAATAACATTCGATAAAACATAATTGCTGGATTATTTTGACTATAATAAATAAGCAGATGAAACATAGTAGGCCTATACACTGTTTATCACAGATTACTTTGGACCAAAGTTACCATATTATAATTAATTATTATATAGTTCTATTCATTCATTTTATTTAAATTAGCACTGGTTAAAATGTATAAAGCATGAACAAGATATGAAACAATATTTATTAATAATACACAGTTTAAATATCACAAATATCAAATTGTATTTTCATTTGCGTCCTATGCTGGCTAATTACGACGTTTAACCTGTTATCATAATGAAATTCATGCATTTATTTATTTGTCATTTAAACTGATGCAAACAGGGAAAGAGAGTAGAAAACACTTATTATCCTGTCGCCCCCTCTAGTGGACAGCATTAAGTATTACGGCCTTCATTGCTCAGATAACTCAAGTCGATGGATTTTTTGGGAAAGTCTGACCAGTTAGAAGCAAGTTAGACCAGTCTGAGGGTCTGAGCTGAGTTTGGTGAAGCATCAAAGTTCTAGGCGGAGTCAATTTCTCATAATAATAATAACAATTAATCCCAAACCTGGTAATTTTGTCAGTATTTAATTTACGTTCACTGATTCTGGCTTCTCTCTTTTCTGTCTCTTTCTTTTCATGTGAACTGAGTAGGCTACACATGCTTAAATTCAAAAAATATAAACTTTATTTCTATTCAAAATTATTTATAGCCCATAGGCTATATGTCACACACGCCTACCTGCCTTTTGATGTAAATAAAAGACTAGAGTGGTAAATGTTACGGACATATTATCATGGTACAGTTCAGCCTATTATTGATTTTTATTTCCACTTCCCTTTTATCCAAAGAGACGGAACTATTTGCACTGTATTTATCAATGGGAAATATGCTAATATAATCTGTCATATACTGTGGCTCACATTAATGGGGTTGCTTGCAAGTCGCAGCAGCACGAATTACGTGACCAGCAACATATTTCTAAATCAAATAGTGTGTGTAGTTAACAGTGAGTGGTGGTTTCAGACATTATTTCATTAAAGGGCATTTGTCAGTGCCGCACTCGTAGCCTACTGACTCTTATTCTGCCTGACAGAAAGAAAAGCTCACAGCTTACTGAAGGCGGAGCGGTTTGACCAATCAGATGAAAGGGGCGTTTCAGCGCCGCCCACGTGTGCAAATGAAATATCGAACCCATAAACCGACTTGTAAACGAAAAATGAAAAATCTAGCCAAAATCTAGCCAAAAAAACGAATAAACGAGCTGGTTTTCATTTCTCCTTATTCCATTCTAAACAGGAAATGAAATGATCAAAAAGTGCACGGACCCTATGACTTAGCACGACGGTGTAATAAGTTTATATACACTAGATGTCGCCTTGGCTACGGCAGTTTGGAATATTCTGGGCTCATCTGATTTTTTTGTACATAGCATAACCTACTTTGTTATGATTTTAGTATCATAATGATTAATAAATGCACGCACAATTATCATGAACTTGATTTGAACAAATGCCTATCAACTTGTGTGTGCAAAATTCAGAATTAAATGAATGTGCAGCAATTTGTACAAATAGAGAGTCTGTAGGCCTATACTGTTGTAGCCATTAAATAAGCGCATTTATTTTCATATTTGTTCAAATGTTATAATGTTATTTTTTTCCCCCATGTATGTTGATTTATGAAAAGTGAACAGCACGAGTAAAAGTGAATTTCGTTTTGTATAAATTGTATCTTAATTTTAATACATTTTTCATCAGCCTGTATTTAATAAATAAGATCAATAAGATTTAATAAATAATAATAAAAAAATGATAATCTTGCATTGCACGTTAACTGGAGCGCATCTCATCCTAACTTAACGAAACTCATTGTATGCCTCACACACACAGACATGAGAAATACATCAAATACACAAAGCTTGAAATGTCTTTAAACGAAATAATTCAAAACGAAAAGAAAAAGGCTACTCTCTGATTATGTAATCCATTATGTGCATTTCTCTCTATAGGCGCGTTCACTATACGGCGATCGTCAACTTCATCTTTGCAGCCGAGTCGACACTGTCAGAAAACACTAGATTATTAATAAAAATCAATGCACGCGTCACCGGATTTACAAATGCACATCTTGCTTGTTGCACCCACACATATTATGTCGAAATAACGAGATATTATGTTGAAATAACATTATTAATAATAATACATATTTTATAATATTTGATTGAATGCTGAATGTTGTTCAGTTAATAAAATGAAAACTTTAATTGTGATCATTAAAATAATTGAATATGAAATATTTAGTGGCCAAGTTTTGCTAATTAATTAATTTATATATGTAAGGCATTAGTTCCAATCAACTGCCGCAGCCAAGGCCACGTCTAGTGTATATATCTATGACTTGGCACTTCTGGGTAAAGATGCGATCAGTCAAATGAAATCCAATAAACGTATAAATAAATATTCCAAATGAAAAAGCGATGGGAAATGTCGTCCAATTTTCTAATACTATTATTTGATGACAACAATACATTTGTAAAAGAAAATCCAGCCATTTCTGTTTTTTTAAAGAAAAAAACCAAGCTGCACCCTTTTTTAAATGTCATCTTTGATTCCGAAAGAGAATAATGAACGGGGCGATGTGCAGATTGTAAATCTTAAAAAATGATTGAATGATTTTCTTGTGTCATTATGATGAAGAAACAAGTCCAAAAAAAAAAAAAAAAGTCGAAAAAAACCATTTGTGGAAGGCATCCGATGAGTGTCAACCCGGCCAGATCAGCAAGTGCATCAAGGCAACCACGATTAGCCGGTGCACCAGCCAGCAAAGTGATTCAATGGTTCATAGGTGTAGCTCGCAGCCTCATCGCCCTACCCTCCACATCCTAAAGAGTGTACAGGCTGTTATTTATATAGGGCAGATAAGACCTGTGTTTCTCTTCGACGGTAACTGTAAATTGAATTGAAGCTGCGATTTTTGAAGTTGTATATACTCGCGCGGGCAAATACAGATGTGTTAAACACGATAAGAACACAAATTCTACCTTTATTCGTTAATACAGTCGGTATTTCCCACAATGATTCTGCTTTGCTATTGGCCACGTCACGATCAGTAAGCGCTGCTATTGGTGGTCACGATTATTAAGTACGAAAATGAAAATTCTGTCAGTAATTCCTCACCCTCATGTTGTTCCAACCCCTTCGTTCATCTTCGGAACACAAATTAAGATATTTTTGATTAAATGACTAAATTGGACTATATTAAGGATGTGTTTAATGAACTTTTCTGGGCCAGCAAGTTTCAAACCCTTAGAAGCCTGAAGAAGTCTCGTTCCGAACACATCGCGATATTTGGCATCAGTTCACGTGTGTCAGATGTTGGTAAGTAGTAAATACGCTGTCCGAATAATGTGTGATATATAATGTATTTTCTGTTTGTCGATATTAATCAGATTAGCTCACGTTCAGTCACGGCATTATATCTGTCATCTCCACTGAGGCTTTGCGTTTTATTGCTTTCTAATTCAAAACAGGGTGATTAAGTTACACTGCCTGTGAGCATAGGCCTAAAGACCTTAAATCAGTTAATCATATTCATATCAGATTAAAAGTAGTACAATTAGTTCCAAAGTTGTATTTGTAGTAGAAGCACAGTACAAACAACACTTACCATGCTTTTACCACATTAACATTAGTTTTACTGTGGTAAGTGTAGTAAAAAGACAGTAATCACAAAACTTACCATGCTTTTACCACACTGTATTGGGAGTTTTAATGTGATACTTATTGTAAATGCACATTAACCACAACGCTTACCATGCTTTTACCACAGGAATGATGTAAAACAACATAATGATATTTTATTTTCTCTTTTTTCAGCTGAAAAGACCAAAAGGACCTTTCGGACTATTATTGTTTGAGGACAAGTAAACGGAGGAGACCGACAGCTGCAAAGGCAAATATTCGCAATGGTATATACATGTGTTGGTTCGAACCCTAAATCAAACATTTTATCAAGCATTTGTTGTTTCTTAAACCTTTTCTCGCAAAACCCATAGCCCAATCAGTACGAAGATAGTCTGAAAGTCTTAATAATTCACAAGATTTAACAAGTTGTCAAATTCGTATACGATACTCGTACATATTTGTATACTCGTACACACACTGTCAGAAAGTTGATATTAATTGCATTGTATTGATTACAATTAGTGATGCACCGATGTGAAAATTGAGGCCGATACCGATAACCGATATTAATATTGCTGTTATGGCCGATACCGATATTTGCCGATGTCGATATCTCTGTATAGAAAACAAATTTTAATGATTATCAAATAAAGAGCTATTTTCCAAAACACTTTTTTTTTACTTTAGAAATGACTGATATTGGGCACCTTTACCTGTGTGCAAAATATGTCACATACGACACACATGCATTATACTGCATTGCATATACAGTAATGTGTGCTGGTCAACTTGTCTAAAATTAAGAAACCCTTAGAAAACAGTAAAAAAAAACACACAAAAAACAGGAACATTGTGTAAAATTAAGATAGGCTACTTTATTTATTATTCCAATATCCAAATATCGAGGGCTTGGAACCAGAGGGGCGTAAGTGGCATTTGACAAACTTTACAGGAGAGCCAAAACAAAATTTTGACCACACTTCAATCAACTGTATTTATTAACCTTCAACCACAACATTGCAACCACATACATACTTATATGAGTAAGTTCTTAAGTGAACATATTATGGAATATTAACACGATGAACATATTCTAAAACCTTGCAAAATCTTGAAAATATGGCAAAAACATCAAATACGCCTTTTTGGCACCAAACATTTCCAATTCGTCTAAAGAAAAATAGGGCGTATCTGCTGATCAATGCAGAAATGATTGGTCAAAACATTGGTTAAAAACACTCTAACTTCATAACTTTTCATTTGATTTAAAATACTGCATACATAGTCATTTCATCATTTCAAACTGTTTAACATTTCATTTCTAACCGTTTAATTTCAATTCTCATTTATGAGTTCACATTCATGTCAAACAGTTTAACATTTAATTTCAAACAGTTTAATTTCTCTTGTTTATTACACATTTCACTTTTTAGTTCACTTTAGTTGAACTAAAAAGTTCACTCACTGCCCACTGTCAGAGTGTTATAGAACTCTGCATAACAGTGAGGAATACTCCCATTGGTGCACAGGGTGAGTAGGTCTTTTTTCTTTAAGGCACTGATCACTGGAGGATTTTCATACAATGAGCTGGGGTGTGTGGTTCTGGTGCCTCTTGTTGCCTGTTGTGCCACCGTCAGTTTTCGGAAGGTTGGGGCGGTGAAATCATACTTGAAGAAGATTGTTTTTGGTTCATCTTTCGTGTAGCGGAACCATTTAATCTTCTGCCAATGAACTGATTGTCCCTCCTCATCTTTTGTTCTGTTTTTGAGTATGTGGTTGGAGAGGGACTTGAAGTCCAGAAAGTCCTTGTGTTCAAGTTCATGTACACTGTATGGGTCGTTCCTTCTTGCCATTCTCACAAGTGTGTAGTAGCCATCAGTAAATAGAAGTATGGGAGTAAATAGAAATGGGAGTAAATAGAAACTTTTCTTCTTGCAGTTTCCACTGCAGCATGCACACTATCACACTCCATGTCTAGTAGCCATCCATGATGGCTACTACACACTTGTGAGAATGGAAAGAAAGAACGACCCATAGTGTACATGAACTTGGACACAAGGACTTTCTGTACTTCAAGTCCCTCTCCAACCACATACTCAAAAACAGAACAAAAGATGAGGAGGGACAATCAGTTCATTGGCAGAAGATTAAATGGTTCCGCTACACGAAAGATGAACCAAAAACAATCTTCTTCAAGTATGATTTCACCGCCCCAACCTTCCGAAAACTGACGGTGGCACAACAGGCAACAAGAGGCACCAGAGGCACCAGAACCACACACCCCAGCTCATTGTATGAAAATCCTCCAGTGATCAGTGCCTTAAAGAAAAAAGACCTACTCACCCTGTGCACCAATGGGAGTATTCCTCACTGTTATGCAGAGTTCTATAACACTCTGACAGTGGGCAGTGAGTGAACTTTTTAGTTCAACTAAAGTGAACTAAAAAGTGAAATGTGTAATAAACAAGAGAAATTAAACTGTGTGAACTTAAATGTTAAACTGTTTGAAATTAAATGTTAAACTGTTTGACATGAATGTGAACTCATAAATGAGAATTGAAATTAAACGGTTAGAAATGATCAAATTAAATGACTATGTATACAGTATTTTAAATAAAATGAAAAGTTATGAAGTTAGAGTGTTTTTAACCAATGTTTTGACCAATCATTTCTGCATTGATCAGCAGATACGCCCTATTTTTCTTTAGAGGAATTGGAAATGTTTGGTGCCAAAAAGGCGTATTTGATGTTTTTGCCATATTTTCAAGATTTTGCAAGGTTTTAGAATATGTTCATCGTGTTAATATTCCATAATATGTTCACTTAAGAACTTACTCATATAAGTATGTATGTGGTTGCAATGTTGTGGTTGAAGGTTAATAAATACAGTTGATTGAAGCGTGGTCAAAATTTTGTTTTGGCTCTCCTGTAAAGTTTGTCAAATGCCACTTGCGCCCCTCTGGTTCCAAACAATGTGTAGGCCATACATGTATTTTTTAGAGCCAGAAGGGCGTAAGTGGACATACGCCCCTCTGGCTCCAAACAATGCTCAAACTTTTGTGTTAGGTCTTTGTTGTTTTGTTGCTTTATTCAATACAAGTTGATTTCTGATGCGTCTTTTTGGCACAACTAGATAGAGCTCATCAAGACCTTTAATTTGATATATAGAACTCATTTTCGCCCAAAATGCCACTTACGCCCCTCTGGTTCCAAGCCCTCGATATGATACTAAAAAATACCACAGGGAAAAGGGCTTCTATTTGTGACGTGCTGTCTTTGCGTTTGAACATTGCACATTTTAAACAGGACACTCATTAACTGAATAAATGTTAGCCAATACAAACATATTTATAGAAAACAGTTGACAATGAATAGACAGGAGTCCAATAATAGCATAACGAATCATTCTTAAAATAATAACAAGTAGCCTAGGCTATAAGACCAATCCGACATGGGCTGTGTTAACAGTAAAACGTCCGTCATTTAACGAATTTTAAAAACACGGATGGATAATACAAAATACTTTCTGATATTTTGACAGAAAAAAAACAAGCAAGAACAAAATTTAAACTTAGCCCGTCAATTTTTCATTTTACAATTATCTTCTCTCTCTGTGTGTGCACGCGTCCGTGTTTGTGAGAGAGAGAGCTCGCGCAGCACTGATACAACGGTAGCCTACTTTTTAATCCACAAGTAACGAACGCGCTAGTTTTCATACAAAATAAATATGTAACATAATTAGGTAGGCTACTTTAGTTATTATTAATACAATAACGTAACACATGAAGGCTATACGTTTCTCAACACTGAGAATGAATCAATAAACGCCTGTTTCTCCACTCGCGCTTATCAGTAATCCACAAATCACACGTGCTGTCACTTTTGAGAAAAATCTAATTCGAACGGGTATCAAATATCAAGCAATATATTCAAATATCTACGAGTCAAAAAACGATCAGTCAAAAATGTGTCATGAAGAGGAAAAAAACATAAGTCGCACTGGACTGCGTTAACAATGTTACGGACGGGACAGTTGACTTGAGCGCTCTGAAAGCGCCACTAAGACTGCTTTAAAACTTTCACAGAGACCTCAAACAGAAAGCACAAAAAGCCTGTCTTTAAATTTAATTTCGTTTTGTATTAATTGTATCTTAATTTTGATAAATGTTTCATCAACCAATTGCCTGGATTGAATTAAATAAGAAGTAAATATAGTAGAAAATATTTAATCAGGACACGGAGGCGAGGGCGCGTGAACCTGGAGCGCGTCTCATCAATGAACCGAAATCTACCTGCCTCACAGACCGGAGACATATATAGAAAGCTTGAAATGTCTATTTTTAAACAGAACAATTCAAAACGAAAGAAAACAGACTGTTCTCTGCTTATGTCATCTGTATGAAATGTGTATTTATCTCAGGCACATTCACTACTGCTAAGATCGAGTCAGCATCGTCAACTTCATCTTCAACTTCACACGTCAAATGTCGGCCTGTTCACATCGGCCATATTTTGACATCGGAACGATACCGATGTGTAAAAAAATGACCATATCGGCCGATATTATATCGGCGGCCGATATATCGTGCACCACTAATTACAATTATTACAAATTGGTCCCCGTCTGTTTATGTTCCAGTGATACATGACGTCTCTCCACACCTCATAACCTACCTCTGTTTGCAGGGGTGGAAAAGCTTATCTTACTTGTCACATGACATCAGATACTCGATTATTTTGTCATAATCAGACCAGTTACACTGCTGATAACTGTCCCGTTTGCATGTAAATCATTTTCACATGATTATTGCTTGCTATTAAAGACGTACTTTTATTCATAGAAATGCCCCCACATATCAGTGAACTTATAATATAAAAATGCTTTTAAAATTTAATTATTCAACACTCTTTACAGAAAAAAATATCCTACAGTTATACATAAACTGACTATTTGCAAGTAATGTATTAAAATTACCTTCCTTTCCGTCTTGCAGGATTACTTGGTCCTTTTTTTTTTTTTAAAGCTCTACAATATCAAACTCAACAGCTCTTTTAAGAGCCAACCCTCACAAGAGCTACTAGTGAGTCGCAGCGAATCTTGCCGGGATCAGCCCTTCCCAGGTAAAGTTTCTAGAATATTGAAATCGGTATTTACTCATCAAATGCTCTCTCCTGAATCGCCGCCGCTAGAGTTCTTACGAGATCAAGAAAATATGATCATATAACAGCGATTTTATCATCACTGCATTGGTTACCTATAAAGTTCCGTATTAATTATAAGGTATTGCTACTGACTTATAAAGCTCTAAACGGCTTAGCTCCAGTCTATTTAACGGATCTTCTATCGCCCCTATAATCCATCGCGCTCTTTAAGATCACTAAATTCAAGGCTTTTGGTCATACCTAGGATATCCAGAACCACCAAAGGAGGGAGAGCATTTTCACATTTGGCTCCAAAACTCTGGAATAGTCTTCCTGATACTGTTCGTTGCTCAGACTCGCTCTCCCAGTTTAAAACTAGATTAAAGTCGCATCTCTTCAGCCAGGCATTCATATAATCCTACAGTTCAAACTACAATCCGGCCTGTAGCTCATAAATGCCAGAGGAGAACTGGCCCCCGACTGAGCCTGGGTTCTCCCAAGGTTTTTTTTCTCCATTAGGTCACCTGATGGAGTTTTAGGACACCATTAGGTCACTTGATGGAGTTTTTCGGTTCCTTGCCACTGTTGCCTTTGCCTTGCTCAGTTGGGGATATTTTGGGGATATTTAATTTAATTTTATCAATCAATAAATTCCTCTTGAAACAAACATTGTTGTATTATTTTAATTTAATACTGTGAAGCTGCTTTGATACAATCTGTATTGTGAAAAGCGCTATACAAATAATAACTTATTTATAACTGTCTTAATTTATGTTTCAAGAACAATAGTAATTGCACATAGAGTAAGTCGAGACTTTCTTGTTTTACAGCAGAGAAGGAAGACCAGTCCTTATATCAACGCAAGCTAATCGAATAAGTCCTTTGTTTCGGGTGAGGAAGGAACATCTGGTGCCCAAAGAAGACAGAAAGCTGCACGAGTCCATTGGTATGTCTTGTATTGAAACAATGCTGTAATATGTAGTACATAATTTGATGTTGACAATTTTACATTGTACAGGTTATCACTTGGTTTTTGACCAAGTGAAGCTCTTGAAACAAGTGACAGGAGAGTATGTAACTTGTCTGGAAAGTATCAGAGTCGCATTTGGCACGCGTGCCTTAGGTTGCCGACCCCTGGTCTAGCCTATAGTCTATGGTACCAATCACGTTAGTGAAGCCTGAGTAACATATACTGTAATCGGCATGGTCATGAATGCATGATCTTCATAAAAAATTATGATAGCCTAAAAAAAAACTGCTTAAAAAAAAAACTGCTTTACAACATTGGGTCTTAAAGGTGCTGTATGTAGTATCACATTAAAATGATCCACTTTTCGGGTTTTGCTATTACCTCTGAAAGCAAGTATTCTTATGTTTATGTGAAGGTGCCGGGTCGGATTTACCGCGAAATCCAGTGACGTCACCTGCATGCGCGGAGCGCTCCCGAGCCTCTCGCCTCGTCTAGCCTACTGATTTTGCACTCAACAGCGACGACACTGCAACTTATGACATGGACTTATGACTTATGCAACTTATGACATGTCTGATAACACTAAGAAACGACCTGCTCCCAGCACAACACAGACTCCAACACAAACTCCACTTATTGATAAAAAAAACCAATAAAACGTTTTTTTCTTTCTGCTGAAGCTCGTATTAAAGGCCAGACGTGAATCGGATGAACTTCGGGTGAAAAAACACGGATCAACATCGGCAGGGCGTTTGAATCATGGAGAGACCTTATCTACAAACCTAGAATGTATACATTTCCTGAAGAAAATGTGAAGTAGTGCTTGCAGTGGCAAAATTCGGCACGGTTGATAGGGTTCCATTCTTATCATGGGACGAGCATGGAGCATTAGTTCAACGTCAAGCTGATAAAAGTAGCCTATTATTGTAACGTTGCAGTGGGAGTTTACCTGAGTTTCTAGCATGTTGTGGGATGCTCTCTCTGGTGTGTTGCGTGACGCGTCTCAGTCTGGCCGGTATTCCACAGTGCTCGCTCATAAATTCGAGCACGCGCAAGAGCACGCGCTTGTCAACTTATTGGTTGCAATCTGAAACATCACCGCTAGAGGCCGCTGAAAACTACATACAGCTCCTTTAAGTGGCTTGGAAATGCCACAAAAAAACCTAAAACTGTTTTTTTAAACCTAAAAGCGCCAGGTAAACTCCGAATGACACGACAGACAGCACTTTCCATCAAGTTCTCCGCATCTCCAATAGTGTAAAGGAAAGAGCCACTCGCAAATAATCTTAAAGCTGCCGTCGGCAACATTTTTTTGATCATATTCAGTGTAATCGACACTATAATCCGACAGAACAACATAAATAAGGTGGTTTTAGAAAAAAACCCGAGCTTCTAACTCCACCTGGAGCGTGTTATTTGTTTTCCAAAAATCCAGCGCTCCCGCTTCATCAGGTCCAATCAGCGCAGGGGGGTGTGAGATCTGACTGTCAATCACAGGTCGTGCACACGCCACAGATCCCCCTCACTCGCACATGTTAATATCACATGCACACGCCACGCCTGAAGTTCGCCTGGAGATTGCATGAAGCGTGATGGCGTAGAGAAAATCTACTAACAAGCTTCCAATTCCTCGGTTATTGCTATCTATGGCTAGATTAGCCAGGGCAGCCTACCTCCGAGTCCATGGTGTTGATAGATGCTGAAGAGACGGACGCGTTCACAGAAAATCAGGTACACACGCACAGTGACGCACTGACGAGCACGACCTCGATGGGAGGGTGCTCGCTGGTAGTGGGGAGGGGCATGAGAGTTGTAAACATTCAAAATTTTGGCTCATCGACCCAATCTGCCAGACTTGCCGACGGCAGCTTTAAGGCAATGCAAACAGTTTGTGCTGTTGTTAAAGCCCGACTCCGACAAGTCGAAAATAAGTGTGCGTTTCCAACAAATGAATCATGTAAACGACAATCTCACCAGTCACGAGAAAAAATATATATCTCAGAAAGTGCACTATTGTAACGCAAAATCTCAGTTCTTCGTACCTCAGGGCCCGTTCTTCGTACGTCGCTAACTCAGTTAGCTGGATTTGATTATTGGCGATTTGGCATGATCTGGGATTGTTTGGTTCTTCGACGCTCATCCTGGACTTGCTGTCATAGCAACAGGTGCGCAAGCTTATTTCATGTTAACAGGATTAGATCCCGGCTTCATAAGCGCTGGACTTCCCGTATCAGCTCCGCTTATGAAGCCGC
Organism: Leuciscus leuciscus; assembly: GCF_965113295.1. NCBI lineage: Eukaryota > Metazoa > Chordata > Actinopteri > Cypriniformes > Leuciscidae > Leuciscus > Leuciscus leuciscus. The sequence continues at coordinate 769,678 of NW_028118563.1, forward strand.
AGTCTAATCCTGTTAACATGAAATAAGCCTGCTCCCGAGCAGGTTTAAGCTTGCGCACCTGGGGCCCGTTCTTCGTACGTCGCTAACTCAGTTAGCTGGATTTGATTATTGGCGATTTGGCATGATCTGGGATTGTTTGGTTCTTCGACGCTCCTCCTGGACTTGCTGTCATAGCAACAGGTGCGCAAGCTTATTTCATGTTAACAGGATTAGATCCCGGCTTCATAAGCGGAGCTGATACTGTACCAGCCATTTGGATTATAGACATACTTAATTTAATGCAGCAACAAATTATTTACAGTGTAGCAAGATGATTTAAAACTCATTTACCTGTAATTAAGGTGTTGCTGTTACTGGTCCCTGGCTTTAGGTCTAAAGGCCTATTTATACTTCTGCGTCGAACTTACGCCGTAGCTACGTCGTAGGCTGTGCTTAGCGCGCGTACCCTTTGGCGTACCCTGATGCGCACCTCTCCAAAAATGTAACAACGCGTCAATTCTACGCGGACGCAAGCGCTGTGATTGGTCTGCTAGAACCCCTCCCTCGGGTTTCACATGGTCCCTCTGCATGAGTAATTGCGCGTCAACGCGGACAACGACGCAGAAGTATAAATTAAAACCAACGCGTTGCCTACAGCGTAGAGGCTCCGGCGTAGGTCCGACGCAGAAGTATAAATAGGCCTTAAGGAAGAGCTGCCCCCAGGAATGCCCTCCACAATGGGTCGGTTCTCATTTAGCCCAAGGGCCAGCTCTTCTGCCGGGGTATAACGTGGGGGTGCAGGACCACCACCTGTTTTTTTCTGCTCCGCCTTTTCCTTGGTTGCAGATAACCATAAACAGACAAACAGACACATCATTTAAAATGTCTTTGCTAAAAGAGACTAATCAGTAGAAGTAGAAAAGATTACCAGTTTGAAGAATATTCTTGTACTTCACTTTTACTTGTTCCCATGTTCTAGTGGGTCCTGAGGTGGCTCTGACATTAAGCAATTATGAAATTATTAAAATACAAGAATATATACTGTAATAAGTGATATAACCATAACATGGAACACTTACGCATTTAATTTGTCTGTTACTTTTTGCCAGCCCTCTCGAGTCCTGGCTTTTGCACACTTTGATTCCCAGTGTTCCCTGGCGTTTTAATTATATTTTTCAAACTCTGCATACCCTTCCAGTAAAAATTCCTGCTCTGCTGCGTTGAAAAACTGAGCGCGCTCTTTGGCCATGGTGAGCAGCCAATAGCAGCGTTGCTGATCAATGTTTCTACTATCGATACATATCCCCTTTTAAACCAGAGCGTGAACGCGCAATTATCTCACTAACTCAATCCAGCTATACTAATCATATCCGGCAGGTGTGTTCGAAGAACCAAATTAGTCAGATCATGATTAGCACGATGATATCATCTTGGATGTCTCGTTTGATCTCAGATGTTTTAAGCAACGTACGAAGAACGGGCCCCAGTTGCTATGACAGCAAGTCCAGGATGAGCGTCGAAGACCCAAACAATCAAATCCAGCTAACTGAGTTCTTCGACGCTCATCCTGGACTTGCTGTCATAGCAACTGGGGCCCGTTCTTCGTACGTTGCTTGAAACATCCAAGATCAAATTATGAGACATCCAAGGTGATATCATCGGCCTAATCATGATCTGACTAATTCGTTTCTTCGAACACACCTGCCAGTTATGATTAGTAGAGCTGGATTGAGTTATCTGAGATAACTGCGCGTTCATGCGCTGGTTTAAAAGGGGATATGTATCGATAGTAGAAACATTGATCAGCAACGCTGCTATTGGCTGCTCACCATGGCCAAAGAGCGCGCACAGTTTTTCTCCGCAGCAGAGCAAGAGTTATTGAAGGTTATGCAGAATATGAAACCTTAATTAAAACGCCAGGGAACCAGGAGAGAGGGCTGGCAAAAAGTAGCAGACAAATGAAATGCGTAAGTGTTCCATGTTATGGTTATATCACTTATTACAGTGTATATTCTTGTATTTTAATCATTTCATAATTGCTTAATGTCAGAGCCACCTCAGGACCCACTAGAACAGTGTTCTTCAACCCTGCTCCTGGAGGACCCCCAACACTGCACGTTTTCTTTGTCTCCCTAATCAAACACACCTGATTCAACTCATCAGCTCATTAACCCATGTGATAATGAGTTGATGAATTGAATCCGGTGTGTTTGATTAGGGAGACAAAGAAAACCAGCAGTGTTGGGGGTCCTCCGGGAGCAGGGTTGAAGAACACTGCACTAGAACATGGGAACAAGTAAAAGGGAAGTACAAGAATATTCTTCAAAATGGTAATCTTTTCTACTTCTACTGTTCTTTGTCTCTTTTACAAAAGAAAAGCACCGTTAAATGTGTTTGTCTGTTTATAACAGCAACCAAGAAAAAGGCTGAGCTGAAAAAAAACAAACAGGTGGTGGTCCTGCTCCCTCACATTATACCACATTATACCCCAGCAGTAGAGCTGGCCCTGGGGTTAAATGTGAACCGACCCATTGTGGAGGGCATCCCTGGGGGCAGCTCTTCCTCAGACCAACAGCCAGGAACCAGTAGCAGCAACACCTTCATTACTGGTAAATGAGCTTTAAATGATCTTGCTACACTGTAAAATATATCTTTTTTTTTTGCCGCATTAAATTAAGTAGGCCTATATAATCCAAATGGCTGGTACAGTAATTTCAGCTGTTAAATATTGAGTAGTGATCAATTGCTTTGACTTGTGAAGGTGAAAACTGCTGAACTTAATGTAAGAATATTTTGCCATGAGTTACTGATCACATTTGTTCATATAGTGTAGTTCATTGTAATGCCATTGTGTTTCCTCTTTTGTGCAGTTTTACATAATACACCAACACTTGTACCTGTTCCCAAGAAAGTAGTGGCTGAAATATGTGCAGTAAGTGGACTTTTTCTAACTTTACATCAAAAGGGAAGAAAGTGCAACACTTTGTAATGCCCATTTGTTTCCATTGCACAGGACAGTGAAGAAACCCTCTCAGATGACTGTCCTTTGGAGGAAGTACTTGTAAGTGCATAAATAACTTTACTTCATTTATAGTAACTTGTGTACATATTATTTCTGACTGCAATATGAGTTGCAGGAGGAAAGGCCTACTGCACAAAGTGATACAGAGGTGGGCAGTGTAGTAACCTACTTGTACTTTTTATTTTTGTTGCATGAGGCTTGTGTTGACAGTTCTTTTTTATTTTTTTATTCTTTTTATCCAAACATGGCACAGGGTGATATCCGTATATAAACGGAATCTACAACAGAAAATTTAGTATTTTGACCTGAAAAAACAGAAAAATGAAGGGGAGAAATAGAACTTGACACCTTAAAGAAGAAAAAACTGGCACTAGAGATTGAGTTGCTTCAAAAGGAACTTCAGAGTAAGTGCTAAATACACTATTTCACACAGAGTACTATTGCTGACCTTGGATAACAATATATCTTATTGCAGGCAAAAGATGACCATCATTGGCTTTTCTTGACAAAGAATAATTGAAATAAAACTCAAGGAACTAAGCATGTTGTCTTGTCTTCTATTCATTTAATGAAGGTTTTTGTTTTAAAAAAAAAAAAAAAAAATGGTGTTCCACAATTCTGTCCCGTGCAGCTCTGCCACTAGGTTGGTCCAAGTGCACTGGCTGGAGGTCATCATCAGGCTGCACCTCCACCACAGGGGTCCTCTCCTTTCTGATGGTGGCACTATTGTGGAGTATGGCACATGCAACAATAATGTCACAGGCCCTGTCAGGTGCAACCCTCAGACACTGAAATCTTTCCTTTAGTTGCCCAAAGGTCATTTCAATGCGTGCCCTTGTCCTGGCTAGAGCTGCATTGAAACGGGTTTGTGGTCCGGGGTTTGGGTCAGGGAATGGCGTCATGAAATACTGCCTGCAGGTATAGCCCCTGTCACCAAGCAGGATCCCGTCGTAAGCACCTGGAAAAATGCAGTTTTGTTAGGCTCAGAATAAATGTATGTAATACAGTGAGCTTGATATTAAATATTTCCTTACCACGTTCAAATAATGTGCATAAATGTGACTCTCTGAAAATCCTGGAGTCATGCACAGAACCAGGCCATTTTGCTTCCACATTTGTGATGTAGGACATGGAGTCACACACCATCTAAGATATTTTTAATCAGTCAACTGCATACTTTTTGATTACATTACTTTTTGTATTATTTGATATATTCTGGACTCGCTTCTCCAAGGTAAATGGTGAATTGTTTGATGTCAGGCTGCATGCTCAGAAAGCGGCAGTGGATTGTGCAGCGTGAGACCACCTTCAGCGACAGGTTCTTGTCGTAAAAACGGACAAGACATGGCTGCGAAAGACTTCCCGTATCACCTCCGCTTATAAAGCCGGGATCTAATCCTGTTAACATGAAATAAGCCTGCTCCCGAGCAGGTTTAAGCTTGGGCACCTGTTGCTATGACAGCAAGTCCAGGATGAGCGTCGAAGAACCAAACAATCCAAGATCATGCCAAATCTCCAACAATCAAATCCAGCTAACTGAGTTAGCGACGTACGAAGAACGGGCCCCTGGGGCCTGTTTCAGAAAGGAGGTTCAACTGAGTTGGCTTACCCTGAGATGGGAAACTCTGAGTTTTCGGTTACAGAACAGCGGAAATTAGTTAGTTCAATCAACTCTGAGTTGACTGACTCTGAGTTAAGCGCGTGCACCACCACTATAAAAAGCCATTATCAATGGAGTGCAGATATTATGAGTCACCATGGTAACAGCGCCAGACAAAAAGAGGTCTGCATATTTCTCACCAGCTTCTGCAAGCGTAAGAAGACATATTATTATTTTTTAAATATCGGCTGCAGCAGCGAAGGACAACTAGAGTTAGCTAGGGAGAAAATAGTTGCTCGAGTCAATGCGTATGTTTACATTTTAATTAGTTATACAGTGTTGGGTGTAATTAATTACCAAGTCATCTAAATACTGTCATTTAATTAAAGGGATTACTCTTAATTCTTCTGTAATTTGAAGTAAAATCTGATGTAATTGCATTAGACTATAGAACAATTCTGTATATTTAACATACATTTTTAAAAGGTATATTTTTTATGTAACCTTCTCCCTCTACACACTTTGGTCAATTCAAGAATAATCCATGCAATTGTATATTGTTTATTTGAAAGCATTAAAAGTGCAGTTTCTTGTCTCTCCTTGTATTGTTCAAGTGGTTGAGGTTGATATGGGATTTATTAATAAGTAGACCAATACTTTCTAAAGATAGTCATTATTACATGAATCTAATTACACGGTTGAAGATGTCATTTGTAGTTAGTAATTAATAACTATTTTAGAGTAACTTACCCAACTGTTATAATATCAGAGGTGAAACTGGAAGAACAGTATGTTATTCAACCTAATTTTAATTTTCATGGGTGCAATCCTGCAGGTATTAAAAGAACATGGCAGCAGCTGAAAATTAAATATAAGAACATAATTCAATCAGGTAAGGTTTGAGCATATCATGGGTGTAGGCTACCTGCATTTACAAATATTTGACATATTAAATAACTAAATAGCATCCCAGTGTCTAGCAGTGCAGCAGCATTTTTGGCTGGGGGAATTCCTGGAGGGACTTCAGAGCCAGTCACTCCCGAAGATCCAAGGGCCTTCACAAAATGTAAGAGGTTTACATATGTGTTATTTCTTATATAGGCTATTTTTGATATTTCCATTTATTTTACTTTGGGTTGGGTTTTTTGTTGGTCCCAACAGATTCCGATGGTAATATCTGTCTTTTGGAGCCTCCTGTCCCAACAAAACCTGCAGGCAGTTGTAAGTAGCCTACTCAATACACCAGAAATTATGACAAATAGTGTTATAAAGTGTACTCATCTTCACAGGACGATGGGGATAATGTTATGTGTCACATCAAACAATCTACACATTCAGATTTTTTCACATTTTTATGTGGAGTAGAATCTAAGTTTAAAGCTAAGTATAAATGGGTAGTCTTATCTCTCCCCCCGCCCCCAAAGTGGAAGAACAGCAGGAGGACGGTCCATCAACTTCTGTTGCACAGATGAACAGAGTTCAGTGATTTTCAGTAAATGCCACAGTTTAATTCTGTAGAATTTGTTTAGAACTACATTATGTAACTCTAATCTACTACTGTATATTCAGTTGCCAGTTAAGGAGTTAATAGACTTCATCTTATTTAAAAAATTGAAAAAAAAAAAAAAACAGTAAAAATAGCAATATTGTATTTATTAATTAAAGATTAATTTTATTAATAAAAATGTACTGAAAGAATGAATGAGGTGTTTAAACACCACTTCCTCTTTAAAAAAAGGGGAGGAGACCGAAAAAAAACTCTGGGTTTACCGAAGAAAACCTGCTCCCGGCCAGGTTAGGTTCACAGAGTAAGTTACCATGGTAACTGACTCTGAGTATAAGTTACCTCTCTTTCAGAAACGGGCTTGACTTACTCTGCTTTCTCAGGTTTAACATACCTCCCATCAGGGCCGCGGGAAGTGGGGGTGCTGGGGGTGCTGCAGAATTGTAAATGCAACGCATATATTTGTTCATTAAAATGTATAATTTTTTAGCATTTAGTCATTTATTTGTAATAAACACTTTAAGTGGGCTATTTAAAAATTGTTATTTATATGTTAAATTATCTTTTTAAAACATAAGCGCAGAGTGTTACGTAATATTGTGTGTGTGTGTGTGTGTGTGTGTGTGTCGAAAGAATTTGCCGCAGCTGCTCAAAAAAAAAAAAAAAAAAAAAAAAAAACGTCAAAAACCCCACTGTCAGTGTTTTGTAAAGAACAGGCAAATAGGCCTATGTAAAATATAGCAGGAGACATTTTAATTGTTTACTAATAAAACAGTTATTTTTTATGTCAGTGTCGGCTAGACAGATGAAGTTGACGACTCGCGATCTTCGCAGCGCCAGAGAGAAATGCACATTTCATACGAATTACATAAGCAGCGCAGTCTGTTTTCTTTCGTTTTGAATTGTTCTGCTTAAAAGTAGACATTTCAAGCTATCTATATGTCTCAGGTCTGTGAGGCAATAGGCTACCTTATAGGCCTACGCTGAGTTTCATTTATGAGACGAGCTCCAGGTTCGCCAGCGCCTCCGTATCCTGATTATTTATTTTCTAATAGCCTATATTTAGGCTACTTCTTATTAAATCCTGACAATTTGTTGATGAAACATCGATTAAAATTAAGATACAATTAATACAAAACGAAATTAAATTTAAAGACAGGCTTTGTGCTTTCAGTTTGAGGTCTCTGTGAAAGTTTTAAAACATTATTTTAGTGCCGCTTTAGAGCGCTCACGTCCGTAACGGAGAACTGTCTGTAACATTTTTTTTTTTTTTTTTTGTGAAATAAATTTCTAAAAAAATGCGACTTAGTCCAGTGCAACTTAGGCTATAGATGTTTTTTTCTTCCCCGTGGCGCATTTTGTGACTGATATGCGACTCCGGAGCAATGAAAATAAAAGGGACTCCGGAATAAAAGCAGAATCAATAAAAGTAAAAAATGTGATGTGCAGTCAGGTTTGAGTGTGTGCGCGTTTTTTGAGGAGTTTTATAGTCTTGATATTGTTTCTTATTCAAAAGTGGTGACGCGACGCGACTGATTTATTATGAGTGTTGGAAACAGTTCTGCTGCCTAATATATTTGATGAATAAAAGGTTAAAAAGAACTGCATTTATTAAAAAATATATATAATTTCTAATAATATAAATCTTCTTTACTATCACTTTTTTTAAAATCAATTTAACACATCCTTGCTGAATAAAAGTATTGATTTATTTAAAAAAATAAATAAAAAAATACTGACCTCAAATTACTGACCAGTAGTGTATATTGTTGTTACAAAAGATTTCTATTTTTTAAAAAATTGCTTTTTTCAATTTTTTTTTCCATTTTTTTTTTACATTTTTATTCATCAAAGTATCCTAAAAAAAGTATCACAGGTTATGAAAACATATTAAGCAGCAGAACTGTTTTCAACTTTGATAATGAATCATCATATTAGAATTATTTCTAAAGGATCATGTGATAGACTGGAGTAATGATCCTGAAAATTCAGCTTTGCATCACAGAAATAAATGATCATTTAAACCAATTATTTTAAATTGTAAAAATATATCACAATATTACTTTTTTTTCTGTATTTTTGATCAAATAAATGCAGGCTTGATGAGCAGAGGAAACTTCTTTCAAAAACATTAAAAATACTAATACTTATACTTGCCCTGTAATACATGTATTCTTTGTTTTAGATGTTATTAACTTAAATTCTTATGAATAATAAAAATGTTGTAATGTCTATTTGTTATTTATGGCCTGTACGCCTCATTATTGATCTGAGCTTCTACATCTTGAATTCGAATAACATTCGATAAAACATAATTGCTGGATTATTTTGACTATAATAAATAAGCAGATGAAACATAGTAGGCCTATACACTGTTTATCACAGATTACTTTGGACCAAAGTTACCATATTATAATTAATTATTATATAGTTCTATTCATTCATTTTATTTAAATTAGCACTGGTTAAAATGTATAAAGCATGAACAAGATATGAAACAATATTTATTAATAATGTATTTTCATTTGCGTCCTATGCTGGCTAATTACGACGTTTAACCTGTTATCATAATGAAATTCATGCATTTATTTATTTGTCATTTAAACTGATGCAAACAGGGAAAGAGAGTAGAAAACACTTATTATCCTGTCGCCCCCTCTAGTGGACAGCATTAAGTATTACGGCCTTCATTGCTCAGATAACTCAAGTCGATGGATTTTTTGGGAAAGTCTGACCAGTTAGAAGCAAGTTAGACCAGTCTGAGGGTCTGAGCTGAGTTTGGTGAAGCATCAAAGTTCTAGGCGGAGTCAATTTCTCATAATAATAATAACAATTAATCCCAAACCTGGTAATTTTGTCAGTATTTAATTTACGTTCACTGATTCTGGCTTCTCTCTTTTCTGTCTCTTTCTTTTCATGTGAACTGAGTAGGCTACACATGCTTAAATTCAAAAAATATAAACTTTATTTCTATTCAAAATTATTTATAGCCCATAGGCTATATGTCACACACGCCTACCTGCCTTTTGATGTAAATAAAAGACTAGAGTGGTAAATGTTACGGACATATTATCATGGTACAGACGTAGGCTACAGTTAAGCCTATTATTGATTTTTATTTCCACTTCCCTTTTATCCAAAGAGACGGAACTATTTGCACTGTATTTATCAATGGGAAATATGCTAATATAATCTGTCATATACTGTGGCTCACATTAATGGGGTTGCTTGCAAGTCGCAGCAGCACGAATTACGTGACCAGCAACATATTTCTAAATCAAATAGTGTGTGTAGTTAACAGTGAGTGGTGGTTTCAGACATTATTTCATTAAAGGGCATTTGTCAGTGCCGCACTCGTAGCCTACTGACTCTTATTCTGCCTGACAGAAAGAAAAGCTCACAGCTTACTGAAGGCGGAGCGGTTTGACCCAGGGGTGCTGCCAGAAATTCTGGGCCCTATGGAAACCAAAATTTCTGGGCCCCCTACATTTTTTACAGATAAAATTTAACCCAATAAACATGCCCTGTATACTTTAAAAAAGATACTTAGCACATTGCATAGTTAAAATGTCTAAAGATGAGTACAAAGCCTACAAAAACAAGAAAAAAAATATAGAAATATGTACTTGTTTACATAAAAGGGCGAACATTTATTATCTCAATTGCAATTGCAAGCACAACAGAACATAATGTACACATATTGACATATACTTTACATGAACAAGCTTTAGCTGGGTCAAACTGCTCAATCAGGAAACATCAGCTAGAACTAACCCATAATTAAATCAGTCCAGGAATAAAACTAGCTAGGCCAAAAGGGCTCAAAATCAAGACACACCAGGAGTAATGCTGCAGGCCTAAACCAGTCCAGGACTAAACAAGTACTGAACCAGACATCAACTGTTTGTTATCCAGGTCTAACAAAGTTATGTTCAACATCACTTTATAATTATTATAATTTTTATAATTATAATAATATTTATAATTATTTATTTAGTTTTCTTAATATAAAATATTAAAATATCTATTTTGTAAACTCCTTATAGCCAATGGTTACTACAGACACATGTTTTATTCAATTTTATATTATCTTTCTGGGGCATTTTATTCATATTAAGAACGTCAAATTTGAGGTGTGCAGCAGCAGCCGCTGAATCTGTGTCTACGAGACATGATAACCCGGAGACAGCAGAGATGTTATTATTGTTGAATGTAAATCATAATTCAGTAATTATTTTACTAAGCTAGCTAGATAAAAGCAGGTCATGTAGCAACAAAAATAAGTAACTCTGAAAGTTTTGGAATACAGGAATAGGGCAAGCTACATTTCTTTTTGAAAAACTGTGTGACATACTGTCGACTTCGGCGTTCTCTGTCTTCTCTTTCCTTCTTTTCTTTCCGTTTTTGATGCCCTGACTTTTGATGTGACATGCCTGCGTGTGTCACTGTCTGCGCTGCATCATAGCCAATGTGCAATAAGCAAGAGACGCAGACGCTACACTAGCGATCGTAGCTCGGACAGCGCAGGTGGAATTAACCATTGTGAGGGGGAGGGGTGTGACTGAAACAGTAATACATTATTTGTTTTTTAAATATTAAATCTATGGTCAAAACGGACAAAATACACATTTAGTGCATGAGGGGCCCTAGCACATTTAATGTATGTATAAAAAAGAGAAAAGAAATAAGAAAAGAAAAAGGGGGTCTGCTCTTCTGTGCCCTAAATCAGCCTGGGCCCTTAGAATCGTCCTAACCTTCCACCCCTTTACGGCGCCCTTGGTTTGACCAATCAGATGAAAGGGGCGTTTCAGCGCCGCCCACGTGTGCAAATGAAATATCGAACCCATAAACCGACTTGTAAACGAAAAATGAAAAATCTAGCCAAAATCTAGCCAAAAAAACGAATAAACGAGCTGGTTTTCATTTCTCCTTATTCCATTCTAAACAGGAAATGAAATGATCAAAAAGTGCACGGACCCTATGACTTAGCACGACGGTGTAATAAGTTTATATACACTAGATGTCGCCTTGGCTACGGCAGTTTGGAATATTCTGGGCTCATCTGATTTTTTTGTACATAGCATAACCTACTTTGTTATGATTTTAGTATCATAATGATTAATAAATGCACGCACAATTATCATGAACTTGATTTGAACAAATGCCTATCAACTTGTGTGTGCAAAATTCAGAATTAAATGAATGTGCAGCAATTTGTACAAATAGAGAGTCTGTAGGCCTATACTGTTGTAGCCATTAAATAAGCGCATTTATTTTCATATTTGTTCAAATGTTATAATGTTATTTTTTTCCCCCATGTATGTTGATTTATGAAAAGTGAACAGCACGAGTAAAAGTGAATTTCGTTTTGTATAAATTGTATCTTAATTTTAATACATTTTTCATCAGCCTGTATTTAATAAATAAGATCAATAAGATTTAATAAATAATAATAAAAAAATGATAATCTTGCATTGCACGTTAACTGGAGCGCATCTCATCCTAACTTAACGAAACTCATTGTATGCCTCACACACACAGACATGAGAAATACATCAAATACACAAAGCTTGAAATGTCTTTAAACGAAATAATTCAAAACGAAAAGAAAAAGGCTACTCTCTGATTATGTAATCCATTATGTGCATTTCTCTCTATAGGCGCGTTCACTATACGGCGATCGTCAACTTCATCTTTGCAGCCGAGTCGACACTGTCAGAAAACACTAGATTATTAATAAAAATCAATGCACGCGTCACCGGATTTCCAAATGCACATCTTGCTTGTTGCACCCACACATATTATGTCGAAATAACGAGATATTATGTTGAAATAACATTATTAATAATAATACATATTTTATAATATTTGATTGAATGCTGAATGTTGTTCAGTTAATAAAATGAAAACTTTAATTGTGATCATTAAAATAATTGAATATGAAATATTTAGTGGCCAAGTTTTGCTAATTAATTAATTTATATATGTAAGGCATTAGTTCCAATCAACTGCCGCAGCCAAGGCCACGTCTAGTGTATATATCTATGACTTGGCACTTCTGGGTAAAGATGCGATCAGTCAAATGAAATCCAATAAACGTATAAATAAATATTCCAAATGAAAAAGCGATGGGAAATGTCGTCCAATTTTCTAATACTATTATTTGATGACAACAATACATTTGTAAAAGAAAATCCAGCCATTTCTGTTTTTTTAAAGAAAAAAACCAAGCTGCACCCTTTTTTAAATGTCATCTTTGATTCCGAAAGAGAATAATGAACGGGGCGATGTGCAGATTGTAAATCTTAAAAAATGATTGAATGATTTTCTTGTGTCATTATGATGAAGAAACAAGTCCAAAAAAAAAAAAAAAGTCGAAAAAAACCATTTGTGGAAGGCATCCGATGAGTGTCAACCCGGCCAGATCAGCAAGTGCATCAAGGCAACCACGATTAGCCGGTGCACCAGCCAGCAAAGTGATTCAATGGTTCATAGGTGTAGCTCGCAGCCTCATCGCCCTACCCTCCACATCCTAAAGAGTGTACAGGCTGTTATTTATATAGGGCAGATAAGACCTGTGTTTCTCTTCGACGGTAACTGTAAATTGAATTGAAGCTGCGATTTTTGAAGTTGTATATACTCGCGCGGGCAAATACAGATGTGTTAAACACGATAAGAACACAAATTCTACCTTTATTCGTTAATACAGTCGGTATTTCCCACAATGATTCTGCTTTGCTATTGGCCACGTCACGATCAGTAAGCGCTGCTATTGGTGGTCACGATTATTAAGTACGAAAATGAAAATTCTGTCAGTAATTCCTCACCCTCATGTTGTTCCAACCCCTTCGTTCATCTTCGGAACACAAATTAAGATATTTTTGATTAAATGACTAAATTGGACTATATTAAGGATGTGTTTAATGAACTTTTCTGGGCCAGCAAGTTTCAAACCCTTAGAAGCCTGAAGAAGTCTCGTTCCGAACACATCGCGATATTTGGCATCAGTTCACGTGTGTCAGATGTTGGTAAGTAGTAAATACGCTGTCCGAATAATGTGTGATATATAATGTATTTTCTGTTTGTCGATATTAATCAGATTAGCTCACGTTCAGTCACGGCATTATATCTGTCATCTCCACTGAGGCTTTGCGTTTTATTGCTTTCTAATTCAAAACAGGGTGATTAAGTTACACTGCCTGTGAGCATAGGCCTAAAGACCTTAAATCAGTTAATCATATTCATATCAGATTAAAAGTAGTACAATTAGTTCCAAAGTTGTATTTGTAGTAGAAGCACAGTACAAACAACACTTACCATGCTTTTACCACATTAACATTAGTTTTACTGTGGTAAGTGTAGTAAAAAGACAGTAATCACAAAACTTACCATGCTTTTACCACACTGTATTGGGAGTTTTAATGTGATACTTATAATAAGTATCACATTAAAACGATAAGTTATTGTAAATGCACATTAACCACAACGCTTACCATGCTTTTACCACAGGAATGATGTAAAACAACATAATGATATTTTATTTTCTCTTTTTTCAGCTGAAAAGACCAAAAGGACCTTTCGGACTATTATTGTTTGAGGACAAGTAAACGGAGGAGACCGACAGCTGCAAAGGCAAATATTCGCAATGGTATATACATGTGTTGGTTCGAACCCTAAATCAAACATTTTATCAAGCATTTGTTGTTTCTTAAACCTTTTCTCGCAAAACCCATAGCCCAATCAGTACGAAGATAGTCTGAAAGTCTTAATAATTCACAAGATTTAACAAGTTGTCAAATTCGTATACGATACTCGTACATATTTGTATACTCGTACACACACTGTCAGAAAGTTGATATTAATTGCATTGTATTGATTACAATTAGTGATGCACCGATGTGAAAATTGAGGCCGATACCGATAACCGATATTAATATTGCTGTTATGGCCGATACCGATATTTGCCGATGTCGATATCTCTGTATAGAAAACAAATTTTAATGATTATCAAATAAAGAGCTATTTTCCAAAACACTTTTTTTTTACTTTAGAAATGACTGATATTGGGCACCTTTACCTGTGTGCAAAATATGTCACATACGACACACATGCATTATACTGCATTGCATATACAGTAATGTGTGCTGGTCAACTTGTCTAAAATTAAGAAACCCTTAGAAAACAGTAAAAAAAAACACACAAAAAACAGGAACATTGTGTAAAATTAAGATAGGCTACTTTATTTATTATTCCAATATCCAAATATCGAGGGCTTGGAACCAGAGGGGCGTAAGTGGCATTTGACAAACTTTACAGGAGAGCCAAAACAAAATTTTGACCACTCTTCAATCAACTGTATTTATTAACCTTCAACCACAACATTGCAACCACATACATACTTATATGAGTAAGTTCTTAAGTGAACATATTATGGAATATTAACACGATGAACATATTCTAAAACCTTGCAAAATCTTGAAAATATGGCAAAAACATCAAATACGCCTTTTTGGCACCAAACATTTCCAATTCGTCTAAAGAAAAATAGGGCGTATCTGCTGATCAATGCAGAAATGATTGGTCAAAACATTGGTTAAAAACACTCTAACTTCATAACTTTTCATTTGATTTAAAATACTGCATACATAGTCATTTCATCATTTCAAACTGTTTAACATTTCATTTCTAACCGTTTAATTTCAATTCTCATTTATGAGTTCACATTCATGTCAAACAGTTTAACATTTAATTTCAAACAGTTTAATTTCTCTTGTTTATTACACATTTCACTTTTTAGTTCACTTTAGTTGAACTAAAAAGTTCACTCACTGCCCACTGTCAGAGTGTTATAGAACTCTGCATAACAGTGAGGAATACTCCCATTGGTGCACAGGGTGAGTAGGTCTTTTTTCTTTAAGGCACTGATCACTGGAGGATTTTCATACAATGAGCTGGGGTGTGTGGTTCTGGTGCCTCTTGTTGCCTGTTGTGCCACCGTCAGTTTTCGGAAGGTTGGGGCGGTGAAATCATACTTGAAGAAGATTGTTTTTGGTTCATCTTTCGTGTAGCGCAGGGAACGGCAACTGGCGGCCCGCGGGCCAAAACTGGCCCGCCAGCAATATTTTCTGGCCCGCCGGATTATTTTGGTAGTCCTAAATGCTGCACAAAACTCTTCCACTACTTGAGAAAAGCCGTAGTCGCGCGGCGATTTCACCGCCGCATACTGTGTGAAACGCCCATAGGGAATCATGCGGCGCGGGATTACATTTTAAAGTATAACTGGCGTTCACACCGGACGCGAATAGCGCGTCAAATTCGCGCCTGCCGCGTCTAGTTATACGCTTGACCACTTTGTGTCCGTTCGCGCGTCAAAAGACGGTAGCGGTCAGAACTCTGGTGTACTTTGGACGGAGCGGGCGGTCTGACTGACAATAGCCCACTCGCACTCCCGACATCTTTTGACAGCGTATCCGCACTTAATTCTGACCACCTGTACACCTAGTTCTGAGGAGCTGTTTGGTACTGAAACCATTGTCAGTCAACAACATTATTTTTTTGCAAGGATGTTTGAAATAGTTCGGCAGAAAATAGCCTACTTCATTTCGTCAGTAGGGCAATATGATTTTCGTTTATGTTGCTTAGAAATTTGAGTGATAGGCTTTGTCCTATTTAATTTATGTTATTTATATTTCTTTCTTTTTTTCTGTGGCATTTTTTTTCTCTGCTGACAGTACAATGTTAAAATAGCCTACTATTTATATTGACACGAACACAATTTTTGTATAGCATTTATAATTATTATAGGCTACTTAATCTCCTTCTTTCCGTTAGAGACATTTGAATGTGAGATTATGGAAACGAGATCTAAATTTTGTAGACCCGTCAGGTCGGGAAATAAAGCGGGGGTAACACCGAGTATATTTTAAGCGGTTGCTGAATAGAACCTTGTGGGAGCGGGACGGAAAAAAAAAACAGTCCCGCGCAGACCTCCTTAAACCTTAGGTGTGTATGTGTGTGTCCCCGAATAAATAATAATAAAAAAAAAGGAATAAAGTTCAAAAGTCGGACTGTACGGAATGAGGCATGATTGCTATTCACACCTTTATTAAAATGGCTGTAATCTGTTACCACAATAGTACTTGATCTGTTTAAAATGATTTCCTTGATGTATGCATAAGGTGTTAAATTAAAAATAAAAATAAAAATAAAAATTTGTCTAATAAATTTTTTCTATTTTTGATCTGAGCACAATCAGAAAATCAGAAAACCCGTCCTTATTCGTTTTTTTTTTCTTTTTCATTTCAGTTCAGGAAATAAATAATGGAAAAACAAGTCGTTTTTCATCTTTTTATTTTTGGTTTTAATAAAAAAAAAAAAAAAAAAAAAAGATTGAATGAATGATCCACGGACGGTGACGGACACATCATATTCCACAATTATAGGCCTATATAAGAGTATTTAATTTGTATCCATAGGCCTACTCCGTGTAGCTGGCCCGCCATCTACTGGCTAAAAAAAATATTGGCCCGCGGCCAAAGTTACTTGCCGACCCCTGGTGTAGCGGAACCATTTAATCTTCTGCCAATGAACTGATTGTCCCTCCTCATCTTTTGTTCTGTTTTTGAGTATGTGGTTGGAGAGGGACTTGAAGTCCAGAAAGTCCTTGTGTTCAAGTTCATGTACACTGTATGGGTCGTTCCTTCTTGCCATTCTCACAAGTGTGTAGTAGCCATCAGTAAATAGAAGTATGGGAGTAAATAGAAATGGGAGTAAATAGAAACTTTTCTTCTTGCAGTTTCCACTGCAGCATGCACACTATCACACTCCATGTCTAGTAGCCATCCATGATGGCTACTACACACTTGTGAGAATGGAAAGAAAGAACGACCCATAGTGTACATGAACTTGGACACAAGGACTTTCTGTACTTCAAGTCCCTCTCCAACCACATACTCAAAAACAGAACAAAAGATGAGGAGGGACAATCAGTTCATTGGCAGAAGATTAAATGGTTCCGCTACACGAAAGATGAACCAAAAACAATCTTCTTCAAGTATGATTTCACCGCCCCAACCTTCCGAAAACTGACGGTGGCACAACAGGCAACAAGAGGCACCAGAGGCACCAGAACCACACACCCCAGCTCATTGTATGAAAATCCTCCAGTGATCAGTGCCTTAAAGAAAAAAGACCTACTCACCCTGTGCACCAATGGGAGTATTCCTCACTGTTATGCAGAGTTCTATAACACTCTGACAGTGGGCAGTGAGTGAACTTTTTAGTTCAACTAAAGTGAACTAAAAAGTGAAATGTGTAATAAACAAGAGAAATTAAACTGTGTGAACTTAAATGTTAAACTGTTTGAAATTAAATGTTAAACTGTTTGACATGAATGTGAACTCATAAATGAGAATTGAAATTAAACGGTTAGAAATGATCAAATTAAATGACTATGTATACAGTATTTTAAATAAAATGAAAAGTTATGAAGTTAGAGTGTTTTTAACCAATGTTTTGACCAATCATTTCTGCATTGATCAGCAGATACGCCCTATTTTTCTTTAGAGGAATTGGAAATGTTTGGTGCCAAAAAGGCGTATTTGATGTTTTTGCCATATTTTCAAGATTTTGCAAGGTTTTAGAATATGTTCATCGTGTTAATATTCCATAATATGTTCACTTAAGAACTTACTCATATAAGTATGTATGTGGTTGCAATGTTGTGGTTGAAGGTTAATAAATACAGTTGATTGAAGCGTGGTCAAAATTTTGTTTTGGCTCTCCTGTAAAGTTTGTCAAATGCCACTTGCGCCCCTCTGGTTCCAAACAATGTGTAGGCCATACATGTATTTTTTAGAGCCAGAAGGGCGTAAGTGGACATACGCCCCTCTGGCTCCAAACAATGCTCAAACTTTTGTGTTAGGTCTTTGTTGTTTTGTTGCTTTATTCAATACAAGTTGATTTCTGATGCGTCTTTTTGGCACAACTAGATAGAGCTCATCAAGACCTTTAATTTGATATATAGAACTCATTTTCGCCCAAAATGCCACTTACGCCCCTCTGGTTCCAAGCCCTCGATATGATACTAAAAAATACCACAGGGAAAAGGGCTTCTATTTGTGACGTGCTGTCTTTGCGTTTGAACATTGCACATTTTAAACAGGACACTCATTAACTGAATAAATGTTAGCCAATACAAACATATTTATAGAAAACAGTTGACAATGAATAGACAGGAGTCCAATAATAGCATAACGAATCATTCTTAAAATAATAACAAGTAGCCTAGGCTATAAGACCAATCCGACATGGGCTGTGTTAACAGTAAAACGTCCGTCATTTAACGAATTTTAAAAACACGGATGGATAATACAAAATACTTTCTGATATTTTGACAGAAAAAAAATAAGCAAGAACAAAATTTAAACTTAGCCCGTCAATTTTTCATTTTACAATTATCTTCTCTCTCTGTGTGTGCACGCGTCCGTGTTTGTGAGAGAGAGAGCTCGCGCAGCACTGATACAACGGTAGCCTACTTTTTAATCCACAAGTAACGAACGCGCTAGTTTTCATACAAAATAAATATGTAACATAATTAGGTAGGCTACTTTAGTTATTATTAATACAATAACGTAACACATGAAGGCTATACGTTTCTCAACACTGAGAATGAATCAATAAACGCCTGTTTCTCCACTCGCGCTTATCAGTAATCCACAAATCACACGTGCTGTCACTTTTGAGAAAAATCTAATTCGAACGGGTATCAAATATCAAGCAATATATTCAAATATCTACGAGTCAAAAAACGATCAGTCAAAAATGTGTCATGAAGAGGAAAAAAACATAAGTCGCACTGGACTGCGTTAACAATGTTACGGACGGGACAGTTGACTTGAGCGCTCTGAAAGCGCCACTAAGACTGCTTTAAAACTTTCACAGAGACCTCAAACAGAAAGCACAAAAAGCCTGTCTTTAAATTTAATTTCGTTTTGTATTAATTGTATCTTAATTTTGATAAATGTTTCATCAACCAATTGCCTGGATTGAATTAAATAAGAAGTAAATATAGTAGAAAATATTTAATCAGGACACGGAGGCGAGGGCGCGTGAACCTGGAGCGCGTCTCATCAATGAACCGAAATCTACCTGCCTCACAGACCGGAGACATATATAGAAAGCTTGAAATGTCTATTTTTAAACAGAACAATTCAAAACGAAAGAAAACAGACTGTTCTCTGCTTATGTCATCTGTATGAAATGTGTATTTATCTCAGGCACATTCACTACTGCTAAGATCGAGTCAGCATCGTCAACTTCATCTTCAACTTCACACGTCAAATGTCGGCCTGTTCACATCGGCCATATTTTGACATCGGAACGATACCGATGTGTAAAAAAATGACCATATCGGCCGATATTATATCGGCGGCCGATATATCGTGCACCACTAATTACAATTATTACAAATTGGTCCCCGTCTGTTTATGTTCCAGTGATACATGACGTCTCTCCACACCTCATAACCTACCTCTGTTTGCAGGGGTGGAAAAGCTTATCTTACTTGTCACATGACATCAGATACTCGATTATTTTGTCATAATCAGACCAGTTACACTGCTGATAACTGTCCCGTTTGCATGTAAATCATTTTCACATGATTATTGCTTGCTATTAAAGACGTACTTTTATTCATAGAAATGCCCCCACATATCAGTGAACTTATAATATAAAAATGCTTTTAAAATTTAATTATTCAACACTCTTTACAGAAAAAAATATCCTACAGTTATACATAAACTGACTATTTGCAAGTAATGTATTAAAATTACCTTCCTTTCCGTCTTGCAGGATTACTTGGTCCTTTTTTTTTTTTTAAAGCTCTACAATATCAAACTCAACAGCTCTTTTAAGAGCCAACCCTCACAAGAGCTACTAGTGAGTCGCAGCGAATCTTGCCGGGATCAGCCCTTCCCAGGTAAAGTTTCTAGAATATTGAAATCGGTATTTACTCATCAAATGCTCTCTCCTGAATCGCCGCCGCTAGAGTTCTTACGAGATCAAGAAAATATGATCATATAACAGCGATTTTATCATCACTGCATTGGTTACCTATAAAGTTCCGTATTAATTATAAGGTATTGCTACTGACTTATAAAGCTCTAAACGGCTTAGCTCCAGTCTATTTAACGGATCTTCTATCGCCCCTATAATCCATCGCGCTCTTTAAGATCACTAAATTCAAGGCTTTTGGTCATACCTAGGATATCCAGAACCACCAAAGGAGGGAGAGCATTTTCACATTTGGCTCCAAAACTCTGGAATAGTCTTCCTGATACTGTTCGTTGCTCAGACTCGCTCTCCCAGTTTAAAACTAGATTAAAGTCGCATCTCTTCAGCCAGGCATTCATATAATCCTACAGTTCAAACTACAATCCGGCCTGTAGCTCATAAATGCCAGAGGAGAACTGGCCCCCGACTGAGCCTGGGTTCTCCCAAGGTTTTTTTTTCTCCATTAGGTCACCTGATGGAGTTTTAGGACACCATTAGGTCACTTGATGGAGTTTTTCGGTTCCTTGCCACTGTTGCCTTTGCCTTGCTCAGTTGGGGATATTTTGGGGATATTTAATTTAATTTTATCAATCAATAAATTCCTCTTGAAACAAACATTGTTGTATTATTTTAATTTAATACTGTGAAGCTGCTTTGATACAATCTGTATTGTGAAAAGCGCTATACAAATAATAACTTATTTATAACTGTCTTAATTTATGTTTCAAGAACAATAGTAATTGCACATAGAGTAAGTCGAGACTTTCTTGTTTTACAGCAGAGAAGGAAGACCAGTCCTTATATCAACGCAAGCTAATCGAATAAGTCCTTTGTTTCGGGTGAGGAAGGAACATCTGGTGCCCAAAGAAGACAGAAAGCTGCACGAGTCCATTGGTATGTCTTGTATTGAAACAATGCTGTAATATGTAGTACATAATTTGATGTTGACAATTTTACATTGTACAGGTTATCACTTGGTTTTTGACCAAGTGAAGCTCTTGAAACAAGTGACAGGAGAGTATGTAACTTGTCTGGAAAGTATCAGAGTCGCATTTGGCACGCGTGCCTTAGGTTGCCGACCCCTGGTCTAGCCTATAGTCTATGGTACCAATCACGTTAGTGAAGCCTGAGTAACATATACTGTAATCGGCATGGTCATGAATGCATGATCTTCATAAAAAATTATGATAGCCTAAAAAAAAAATGCTTAAAAAAAAAACTGCTTTACAACATTGGGTCTTAAAGGTGCTGTATGTAGTATCACATTAAAATGATCCACTTTTCGGGTTTTGCTATTACCTCTGAAAGCAAGTATTCTTATGTTTATGTGAAGGTGCCGGGTCGGATTTACCGCGAAATCCAGTGACGTCACCTGCATGCGCGGAGCGCTCCCGAGCCTCTCGCCTCGTCTAGCCTATTGATTTTGCACTCAACAGCGACGACACTGCAACTTATGACATGGACTTATGACTTATGCAACTTATGACATGTCTGATAACACTAAGAAACGACCTGCTCCCAGCACAACACAGACTCCAACACAAACTCCACTTATTGATAAAAAAAACCAATAAAACGTTTTTTTCTTTCTGCTGAAGCTCGTATTAAAGGCCAGACGTGAATCGGATGAACTTCGGGTGAAAAAACACGGATCAACATCGGCAGGGCGTTTGAATCATGGAGAGACCTTATCTACAAACCTAGAATGTATACATTTCCTGAAGAAAATGTGAAGTAGTGCTTGCAGTGGCAAAATTCGGCACGGTTGATAGGGTTCCATTCTTATCATGGGACGAGCATGGAGCATTAGTTCAACGTCAAGCTGATAAAAGTAGCCTATTATTGTAACGTTGCAGTGGGAGTTTACCTGAGTTTCTAGCATGTTGTGGGATGCTCTCTCTGGTGTGTTGCGTGACGCGTCTCAGTCTGGCCGGTATTCCACAGTGCTCGCTCATAAATTCGAGCACGCGCAAGAGCACGCGCTTGTCAACTTATTGGTTGCAATCTGAAACATCACCGCTAGAAGCCGCTGAAAACTACATACAGCTCCTTTAAGTGGCTTGGAAATGCCACAAAAAAACCTAAAACTGTTTTTTTAAACCTAAAAGCGCCAGGTAAACTCCGAATGACACGACAGACAGCACTTTCCATCAAGTTCTCCGCATCTCCAATAGTGTAAAGGAAAGAGCCACTCGCAAATAATCTTAAAGCTGCCGTCGGCAACATTTTTTTGATCATATTCAGTGTAATCGACACTATAATCCGACAGAACAACATAAATAAGGTGGTTTTAGAAAAAAACCCGAGCTTCTAACTCCACCTGGAGCGTGTTATTTGTTTTCCAAAAATCCAGCGCTCCCGCTTCATCAGGTCCAATCAGCGCAGGGGGGTGTGAGATCTGACTGTCAATCACAGGTCGTGCACACGCCACAGATCCCCCTCACTCGCACATGTTAATATCACATGCACACGCCACGCCTGAAGTTCGCCTGGAGATTGCATGAAGCGTGATGGCGTAGAGAAAATCTACTAACAAGCTTCCAATTCCTCGGTTATTGCTATCTATGGCTAGATTAGCCAGGGCAGCCTACCTCCGAGTCCATGGTGTTGATAGATGCTGAAGAGACGGACGCGTTCACAGAAAATCAGGTACACACGCACAGTGACGCACTGACGAGCACGACCTCGATGGGAGGGTGCTCGCTGGTAGTGGGGAGGGGCATGAGAGTTGTAAACATTCAAAATTTTGGCTCATCGACCCAATCTGCCAGACTTGCCGACGGCAGCTTTAAGGCAATGCAAACAGTTTGTGCTGTTGTTAAAGCCCGACTCCGACAAGTCGAAAATAAGTGTGCGTTTCCAACAAATGAATCATGTAAACGACAATCTCACCAGTCACGAGAAAAAATATATATCTCAGAAAGTGCACTATTGTAACGCAAAATCTCAGTTCTTCGTACCTCAGGGCCCGTTCTTCGTACGTCGCTAACTCAGTTAGCTGGATTTGATTATTGGCGATTTGGCATGATCTGGGATTGTTTGGTTCTTCGACGCTCATCCTGGACTTGCTGTCATAGCAACAGGTGCGCAAGCTTATTTCATGTTAACAGGATTAGATCCCGGCTTCATAAGCGCTGGACTTCCCGTATCAGCTCCGCTTATGAAGCCGCAGTCTAATCCTGTTAACATGAAATAAGCCTGCTCCCGAGCAGGTTTAAGCTTGCGCACCTGGGGCCCGTTCTTCGTACGTCGCTAACTCAGTTAGCTGGATTTGATTATTGGCGATTTGGCATGATCTGGGATTGTTTGGTTCTTCGACGCTCCTCCTGGACTTGCTGTCATAGCAACAGGTGCGCAAGCTTATTTCATGTTAACAGGATTAGATCCCGGCTTCATAAGCGGAGCTGATACTGTACCAGCCATTTGGATTATAGACATACTTAATTTAATGCAGCAACAAATTATTTACAGTGTAGCAAGATGATTTAAAACTCATTTACCTGTAATTAAGGTGTTGCTGTTACTGGTCCCTGGCTTTAGGTCTAAAGGCCTATTTATACTTCTGCGTCGAACTTACGCCGTAGCTACGTCGTAGGCTGTGCTTAGCGCGCGTACCCTTTGGCGTACCCTGATGCGCACCTCTCCAAAAATGTAACAACGCGTCAATTCTACGCGGACGCAAGCGCTGTGATTGGTCTGCTAGAACCCCTCCCTCGGGTTTCACATGGTCCCTCTGCATGAGTAATTGCGCGTCAACGCGGACAACGACGCAGAAGTATAAATTAAAACCAACGCGTTGCCTACAGCGTAGAGGCTCCGGCGTAGGTCCGACGCAGAAGTATAAATAGGCCTTAAGGAAGAGCTGCCCCCAGGAATGCCCTCCACAATGGGTCGGTTCTCATTTAGCCCAAGGGCCAGCTCTTCTGCCGGGGTATAACGTGGGGGTGCAGGACCACCACCTGTTTTTTTCTGCTCCGCCTTTTCCTTGGTTGCAGATAACCATAAACAGACAAACAGACACATCATTTAAAATGTCTTTGCTAAAAGAGACTAATCAGTAGAAGTAGAAAAGATTACCAGTTTGAAGAATATTCTTGTACTTCACTTTTACTTGTTCCCATGTTCTAGTGGGTCCTGAGGTGGCTCTGACATTAAGCAATTATGAAATTATTAAAATACAAGAATATATACTGTAATAAGTGATATAACCATAACATGGAACACTTACGCATTTAATTTGTCTGTTACTTTTTGCCAGCCCTCTCGAGTCCTGGCTTTTGCACACTTTGATTCCCAGTGTTCCCTGGCGTTTTAATTATATTTTTCAAACTCTGCATACCCTTCCAGTAAAAATTCCTGCTCTGCTGCGTTGAAAAACTGAGCGCGCTCTTTGGCCATGGTGAGCAGCCAATAGCAGCGTTGCTGATCAATGTTTCTACTATCGATACATATCCCCTTTTAAACCAGAGCGTGAACGCGCAATTATCTCACTAACTCAATCCAGCTATACTAATCATATCCGGCAGGTGTGTTCGAAGAACCAAATTAGTCAGATCATGATTAGCACGATGATATCATCTTGGATGTCTCGTTTGATCTCAGATGTTTTAAGCAACGTACGAAGAACGGGCCCCAGTTGCTATGACAGCAAGTCCAGGATGAGCGTCGAAGACCCAAACAATCAAATCCAGCTAACTGAGTTCTTCGACGCTCATCCTGGACTTGCTGTCATAGCAACTGGGGCCCGTTCTTCGTACGTTGCTTGAAACATCCAAGATCAAATTATGAGACATCCAAGGTGATATCATCGGCCTAATCATGATCTGACTAATTCGTTTCTTCGAACACACCTGCCAGTTATGATTAGTAGAGCTGGATTGAGTTATCTGAGATAACTGCGCGTTCATGCGCTGGTTTAAAAGGGGATATGTATCGATAGTAGAAACATTGATCAGCAACGCTGCTATTGGCTGCTCACCATGGCCAAAGAGCGCGCACAGTTTTTCTCCGCAGCAGAGCAAGAGTTATTGAAGGTTATGCAGAATATGAAACCTTAATTAAAACGCCAGGGAACCAGGAGAGAGGGCTGGCAAAAAGTAGCAGACAAATGAAATGCGTAAGTGTTCCATGTTATGGTTATATCACTTATTACAGTGTATATTCTTGTATTTTAATCATTTCATAATTGCTTAATGTCAGAGCCACCTCAGGACCCACTAGAACAGTGTTCTTCAACCCTGCTCCTGGAGGACCCCCAACACTGCACGTTTTCTTTGTCTCCCTAATCAAACACACCTGATTCAACTCATCAGCTCATTAACCCATGTGATAATGAGTTGATGAATTGAATCCGGTGTGTTTGATTAGGGAGACAAAGAAAACCAGCAGTGTTGGGGGTCCTCCGGGAGCAGGGTTGAAGAACACTGCACTAGAA
This sequence comes from Leuciscus leuciscus, assembly GCF_965113295.1. Taxonomy (NCBI): domain Eukaryota; kingdom Metazoa; phylum Chordata; class Actinopteri; order Cypriniformes; family Leuciscidae; genus Leuciscus; species Leuciscus leuciscus. The sequence continues at coordinate 795,269 of NW_028118563.1, forward strand.
CATGGGAACAAGTAAAAGGGAAGTACAAGAATATTCTTCAAAATGGTAATCTTTTCTACTTCTACTGTTCTTTGTCTCTTTTACAAAAGAAAAGCACCGTTAAATGTGTTTGTCTGTTTATAACAGCAACCAAGAAAAAGGCTGAGCTGAAAAAAAACAAACAGGTGGTGGTCCTGCTCCCTCACATTATACCACATTATACCCCAGCAGTAGAGCTGGCCCTGGGGTTAAATGTGAACCGACCCATTGTGGAGGGCATCCCTGGGGGCAGCTCTTCCTCAGACCAACAGCCAGGAACCAGTAGCAGCAACACCTTCATTACTGGTAAATGAGCTTTAAATGATCTTGCTACACTGTAAAATATATCTTTTTTTTTTGCCGCATTAAATTAAGTAGGCCTATATAATCCAAATGGCTGGTACAGTAATTTCAGCTGTTAAATATTGAGTAGTGATCAATTGCTTTGACTTGTGAAGGTGAAAACTGCTGAACTTAATGTAAGAATATTTTGCCATGAGTTACTGATCACATTTGTTCATATAGTGTAGTTCATTGTAATGCCATTGTGTTTCCTCTTTTGTGCAGTTTTACATAATACACCAACACTTGTACCTGTTCCCAAGAAAGTAGTGGCTGAAATATGTGCAGTAAGTGGACTTTTTCTAACTTTACATCAAAAGGGAAGAAAGTGCAACACTTTGTAATGCCCATTTGTTTCCATTGCACAGGACAGTGAAGAAACCCTCTCAGATGACTGTCCTTTGGAGGAAGTACTTGTAAGTGCATAAATAACTTTACTTCATTTATAGTAACTTGTGTACATATTATTTCTGACTGCAATATGAGTTGCAGGAGGAAAGGCCTACTGCACAAAGTGATACAGAGGTGGGCAGTGTAGTAACCTACTTGTACTTTTTATTTTTGTTGCATGAGGCTTGTGTTGACAGTTCTTTTTTATTTTTTTATTCTTTTTATCCAAACATGGCACAGGGTGATATCCGTATATAAACGGAATCTACAACAGAAAATTTAGTATTTTGACCTGAAAAAACAGAAAAATGAAGGGGAGAAATAGAACTTGACACCTTAAAGAAGAAAAAACTGGCACTAGAGATTGAGTTGCTTCAAAAGGAACTTCAGAGTAAGTGCTAAATACACTATTTCACACAGAGTACTATTGCTGACCTTGGATAACAATATATCTTATTGCAGGCAAAAGATGACCATCATTGGCTTTTCTTGACAAAGAATAATTGAAATAAAACTCAAGGAACTAAGCATGTTGTCTTGTCTTCTATTCATTTAATGAAGGTTTTTGTTTTAAAAAAAAAAAAAAAAAATGGTGTTCCACAATTCTGTCCCGTGCAGCTCTGCCACTAGGTTGGTCCAAGTGCACTGGCTGGAGGTCATCATCAGGCTGCACCTCCACCACAGGGGTCCTCTCCTTTCTGATGGTGGCACTATTGTGGAGTATGGCACATGCAACAATAATGTCACAGGCCCTGTCAGGTGCAACCCTCAGACACTGAAATCTTTCCTTTAGTTGCCCAAAGGTCATTTCAATGCGTGCCCTTGTCCTGGCTAGAGCTGCATTGAAACGGGTTTGTGGTCCGGGGTTTGGGTCAGGGAATGGCGTCATGAAATACTGCCTGCAGGTATAGCCCCTGTCACCAAGCAGGATCCCGTCGTAAGCACCTGGAAAAATGCAGTTTTGTTAGGCTCAGAATAAATGTATGTAATACAGTGAGCTTGATATTAAATATTTCCTTACCACGTTCAAATAATGTGCATAAATGTGACTCTCTGAAAATCCTGGAGTCATGCACAGAACCAGGCCATTTTGCTTCCACATTTGTGATGTAGGACATGGAGTCACACACCATCTAAGATATTTTTAATCAGTCAACTGCATACTTTTTGATTACATTACTTTTTGTATTATTTGATATATTCTGGACTCGCTTCTCCAAGGTAAATGGTGAATTGTTTGATGTCAGGCTGCATGCTCAGAAAGCGGCAGTGGATTGTGCAGCGTGAGACCACCTTCAGCGACAGGTTCTTGTCGTAAAAACGGACAAGACATGGCTGCGAAAGACTTCCCGTATCACCTCCGCTTATAAAGCCGGGATCTAATCCTGTTAACATGAAATAAGCCTGCTCCCGAGCAGGTTTAAGCTTGGGCACCTGTTGCTATGACAGCAAGTCCAGGATGAGCGTCGAAGAACCAAACAATCCAAGATCATGCCAAATCTCCAACAATCAAATCCAGCTAACTGAGTTAGCGACGTACGAAGAACGGGCCCCTGGGGCCTGTTTCAGAAAGGAGGTTCAACTGAGTTGGCTTACCCTGAGATGGGAAACTCTGAGTTTTCGGTTACAGAACAGCGGAAATTAGTTAGTTCAATCAACTCTGAGTTGACTGACTCTGAGTTAAGCGCGTGCACCACCACTATAAAAAGCCATTATCAATGGAGTGCAGATATTATGAGTCACCATGGTAACAGCGCCAGACAAAAAGAGGTCTGCATATTTCTCACCAGCTTCTGCAAGCGTAAGAAGACATATTATTATTTTTTAAATATCGGCTGCAGCAGCGAAGGACAACTAGAGTTAGCTAGGGAGAAAATAGTTGCTCGAGTCAATGCGTATGTTTACATTTTAATTAGTTATACAGTGTTGGGTGTAATTAATTACCAAGTCATCTAAATACTGTCATTTAATTAAAGGGATTACTCTTAATTCTTCTGTAATTTGAAGTAAAATCTGATGTAATTGCATTAGACTATAGAACAATTCTGTATATTTAACATACATTTTTAAAAGGTATATTTTTTATGTAACCTTCTCCCTCTACACACTTTGGTCAATTCAAGAATAATCCATGCAATTGTATATTGTTTATTTGAAAGCATTAAAAGTGCAGTTTCTTGTCTCTCCTTGTATTGTTCAAGTGGTTGAGGTTGATATGGGATTTATTAATAAGTAGACCAATACTTTCTAAAGATAGTCATTATTACATGAATCTAATTACACGGTTGAAGATGTCATTTGTAGTTAGTAATTAAGAACTATTTTAGAGTAACTTACCCAACTGTTATAATATCAGAGGTGAAACTGGAAGAACAGTATGTTATTCAACCTAATTTTAATTTTCATGGGTGCAATCCTGCAGGTATTAAAAGAACATGGCAGCAGCTGAAAATTAAATATAAGAACATAATTCAATCAGGTAAGGTTTGAGCATATCATGGGTGTAGGCTACCTGAATTTACAAATATTTGACATATTAAATAACTAAATAGCATCCCAGTGTCTAGCAGTGCAGCAGCATTTTTGGCTGGGGGAATTCCTGGAGGGACTTCAGAGCCAGTCACTCCCGAAGATCCAAGGGCCTTCATAAAATGTAAGAGGTTTACATATGTGTTATTTCTTATATAGGCTATTTTTGATATTTCCATTTATTTTACTTTGGGTTGGGTTTTTTGTTGGTCCCAACAGATTCCGATGGTAATATCTGTCTTTTGGAGCCTCCTGTCCCAACAAAACCTGCAGGCAGTTGTAAGTAGCCTACTCAATACACCAGAAATTATGACAAATAGTGTTATAAAGTGTACTCATCTTCACAGGACGATGGGGATAATGTTATGTGTCACATCAAACAATCTACACATTCAGATTTTTTCACATTTTTATGTGGAGTAGAATCTAAGTTTAAAGCTAAGTATAAATGGGTAGTCTTATCTCTCCCCCCGCCCCCAAAGTGGAAGAACAGCAGGAGGACGGTCCATCAACTTCTGTTGCACAGATGAACAGAGTTCAGTGATTTTCAGTAAATGCCACAGTTTAATTCTGTAGAATTTGTTTAGAACTACATTATGTAACTCTAATCTACTACTGTATATTCAGTTGCCAGTTAAGGAGTTAATAGACTTCATCTTATTTAAAAAATTGAAAAAAAAAAAAAAAAACAGTAAAAATAGCAATATTGTATTTATTAATTAAAGATTAATTTTATTAATAAAAATGTACTGAAAGAATGAATGAGGTGTTTAAACACCACTTCCTCTTTAAAAAAGGGGAGGAGACCGAAAAAAACTCTGGGTTTACCGAAGAAAACCTGCTCCCGGCCAGGTTAGGTTCACAGAGTAAGTTACCATGGTAACTGACTCTGAGTATAAGTTACCTCTCTTTCAGAAACGGGCTTGACTTACTCTGCTTTCTCAGGTTTAACATACCTCCCATCAGGGCCGCGGGAAGTGGGGGTGCTGGGGGTGCTGCAGAATTGTAAATGCAACGCATATATTTGTTCATTAAAATGTATAATTTTTTAGCATTTAGTCATTTATTTGTAATAAACACTTTAAGTGGGCTATTTAAAAATTGTTATTTATATGTTAAATTATCTTTTTAAAACATAAGCGCAGAGTGTTACGTAATATTGTGTGTGTGTGTGTGTGTGTGTGTGTGTGTGTGTGTGTGTGTGTGTGTGTGTGTGTGTGTGTGTGTGTGTGTGTGTCGAAAGAATTTGCCGCAGCTGCTCAAAAAAAAAAAAAAAAAAAAAAAAATGTCAAAAACCCCACTGTCAGTGTTTTGTAAGGAACAGGCAAATAGGCCTATGTAAAATATAGCAGGAGACATTTTAATTGTTTACTAATAAAACAGTTATTTTTTTATGTCAGTGTCGGCTAGACAGATGAAGTTGACGACTCGCGATCTTCGCAGCGCCAGTGAGAAATGCACATTTCATACGAATTACATAAGCAGCGCAGTCTGTTTTCTTTCGTTTTGAATTGTTCTGCTTAAAAGTAGACATTTCAAGCTATCTATATGTCTCAGGTCTGTGAGGCAATAGGCTACCTTATAGGCCTACGCTGAGTTTCATTTATGAGACGAGCTCCAGGTTCGCCAGCGCCTCCGTATCCTGATTATTTATTTTCTAATAGCCTATATTTAGGCTACTTCTTATTAAATCCTGACAATTTGTTGATGAAACATCGATTAAAATTAAGATACAATTAATACAAAACGAAATTAAATTTAAAGACAGGCTTTGTGCTTTCAGTTTGAGGTCTCTGTGAAAGTTTTAAAACATTATTTTAGTGCCGCTTTAGAGCGCTCACGTCCGTAACGGAGAACTGTCTGTAACATTTTTTTTTTTTTTTTTGTGAAATAAATTTCTAAAAAAATGCGACTTAGTCCAGTGCGACTTAGGCTATAGATGTTTTTTTCTTCCCCGTGGCGCATTTTGTGACTGATATGCGACTCCGGAGCAATGAAAATAAAAGGGACTCCGGAATAAAAGCAGAATCAATAAAAGTAAAAAATGTGATGTGCAGTCAGGTTTGAGTGTGTGCGCGTTTTTTGAGGAGTTTTATAGTCTTGATATTGTTTCTTATTCAAAAGTGGTGACGCGACGCGACTGATTTATTATGAGTGTTGGAAACAGTTCTGCTGCCTAATATATTTGATGAATAAAAGGTTAAAAAGAACTGCATTTATTAAAAAATATATATAATTTCTAATAATATAAATCTTCTTTACTATCACTTTTTTTAAAATCAATTTAACACATCCTTGCTGAATAAAAGTATTGATTTATTTAAAAAAATAAATAAAAAAATACTGACCTCAAATTACTGACCAGTAGTGTATATTGTTGTTACAAAAGATTTCTATTTTTTTAAAAATTGCTTTTTTCAATTTTTTTTTCAATTTTTTTTTTACATTTTTATTCATCAAAGTATCCTAAAAAAAGTATCACAGGTTATGAAAACATATTAAGCAGCAGAACTGTTTCCAACTTTGATAATGAATCATCATATTAGAATTATTTCTAAAGGATCATGTGATAGACTGGAGTAATGATCCTGAAAATTCAGCTTTGCATCACAGAAATAAATGATCATTTAAACCAATTATTTTAAATTGTAAAAATATATCACAATATTACTTTTTTTTCTGTATTTTTGATCAAATAAATGCAGGCTTGATGAGCAGAGGAAACTTCTTTCAAAAACATTAAAAATACTAATACTTATACTTGCCCTGTAATACATGTATTCTTTGTTTTAGATGTTATTAACTTAAATTCTTATGAATAATAAAAATGTTGTAATGTCTATTTGTTATTTATGGCCTGTACGCCTCATTATTGATCTTAGCTTCTACATCTTGAATTCGAATAACATTCGATAAAACATAATTGCTGGATTATTTTGACTATAATAAATAAGCAGATGAAACATAGTAGGCCTATACACTGTTTATCACAGATTACTTTGGACCAAAGTTACCATATTATAATTAATTATTATATAGTTCTATTCATTCATTTTATTTAAATTAGCACTGGTTAAAATGTATAAAGCATGAACAAGATATGAAACAATATTTATTAATAATACACAGTTTAAATATCACAAATATCAAATTGTATTTTCATTTGCGTCCTATGCTGGCTAATTACGACGTTTAACCTGTTATCATAATGAAATTCATGCATTTATTTATTTGTCATTTAAACTGATGCAAACAGGGAAAGAGAGTAGAAAACACTTATTATCCTGTCGCCCCCTCTAGTGGACAGCATTAAGTATTACGGCCTTCATTGCTCAGATAACTCAAGTCGATGGATTTTTTGGGAAAGTCTGACCAGTTAGAAGCAAGTTAGACCAGTCTGAGGGTCTGAGCTGAGTTTGGTGAAGCATCAAAGTTCTAGGCGGAGTCAATTTCTCATAATAATAATAACAATTAATCCCAAACCTGGTAATTTTGTCAGTATTTAATTTACGTTCACTGATTCTGGCTTCTCTCTTTTCTGTCTCTTTCTTTTCATGTGAACTGAGTAGGCTACACATGCTTAAATTCAAAAAATATAAACTTTATTTCTATTCAAAATTATTTATAGCCCATAGGCTATATGTCACACACGCCTACCTGCCTTTTGATGTAAATAAAAGACTAGAGTGGTAAATGTTACGGACATATTATCATGGTACAGTTCAGCCTATTATTGATTTTTATTTCCACTTCCCTTTTATCCAAAGAGACGGAACTATTTGCACTGTATTTATCAATGGGAAATATGCTAATATAATCTGTCATATACTGTGGCTCACATTAATGGGGTTGCTTGCAAGTCGCAGCAGCACGAATTACGTGACCAGCAACATATTTCTAAATCAAATAGTGTGTGTAGTTAACAGTGAGTGGTGGTTTCAGACATTATTTCATTAAAGGGCATTTGTCAGTGCCGCACTCGTAGCCTACTGACTCTTATTCTGCCTGACAGAAAGAAAAGCTCACAGCTTACTGAAGGCGGAGCGGTTTGACCAATCAGATGAAAGGGGCGTTTCAGCGCCGCCCACGTGTGCAAATGAAATATCGAACCCATAAACCGACTTGTAAACGAAAAATGAAAAATCTAGCCAAAATCTAGCCAAAAAAACGAATAAACGAGCTGGTTTTCATTTCTCCTTATTCCATTCTAAACAGGAAATGAAATGATCAAAAAGTGCACGGACCCTATGACTTAGCACGACGGTGTAATAAGTTTATATACACTAGATGTCGCCTTGGCTACGGCAGTTTGGAATATTCTGGGCTCATCTGATTTTTTTGTACATAGCATAACCTACTTTGTTATGATTTTAGTATCATAATGATTAATAAATGCACGCACAATTATCATGAACTTGATTTGAACAAATGCCTATCAACTTGTGTGTGCAAAATTCAGAATTAAATGAATGTGCAGCAATTTGTACAAATAGAGAGTCTGTAGGCCTATACTGTTGTAGCCATTAAATAAGCGCATTTATTTTCATATTTGTTCAAATGTTATAATGTTATTTTTTTCCCCCATGTATGTTGATTTATGAAAAGTGAACAGCACGAGTAAAAGTGAATTTCGTTTTGTATAAATTGTATCTTAATTTTAATACATTTTTCATCAGCCTGTATTTAATAAATAAGATCAATAAGATTTAATAAATAATAATAAAAAAATGATAATCTTGCATTGCACGTTAACTGGAGCGCATCTCATCCTAATTTAACGAAACTCATTGTATGCCTCACACACACAGACATGAGAAATACATCAAATACACAAAGCTTGAAATGTCTTTAAACGAAATAATTCAAAACGAAAAGAAAAAGGCTACTCTCTGATTATGTAATCCATTATGTGCATTTCTCTCTATAGGCGCGTTCACTATACGGCGATCGTCAACTTCATCTTTGCAGCCGAGTCGACACTGTCAGAAAACACTAGATTATTAATAAAAATCAATGCACGCGTCACCGGATTTCCAAATGCACATCTTGCTTGTTGCACCCACACATATTATGTCGAAATAACGAGATATTATGTTGAAATAACATTATTAATAATAATACATATTTTATAATATTTGATTGAATGCTGAATGTTGTTCAGTTAATAAAATGAAAACTTTAATTGTGATCATTAAAATAATTGAATATGAAATATTTAGTGGCCAAGTTTTGCTAATTAATTAATTTATATATGTAAGGCATTCGTTCCAATCAACTGCCGCAGCCAAGGCCACGTCTAGTGTATATATCTATGACTTGGCACTTCTGGGTAAAGATGCGATCAGTCAAATGAAATCCAATAAACGTATAAATAAATATTCCAAATGAAAAAGCGATGGGAAATGTCGTCCAATTTTCTAATACTATTATTTGATGACAACAATACATTTGTAAAAGAAAATCCAGCCATTTCTGTTTTTTTAAAGAAAAAAACCAAGCTGCACCCTTTTTTAAATGTCATCTTTGATTCCGAAAGAGAATAATGAACGGGGCGATGTGCAGATTGTAAATCTTAAAAAATGATTGAATGATTTTCTTGTGTCATTATGATGAAGAAACAAGTCGAAAAAAAAAAAAAAAAGTCGAAAAAAACCATTTGTGGAAGGCATCCGATGAGTGTCAACCCGGCCAGATCAGCAAGTGCATCAAGGCAACCACGATTAGCCGGTGCACCAGCCAGCAAAGTGATTCAATGGTTCATAGGTGTAGCTCGCAGCCTCATCGCCCTACCCTCCACATCCTAAAGAGTGTACAGGCTGTTATTTATATAGGGCAGATAAGACCTGTGTTTCTCTTCGACGGTAACTGTAAATTGAATTGAAGCTGCGATTTTTGAAGTTGTATATACTCGCGCGGGCAAATACAGATGTGTTAAACACGATAAGAACACAAATTCTACCTTTATTCGTTAATACAGTCGGTATTTCCCACAATGATTCTGCTTTGCTATTGGCCACGTCACGATCAGTAAGCGCTGCTATTGGTGGTCACGATTATTAAGTACGAAAATGAAAATTCTGTCAGTAATTCCTCACCCTCATGTTGTTCCAACCCCTTCGTTCATCTTCGGAACACAAATTAAGATATTTTTGATTAAATGACTAAATTGGACTATATTAAGGATGTGTTTAATGAACTTTTCTGGGCCAGCAAGTTTCAAACCCTTAGAAGCCTGAAGAAGTCTCGTTCCGAACACATCGCGATATTTGGCATCAGTTCACGTGTGTCAGATGTTGGTAAGTAGTAAATACGCTGTCCGAATAATGTGTGATATATAATGTATTTTCTGTTTGTCGATATTGATCAGATTAGCTCACGTTCAGTCACGGCATTATATCTGTCATCTCCACTGAGGCTTTGCGTTTTATTGCTTTCTAATTCAAAACAGGGTGATTAAGTTACACTGCCTGTGAGCATAGGCCTAAAGACCTTAAATCAGTTAATCATATTCATATCAGATTAAAAGTAGTACAATTAGTTCCAAAGTTGTATTTGTAGTAGAAGCACAGTACAAACAACACTTACCATGCTTTTACCACATTAACATTAGTTTTACTGTGGTAAGTGTAGTAAAAAGACAGTAATCACAAAACTTACCATGCTTTTACCACACTGTATTGGGAGTTTTAATGTGATACTTATTGTAAATGCACATTAACCACAACGCTTACCATGCTTTTACCACAGGAATGATGTAAAACAACATAATGATATTTTATTTTCTCTTTTTTCAGCTGAAAAGACCAAAAGGACCTTTCGGACTATTATTGTTTGAGGACAAGTAAACGGAGGAGACCGACAGCTGCAAAGGCAAATATTCGCAATGGTATATACATGTGTTGGTTCGAACCCTAAATCAAACATTTTATCAAGCATTTGTTGTTTCTTAAACCTTTTCTCGCAAAACCCATAGCCCAATCAGTACGAAGATAGTCTGAAAGTCTTAATAATTCACAAGATTTAACAAGTTGTCAAATTCGTATACGATACTCGTACATATTTGTATACTCGTACACACACTGTCAGAAAGTTGATATTAATTGCATTGTATTGATTACAATTAGTGATGCACCGATGTGAAAATTGAGGCCGATACCGATAACCGATATTAATATTGCTGTTATGGCCGATACCGATATTTGCCGATGTCGATATCTCTGTATAGAAAACAAATTTTAATGATTATCAAATAAAGAGCTATTTTCCAAAACACTTTTTTTTTACTTTAGAAATGACTGATATTGGGTACCTTTACCTGTGTGCAAAATATGTCACATACGACACACATGCATTATACTGCATTGCATATACAGTAATGTGTGCTGGTCAACTTGTCTAAAATTAAGAAACCCTTAGAAAACAGTAAAAAAAACCACACAAAAAACAGGAACATTGTGTAAAATTAAGATAGGCTACTTTATTTATTATTCCAATATCCAAATATCGAGGGCTTGGAACCAGAGGGGCGTAAGTGGCATTTGACAAACTTTACAGGAGAGCCAAAACAACATTTTGACCACACTTCAATCAACTGTATTTATTAACCTTCAACCACAACATTGCAACCACATACATACTTATATGAGTAAGTTCTTAAGTGAACATATTATGGAATATTAACACGATGAACATATTCTAAAACCTTGCAAAATCTTGAAAATATGGCAAAAACATCAAATACGCCTTTTTGGCACCAAACATTTCCAATTCGTCTAAAGAAAAATAGGGCGTATCTGCTGATCAATGCAGAAATGATTGGTCAAAACATTGGTTAAAAACACTCTAACTTCATAACTTTTCATTTGATTTAAAATACTGCATACATAGTCATTTCATCATTTCAAACTGTTTAACATTTCATTTCTAACCGTTTAATTTCAATTCTCATTTATGAGTTCACATTCATGTCAAACAGTTTAACATTTAATTTCAAACAGTTTAATTTCTCTTGTTTATTACACATTTCACTTTTTAGTTCACTTTAGTTGAACTAAAAAGTTCACTCACTGCCCACTGTCAGAGTGTTATAGAACTCTGCATAACAGTGAGGAATACTCCCATTGGTGCACAGGGTGAGTAGGTCTTTTTTCTTTAAGGCACTGATCACTGGAGGATTTTCATACAATGAGCTGGGGTGTGTGGTTCTGGTGCCTCTTGTTGCCTGTTGTGCCACCGTCAGTTTTCGGAAGGTTGGGGCGGTGAAATCATACTTGAAGAAGATTGTTTTTGGTTCATCTTTCGTGTAGCGGAACCATTTAATCTTCTGCCAATGAACTGATTGTCCCTCCTCATCTTTTGTTCTGTTTTTGAGTATGTGGTTGGAGAGGGACTTGAAGTCCAGAAAGTCCTTGTGTTCAAGTTCATGTACACTGTATGGGTCGTTCCTTCTTGCCATTCTCACAAGTGTGTAGTAGCCATCAGTAAATAGAAGTATGGGAGTAAATAGAAATGGGAGTAAATAGAAACTTTTCTTCTTGCAGTTTCCACTGCAGCATGCACACTATCACACTCCATGTCTAGTAGCCATCCATGATGGCTACTACACACTTGTGAGAATGGAAAGAAAGAACGACCCATAGTGTACATGAACTTGGACACAAGGACTTTCTGTACTTCAAGTCCCTCTCCAACCACATACTCAAAAACAGAACAAAAGATGAGGAGGGACAATCAGTTCATTGGCAGAAGATTAAATGGTTCCGCTACACGAAAGATGAACCAAAAACAATCTTCTTCAAGTATGATTTCACCGCCCCAACCTTCCGAAAACTGACGGTGGCACAACAGGCAACAAGAGGCACCAGAGGCACCAGAACCACACACCCCAGCTCATTGTATGAAAATCCTCCAGTGATCAGTGCCTTAAAGAAAAAAGACCTACTCACCCTGTGCACCAATGGGAGTATTCCTCACTGTTATGCAGAGTTCTATAACACTCTGACAGTGGGCAGTGAGTGAACTTTTTAGTTCAACTAAAGTGAACTAAAAAGTGAAATGTGTAATAAACAAGAGAAATTAAACTGTGTGAACTTAAATGTTAAACTGTTTGAAATTAAATGTTAAACTGTTTGACATGAATGTGAACTCATAAATGAGAATTGAAATTAAACGGTTAGAAATGATCAAATTAAATGACTATGTATACAGTATTTTAAATAAAATGAAAAGTTATGAAGTTAGAGTGTTTTTAACCAATGTTTTGACCAATCATTTCTGCATTGATCAGCAGATACGCCCTATTTTTCTTTAGAGGAATTGGAAATGTTTGGTGCCAAAAAGGCGTATTTGATGTTTTTGCCATATTTTCAAGATTTTGCAAGGTTTTAGAATATGTTCATCGTGTTAATATTCCATAATATGTTCACTTAAGAACTTACTCATATAAGTATGTATGTGGTTGCAATGTTGTGGTTGAAGGTTAATAAATACAGTTGATTGAAGCGTGGTCAAAATTTTGTTTTGGCTCTCCTGTAAAGTTTGTCAAATGCCACTTGCGCCCTTCTGGCTCCAAACAATGTGTAGGCCATACATGTATTTTTTAGAGCCAGAAGGGCGTAAGTGGACATACGCCCCTTTGGCTCCAAACAATGCTCAAACTTTTGTGTTAGGTCTTTGTTGTTTTGTTGCTTTATTCAATACAAGTTGATTTCTGATGCGTCTTTTTGGCACAACTAGATAGAGCTCATCAAGACCTTTAATTTGATATATAGAACTCATTTTCGCCCAAAATGCCACTTACGCCCCTCTGGTTCCAAGCCCTCGATATGATACTAAAAAATACCACAGGGAAAAGGGCTTCTATTTGTGACGTGCTGTCTTTGCGTTTGAACATTGCACATTTTAAACAGGACACTCATTAACTGAATAAATGTTAGCCAATACAAACATATTTATAGAAAACAGTTGACAATGAATAGACAGGAGTCCAATAATAGCATGACGAATCATTCTTAAAATAATAACAAGTAGCCTAGGCTATAAGACCAATCCGACATGGGCTGTGTTAACAGTAAAACGTCCGTCATTTAACGAATTTTAAAAACACGGATGGATAATACAAAATACTTTCTGATATTTTGACAGAAAAAAAACAAGCAAGAACAAAATTTAAACTTAGCCCGTCAATTTTTCATTTTACAATTATCTTCTCTCTCTGTGTGTGTGCACGCGTCCGTGTTTGTGAGAGAGAGAGCTCGCGCAGCACTGATACAACGGTAGCCTACTTTTTAATCCACAAGTAACGAACGCGCTAGTTTTCATACAAAATAAATATGTAACATAATTAGGTAGGCCATCGGTTCCCAACAGGGGGGTCGCGGCCCACAAGGGGGCCTCAGCGAGCTCTGTGGGGGGTCATATTTTGAAAAGTTTTGAGCAATGAGCATTAAATAAAATCATTAACTTTTTTCTGTTCAAAATTTACAAAATTTATACAATGAGCGAGTTCATCATGAATCCATTTTCCAATCCGTGTTTTTGTCTTATCCTGAACCACTATGGTACACCTATAATAAGTGTTTATATTGGGACTATTTAACACTGGTTCGGATCGCTGCCGCTGCGGAGTAGCACAGTACCTGCGTGACTCGTCATAGATGTACACAGAGAGAAGTAGTTCCGGCTACAATGTTCTTCCGAAAGACGCATATTATAAACACAAGTTTACTATCGCTCACTATAGCGGCAAAAGCGGCAAAAATAAAGCCTCACATTGATAAAGCCTCACAAATAACATGCAAGTATTGAGGTCCCAGACAGCAGTCATTTAGTAATAGCCTATATTCTTCTTTTTTTTTTTTTTACCTACACACCAGTATGAATATTTTTGTTATTGCATTTCAAATAGGGCCAATTTATAGGCTACTCCTAAGCCTACGTTTTTAAATTACAAAAGGCCTACTGATGTTTTTGTTATTGTATTTTCAATATTATAGGCTATTATTTGTGCATGAACATAATCTGGTTATAGTGAACATACCGTTTGTTTGAAAACAACATATTTTGTCATCCTTGCTGCAAGCTTACAAGAGCGATAATATCATTAAATGTGAAGGGGGGCCCTAAAATATTTTCTTGGGGAAAAGGGGGTATCAGACAAAAAAAGGTTGGGAACCACTGAGGTAGGCTACTTTAGTTATTATTAATACAATAACGTAACACATGAAGGCTATACGTTTCTCAACACTGAGAATGAATCAATAAACGCCTGTTTCTCCACTCGCGCTTATCAGTAATCCACAAATCACACGTGCTGTCACTTTTGAGAAAAATCTAATTCGAACGGGTATCAAATATCAAGCAATATATTCAAATATCTACGAGTCAAAAAACGATCAGTCAAAAATGTGTCATGAAGAGGAAAAAAACATAAGTCGCACTGGACTGCGTTAACAATGTTACGGACGGGACAGTTGACTTGAGCGCTCTGAAAGCGCCACTAAGACTGCTTTAAAACTTTCACAGAGACCTCAAACAGAAAGCACAAAAAGCCTGTCTTTAAATTTAATTTCGTTTTGTATTAATTGTATCTTAATTTTGATAAATGTTTCATCAACCAATTGCCTGGATTGAATTAAATAAGAAGTAAATATAGTAGAAAATATTTAATCAGGACACGGAGGCGAGGGCGCGTGAACCTGGAGCGCGTCTCATCAATGAACCGAAATCTACCTGCCTCACAGACCGGAGACATATATAGAAAGCTTGAAATGTCTATTTTTAAACAGAACAATTCAAAACGAAAGAAAACAGACTGTTCTCTGCTTATGTCATCTGTATGAAATGTGTATTTATCTCAGGCACATTCACTACTGCTAAGATCGAGTCAGCATCGTCAACTTCATCTTCAACTTCACACGTCAAATGTCGGCCTGTTCACATCGGCCATATTTTGACATCGGAACGATACCGATGTGTAAAAAAATGACCATATCGGCCGATATTATATCGGCGGCCGATATATCGTGCACCACTAATTACAATTATTACAAATTGGTCCCCGTCTGTTTATGTTCCAGTGATACATGACGTCTCTCCACACCTCATAACCTACCTCTGTTTGCAGGGGTGGAAAAGCTTATCTTACTTGTCACATGACATCAGATACTCGATTATTTTGTCATAATCAGACCAGTTACACTGCTGATAACTGTCCCGTTTGCATGTAAATCATTTTCACATGATTATTGCTTGCTATTAAAGACGTACTTTTATTCATAGAAATGCCCCCACATATCAGTGAACTTATAATATAAAAATGCTTTTAAAATTTAATTATTCAACACTCTTTACAGAAAAAAATATCCTACAGTTATACATAAACTGACTATTTGCAAGTAATGTATTAAAATTACCTTCCTTTCCGTCTTGCAGGATTACTTGGTCCTTTTTTTTTTTTTAAAGCTCTACAATATCAAACTCAACAGCTCTTTTAAGAGCCAACCCTCACAAGAGCTACTAGTGAGTCGCAGCGAATCTTGCCGGGATCAGCCCTTCCCAGGTAAAGTTTCTAGAATATTGAAATCGGTATTTACTCATCAAATGCTCTCTCCTGAATCGCCGCCGCTAGAGTTCTTACGAGATCAAGAAAATATGATCATATAACAGCGATTTTATCATCACTGCATTGGTTACCTATAAAGTTCCGTATTAATTATAAGGTATTGCTACTGACTTATAAAGCTCTAAACGGCTTAGCTCCAGTCTATTTAACGGATCTTCTATCGCCCCTATAATCCATCGCGCTCTTTAAGATCACTAAATTCAAGGCTTTTGGTCATACCTAGGATATCCAGAACCACCAAAGGAGGGAGAGCATTTTCACATTTGGCTCCAAAACTCTGGAATAGTCTTCCTGATACTGTTCGTTGCTCAGACTCGCTCTCCCAGTTTAAAACTAGATTAAAGTCGCATCTCTTCAGCCAGGCATTCATATAATCCTACAGTTCAAACTACAATCCGGCCTGTAGCTCATAAATGCCAGAGGAGAACTGGCCCCCGACTGAGCCTGGGTTCTCCCAAGGTTTTTTTTCTCCATTAGGTCACCTGATGGAGTTTTAGGACACCATTAGGTCACTTGATGGAGTTTTTCGGTTCCTTGCCACTG
This sequence comes from Leuciscus leuciscus, assembly GCF_965113295.1. Classification (NCBI taxonomy): domain Eukaryota; kingdom Metazoa; phylum Chordata; class Actinopteri; order Cypriniformes; family Leuciscidae; genus Leuciscus; species Leuciscus leuciscus. Next base: position 811,713 of record NW_028118563.1, read on the forward strand.
TTGCCTTTGCCTTGCTCAGTTGGGGATATTTTGGGGATATTTAATTTAATTTTATCAATCAATAAATTCCTCTTGAAACAAACATTGTTGTATTATTTTAATTTAATACTGTGAAGCTGCTTTGATACAATCTGTATTGTGAAAAGCGCTATACAAATAATAACTTATTTATAACTGTCTTAATTTATGTTTCAAGAACAATAGTAATTGCACATAGAGTAAGTCGAGACTTTCTTGTTTTACAGCAGAGAAGGAAGACCAGTCCTTATATCAACGCAAGCTAATCGAATAAGTCCTTTGTTTCGGGTGAGGAAGGAACATCTGGTGCCCAAAGAAGACAGAAAGCTGCACGAGTCCATTGGTATGTCTTGTATTGAAACAATGCTGTAATATGTAGTACATAATTTGATGTTGACAATTTTACATTGTACAGGTTATCACTTGGTTTTTGACCAAGTGAAGCTCTTGAAACAAGTGACAGGAGAGTATGTAACTTGTCTGGAAAGTATCAGAGTCGCATTTGGCACGCGTGCCTTAGGTTGCCGACCCCTGGTCTAGCCTATAGTCTATGGTACCAATCACGTTAGTGAAGCCTGAGTAACATATACTGTAATCGGCATGGTCATGAATGCATGATCTTCATAAAAAATTATGATAGCCTAAAAAAAAACTGCTTAAAAAAAAAACTGCTTTACAACATTGGGTCTTAAAGGTGCTGTATGTAGTATCACATTAAAATGATCCACTTTTCGGGTTTTGCTATTACCTCTGAAAGCAAGTATTCTTATGTTTATGTGAAGGTGCCGGGTCGGATTTACCGCGAAATCCAGTGACGTCACCTGCATGCGCGGAGCGCTCCCGAGCCTCTCGCCTCGTCTAGCCTATTGATTTTGCACTCAACAGCGACGACACTGCAACTTATGACATGGACTTATGACTTATGCAACTTATGACATGTCTGATAACACTAAGAAACGACCTGCTCCCAGCACAACACAGACTCCAACACAAACTCCACTTATTGATAAAAAAAACCAATAAAACGTTTTTTTCTTTCTGCTGAAGCTCGTATTAAAGGCCAGACGTGAATCGGATGAACTTCGGGTGAAAAAACACGGATCAACATCGGCAGGGCGTTTGAATCATGGAGAGACCTTATCTACAAACCTAGAATGTATACATTTCCTGAAGAAAATGTGAAGTAGTGCTTGCAGTGGCAAAATTCGGCACGGTTGATAGGGTTCCATTCTTATCATGGGACGAGCATGGAGCATTAGTTCAACGTCAAGCTGATAAAAGTAGCCTATTATTGTAACGTTGCAGTGGGAGTTTACCTGAGTTTCTAGCATGTTGTGGGATGCTCTCTCTGGTGTGTTGCGTGACGCGTCTCAGTCTGGCCGGTATTCCACAGTGCTCGCTCATAAATTCGAGCACGCGCAAGAGCACGCGCTTGTCAACTTATTGGTTGCAATCTGAAACATCACCGCTAGAGGCCGCTGAAAACTACATACAGCTCCTTTAAGTGGCTTGGAAATGCCACAAAAAAACCTAAAACTGTTTTTTTAAACCTAAAAGCGCCAGGTAAACTCCGAATGACACGACAGACAGCACTTTCCATCAAGTTCTCCGCATCTCCAATAGTGTAAAGGAAAGAGCCACTCGCAAATAATCTTAAAGCTGCCGTCGGCAACATTTTTTTGATCATATTCAGTGTAATCGACACTATAATCCGACAGAACAACATAAATAAGGTGGTTTTAGAAAAAAACCCGAGCTTCTAACTCCACCTGGAGCGTGTTATTTGTTTTCCAAAAATCCAGCGCTCCCGCTTCATCAGGTCCAATCAGCGCAGGGGGGTGTGAGATCTGACTGTCAATCACAGGTCGTGCACACGCCACAGATCCCCCTCACTCGCACATGTTAATATCACATGCACACGCCACGCCTGAAGTTCGCCTGGAGATTGCATGAAGCGTGATGGCGTAGAGAAAATCTACTAACAAGCTTCCAATTCCTCGGTTATTGCTATCTATGGCTAGATTAGCCAGGGCAGCCTACCTCCGAGTCCATGGTGTTGATAGATGCTGAAGAGACGGACGCGTTCACAGAAAATCAGGTACACACGCACAGTGACGCACTGACGAGCACGACCTCGATGGGAGGGTGCTCGCTGGTAGTGGGGAGGGGCATGAGAGTTGTAAACATTCAAAATTTTGGCTAATCGACCCAATCTGCCAGACTTGCCGACGGCAGCTTTAAGGCAATGCAAACAGTTTGTGCTGTTGTTAAAGCCCGACTCCGACAAGTCGAAAATAAGTGTGCGTTTCCAACAAATGAATCATGTAAACGACAATCTCACCAGTCACGAGAAAAAATATATATCTCAGAAAGTGCACTATTGTAACGCAAAATCTCAGTTCTTCGTACCTCAGGGCCCGTTCTTCGTACGTCGCTAACTCAGTTAGCTGGATTTGATTATTGGCGATTTGGCATGATCTGGGATTGTTTGGTTCTTCGACGCTCATCCTGGACTTGCTGTCATAGCAACAGGTGCGCAAGCTTATTTCATGTTAACAGGATTAGATCCCGGCTTCATAAGCGCTGGACTTCCCGTATCAGCTCCGCTTATGAAGCCGCAGTCTAATCCTGTTAACATGAAATAAGCCTGCTCCCGAGCAGGTTTAAGCTTGCGCACCTGGGGCCCGTTCTTCGTACGTCGCTAACTCAGTTAGCTGGATTTGATTATTGGCGATTTGGCATGATCTGGGATTGTTTGGTTCTTCGACGCTCCTCCTGGACTTGCTGTCATAGCAACAGGTGCGCAAGCTTATTTCATGTTAACAGGATTAGATCCCGGCTTCATAAGCGGAGCTGATACTGTACCAGCCATTTGGATTATAGACATACTTAATTTAATGCAGCAACAAATTATTTACAGTGTAGCAAGATGATTTAAAACTCATTTACCTGTAATTAAGGTGTTGCTGTTACTGGTCCCTGGCTTTAGGTCTAAAGGCCTATTTATACTTCTGCGTCGAACTTACGCCGTAGCTACGTCGTAGGCTGTGCTTAGCGCGCGTACCCTTTGGCGTACCCTGATGCGCACCTCTCCAAAAATGTAACAACGCGTCAATTCTACGCGGACGCAAGCGCTGTGATTGGTCTGCTAGAACCCCTCCCTCGGGTTTCACATGGTCCCTCTGCATGAGTAATTGCGCGTCAACGCGGACAACGACGCAGAAGTATAAATTAAAACCAACGCGTTGCCTACAGCGTAGAGGCTCCGGCGTAGGTCCGACGCAGAAGTATAAATAGGCCTTAAGGAAGAGCTGCCCCCAGGAATGCCCTCCACAATGGGTCGGTTCTCATTTAGCCCAAGGGCCAGCTCTTCTGCCGGGGTATAACGTGGGGGTGCAGGACCACCACCTGTTTTTTTCTGCTCCGCCTTTTCCTTGGTTGCAGATAACCATAAACAGACAAACAGACACATCATTTAAAATGTCTTTGCTAAAAGAGACTAATCAGTAGAAGTAGAAAAGATTACCAGTTTGAAGAATATTCTTGTACTTCACTTTTACTTGTTCCCATGTTCTAGTGGGTCCTGAGGTGGCTCTGACATTAAGCAATTATGAAATTATTAAAATACAAGAATATATACTGTAATAAGTGATATAACCATAACATGGAACACTTACGCATTTAATTTGTCTGTTACTTTTTGCCAGCCCTCTCGAGTCCTGGCTTTTGCACACTTTGATTCCCAGTGTTCCCTGGCGTTTTAATTATATTTTTCAAACTCTGCATACCCTTCCAGTAAAAATTCCTGCTCTGCTGCGTTGAAAAACTGAGCGCGCTCTTTGGCCATGGTGAGCAGCCAATAGCAGCGTTGCTGATCAATGTTTCTACTATCGATACATATCCCCTTTTAAACCAGAGCGTGAACGCGCAATTATCTCACTAACTCAATCCAGCTATACTAATCATATCCGGCAGGTGTGTTCGAAGAACCAAATTAGTCAGATCATGATTAGCACGATGATATCATCTTGGATGTCTCGTTTGATCTCAGATGTTTTAAGCAACGTACGAAGAACGGGCCCCAGTTGCTATGACAGCAAGTCCAGGATGAGCGTCGAAGACCCAAACAATCAAATCCAGCTAACTGAGTTCTTCGACGCTCATCCTGGACTTGCTGTCATAGCAACTGGGGCCCGTTCTTCGTACGTTGCTTGAAACATCCAAGATCAAATTATGAGACATCCAAGGTGATATCATCGGCCTAATCATGATCTGACTAATTCGTTTCTTCGAACACACCTGCCAGTTATGATTAGTAGAGCTGGATTGAGTTATCTGAGATAACTGCGCGTTCATGCGCTGGTTTAAAAGGGGATATGTATCGATAGTAGAAACATTGATCAGCAACGCTGCTATTGGCTGCTCACCATGGCCAAAGAGCGCGCACAGTTTTTCTCCGCAGCAGAGCAAGAGTTATTGAAGGTTATGCAGAATATGAAACCTTAATTAAAACGCCAGGGAACCAGGAGAGAGGGCTGGCAAAAAGTAGCAGACAAATGAAATGCGTAAGTGTTCCATGTTATGGTTATATCACTTATTACAGTGTATATTCTTGTATTTTAATCATTTCATAATTGCTTAATGTCAGAGCCACCTCAGGACCCACTAGAACAGTGTTCTTCAACCCTGCTCCTGGAGGACCCCCAACACTGCACGTTTTCTTTGTCTCCCTAATCAAACACACCTGATTCAACTCATCAGCTCATTAACCCATGTGATAATGAGTTGATGAATTGAATCCGGTGTGTTTGATTAGGGAGACAAAGAAAACCAGCAGTGTTGGGGGTCCTCCGGGAGCAGGGTTGAAGAACACTGCACTAGAACATGGGAACAAGTAAAAGGGAAGTACAAGAATATTCTTCAAAATGGTAATCTTTTCTACTTCTACTGTTCTTTGTCTCTTTTACAAAAGAAAAGCACCGTTAAATGTGTTTGTCTGTTTATAACAGCAACCAAGAAAAAGGCTGAGCTGAAAAAAAACAAACAGGTGGTGGTCCTGCTCCCTCACATTATACCACATTATACCCCAGCAGTAGAGCTGGCCCTGGGGTTAAATGTGAACCGACCCATTGTGGAGGGCATCCCTGGGGGCAGCTCTTCCTCAGACCAACAGCCAGGAACCAGTAGCAGCAACACCTTCATTACTGGTAAATGAGCTTTAAATGATCTTGCTACACTGTAAAATATATCTTTTTTTTTTGCCGCATTAAATTAAGTAGGCCTATATAATCCAAATGGCTGGTACAGTAATTTCAGCTGTTAAATATTGAGTAGTGATCAATTGCTTTGACTTGTGAAGGTGAAAACTGCTGAACTTAATGTAAGAATATTTTGCCATGAGTTACTGATCACATTTGTTCATATAGTGTAGTTCATTGTAATGCCATTGTGTTTCCTCTTTTGTGCAGTTTTACATAATACACCAACACTTGTACCTGTTCCCAAGAAAGTAGTGGCTGAAATATGTGCAGTAAGTGGACTTTTTCTAACTTTACATCAAAAGGGAAGAAAGTGCAACACTTTGTAATGCCCATTTGTTTCCATTGCACAGGACAGTGAAGAAACCCTCTCAGATGACTGTCCTTTGGAGGAAGTACTTGTAAGTGCATAAATAACTTTACTTCATTTATAGTAACTTGTGTACATATTATTTCTGACTGCAATATGAGTTGCAGGAGGAAAGGCCTACTGCACAAAGTGATACAGAGGTGGGCAGTGTAGTAACCTACTTGTACTTTTTATTTTTGTTGCATGAGGCTTGTGTTGACAGTTCTTTTTTATTTTTTTATTCTTTTTATCCAAACATGGCACAGGGTGATATCCGTATATAAACGGAATCTACAACAGAAAATTTAGTATTTTGACCTGAAAAAACAGAAAAATGAAGGGGAGAAATAGAACTTGACACCTTAAAGAAGAAAAAACTGGCACTAGAGATTGAGTTGCTTCAAAAGGAACTTCAGAGTAAGTGCTAAATACACTATTTCACACAGAGTACTATTGCTGACCTTGGATAACAATATATCTTATTGCAGGCAAAAGATGACCATCATTGGCTTTTCTTGACAAAGAATAATTGAAATAAAACTCAAGGAACTAAGCATGTTGTCTTGTCTTCTATTCATTTAATGAAGGTTTTTGTTTTAAAAAAAAAAAAAAAAAATGGTGTTCCACAATTCTGTCCCGTGCAGCTCTGCCACTAGGTTGGTCCAAGTGCACTGGCTGGAGGTCATCATCAGGCTGCACCTCCACCACAGGGGTCCTCTCCTTTCTGATGGTGGCACTATTGTGGAGTATGGCACATGCAACAATAATGTCACAGGCCCTGTCAGGTGCAACCCTCAGACACTGAAATCTTTCCTTTAGTTGCCCAAAGGTCATTTCAATGCGTGCCCTTGTCCTGGCTAGAGCTGCATTGAAACGGGTTTGTGGTCCGGGGTTTGGGTCAGGGAATGGCGTCATGAAATACTGCCTGCAGGTATAGCCCCTGTCACCAAGCAGGATCCCGTCGTAAGCACCTGGAAAAATGCAGTTTTGTTAGGCTCAGAATAAATGTATGTAATACAGTGAGCTTGATATTAAATATTTCCTTACCACGTTCAAATAATGTGCATAAATGTGACTCTCTGAAAATCCTGGAGTCATGCACAGAACCAGGCCATTTTGCTTCCACATTTGTGATGTAGGACATGGAGTCACACACCATCTAAGATATTTTTAATCAGTCAACTGCATACTTTTTGATTACATTACTTTTTGTATTATTTGATATATTCTGGACTCGCTTCTCCAAGGTAAATGGTGAATTGTTTGATGTCAGGCTGCATGCTCAGAAAGCGGCAGTGGATTGTGCAGCGTGAGACCACCTTCAGCGACAGGTTCTTGTCGTAAAAACGGACAAGACATGGCTGCGAAAGACTTCCCGTATCACCTCCGCTTATAAAGCCGGGATCTAATCCTGTTAACATGAAATAAGCCTGCTCCCGAGCAGGTTTAAGCTTGGGCACCTGTTGCTATGACAGCAAGTCCAGGATGAGCGTCGAAGAACCAAACAATCCAAGATCATGCCAAATCTCCAACAATCAAATCCAGCTAACTGAGTTAGCGACGTACGAAGAACGGGCCCCTGGGGCCTGTTTCAGAAAGGAGGTTCAACTGAGTTGGCTTACCCTGAGATGGGAAACTCTGAGTTTTCGGTTACAGAACAGCGGAAATTAGTTAGTTCAATCAACTCTGAGTTGACTGACTCTGAGTTAAGCGCGTGCACCACCACTATAAAAAGCCATTATCAATGGAGTGCAGATATTATGAGTCACCATGGTAACAGCGCCAGACAAAAAGAGGTCTGCATATTTCTCACCAGCTTCTGCAAGCGTAAGAAGACATATTATTATTTTTTAAATATCGGCTGCAGCAGCGAAGGACAACTAGAGTTAGCTAGGGAGAAAATAGTTGCTCGAGTCAATGCGTATGTTTACATTTTAATTAGTTATACAGTGTTGGGTGTAATTAATTACCAAGTCATCTAAATACTGTCATTTAATTAAAGGGATTACTCTTAATTCTTCTGTAATTTGAAGTAAAATCTGATGTAATTGCATTAGGCTATAGAACAATTCTGTATATTTAACATACATTTTTAAAAGGTATATTTTTTATGTAACCTTCTCCCTCTACACACTTTGGTCAATTCAAGAATAATCCATGCAATTGTATATTGTTTATTTGAAAGCATTAAAAGTGCAGTTTCTTGTCTCTCCTTGTATTGTTCAAGTGGTTGAGGTTGATATGGGATTTATTAATAAGTAGACCAATACTTTCTAAAGATAGTCATTATTACATGAATCTAATTACACGGTTGAAGATGTCATTTGTAGTTAGTAATTAATAACTATTTTAGAGTAACTTACCCAACTGTTATAATATCAGAGGTGAAACTGGAAGAACAGTATGTTATTCAACCTAATTTTAATTTTCATGGGTGCAATCCTGCAGGTATTAAAAGAACATGGCAGCAGCTGAAAATTAAATATAAGAACATAATTCAATCAGGTAAGGTTTGAGCATATCATGGGTGTAGGCTACCTGAATTTACAAATATTTGACATATTAAATAACTAAATAGCATCCCAGTGTCTAGCAGTGCAGCAGCATTTTTGGCTGGGGGAATTCCTGGAGGGACTTCAGAGCCAGTCACTCCCGAAGATCCAAGGGCCTTCATAAAATGTAAGAGGTTTACATATGTGTTATTTCTTATATAGGCTATTTTTGATATTTCCATTTATTTTACTTTGGGTTGGGTTTTTTGTTGGTCCCAACAGATTCCGATGGTAATATCTGTCTTTTGGAGCCTCCTGTCCCAACAAAACCTGCAGGCAGTTGTAAGTAGCCTACTCAATACACCAGAAATTATGACAAATAGTGTTATAAAGTGTACTCATCTTCACAGGACGATGGGGATAATGTTATGTGTCACATCAAACAATCTACACATTCAGATTTTTTCACATTTTTATGTGGAGTAGAATCTAAGTTTAAAGCTAAGTATAAATGGGTAGTCTTATCTCTCCCCCCGCCCCCAAAGTGGAAGAACAGCAGGAGGACGGTCCATCAACTTCTGTTGCACAGATGAACAGAGTTCAGTGATTTTCAGTAAATGCCACAGTTTAATTCTGTAGAATTTGTTTAGAACTACATTATGTAACTCTAATCTACTACTGTATATTCAGTTGCCAGTTAAGGAGTTAATAGACTTCATCTTATTTAAAAAATTGAAAAAAAAAAAAAAACAGTAAAAATAGCAATATTGTATTTATTAATTAAAGATTAATTTTATTAATAAAAATGTACTGAAAGAATGAATGAGGTGTTTAAACACCACTTCCTCTTTAAAAAAAGGGGAGGAGACCGAAAAAAACTCTGGGTTTACCGAAGAAAACCTGCTCCCGGCCAGGTTAGGTTCACAGAGTAAGTTACCATGGTAACTGACTCTGAGTATAAGTTACCTCTCTTTCAGAAACGGGCTTGACTTACTCTGCTTTCTCAGGTTTAACATACCTCCCATCAGGGCCGCGGGAAGTGGGGGTGCTGGGGGTGCTGCAGAATTGTAAATGCAACGCATATATTTGTTCATTAAAATGTATAATTTTTTAGCATTTAGTCATTTATTTGTAATAAACACTTTAAGTGGGCTATTTAAAAATTGTTATTTATATGTTAAATTATCTTTTTAAAACATAAGCGCAGAGTGTTACGTAATATTGTGTGTGTGTGTGTGTGTGTGTGTGTGTGTGTGTCGAAAGAATTTGCCGCAGCTGCTCAAAAAAAAAAAAAAAAAAAAAAAAAAACGTCAAAAACCCCACTGTCAGTGTTTTGTAAGGAACAGGCAAATAGGCCTATGTAAAATATAGCAGGAGACATTTTAATTGTTTACTAATAAAACAGTTATTTTTTATGTCAGTGTCGGCTAGACAGATGAAGTTGACGACTCGCGATCTTCGCAGCGCCAGAGAGAAATGCACATTTCATACGAATTACATAAGCAGCGCAGTCTGTTTTCTTTCGTTTTGAATTGTTCTGCTTAAAAGTAGACATTTCAAGCTATCTATATGTCTCAGGTCTGTGAGGCAATAGGCTACCTTATAGGCCTACGCTGAGTTTCATTTATGAGACGAGCTCCAGGTTCGCCAGCGCCTCCGTATCCTGATTATTTATTTTCTAATAGCCTATATTTAGGCTACTTCTTATTAAATCCTGACAATTTGTTGATGAAACATCGATTAAAATTAAGATACAATTAATACAAAACGAAATTAAATTTAAAGACAGGCTTTGTGCTTTCAGTTTGAGGTCTCTGTGAAAGTTTTAAAACATTATTTTAGTGCCGCTTTAGAGCGCTCACGTCCGTAACGGAGAACTGTCTGTAACATTTATTTTTTTTTTTTTTGTGAAATAAATTTCTAAAAAAATGCGACTTAGTCCAGTGCGACTTAGGCTATAGATGTTTTTTTCTTCCCCGTGGCGCATTTTGTGACTGATATGCGACTCCGGAGCAATGAAAATAAAAGGGACTCCGGAATTAAAGCAGAATCAATAAAAGTAAAAAATGTGATGTGCAGTCAGGTTTGAGTGTGTGCGCGTTTTTTGAGGAGTTTTATAGTCTTGATATTGTTTCTTATTCAAAAGTGGTGACGCGACGCGACTGATTTATTATGAGTGTTGGAAACAGTTCTGCTGCCTAATATATTTGATGAATAAAAGGTTAAAAAGAACTGCATTTATTAAAAAATATATATAATTTCTAATAATATAAATCTTCTTTACTATCACTTTTTTTTAAATCAATTTAACACATCCTTGCTGAATAAAAGTATTGATTTATTTAAAAAAATAAATAAAAAAATACTGACCTCAAATTACTGACCAGTAGTGTATATTGTTGTTACAAAAGATTTCTATTTTTTAAAAAATTGCTTTTTTCAATTTTTTTTTCAATTTTTTTTTTACATTTTTATTCATCAAAGTATCCTAAAAAAAGTATCACAGGTTATGAAAACATATTAAGCAGCAGAACTGTTTCCAACTTTGATAATGAATCATCATATTAGAATTATTTCTAAAGGATCATGTGATAGACTGGAGTAATGATCCTGAAAATTCAGCTTTGCATCACAGAAATAAATGATCATTTAAACCAATTATTTTAAATTGTAAAAATATATCACAATATTACTTTTTTTTCTGTATTTTTGATCAAATAAATGCAGGCTTGATGAGCAGAGGAAACTTCTTTCAAAAACATTAAAAATACTAATACTTATACTTGCCCTGTAATACATGTATTCTTTGTTTTAGATGTTATTAACTTCAATTCTTATGAATAATAAAAATGTTGTAATGTCTATTTGTTATTTATGGCCTGTACGCCTCATTATTGATCTGAGCTTCTACATCTTGAATTCGAATAACATTCGATAAAACATAATTGCTGGATTATTTTGACTATAATAAATAAGCAGATGAAACATAGTAGGCCTATACACTGTTTATCACAGATTACTTTGGACCAAAGTTACCATATTATAATTAATTATTATATAGTTCTATTCATTCATTTTATTTAAATTAGCACTGGTTAAAATGTATAAAGCATGAACAAGATATGAAACAATATTTATTAATAATACACAGTTTAAATATCACAAATATCAAATTGTATTTTCATTTGCGTCCTATGCTGGCTAATTACGACGTTTAACCTGTTATCATAATGAAATTCATGCATTTATTTATTTGTCATTTAAACTGATGCAAACAGGGAAAGAGAGTAGAAAACACTTATTATCCTGTCGCCCCCTCTAGTGGACAGCATTAAGTATTACGGCCTTCATTGCTCAGATAACTCAAGTCGATGGATTTTTTGGGAAAGTCTGACCAGTTAGAAGCAAGTTAGACCAGTCTGAGGGTCTGAGCTGAGTTTGGTGAAGCATCAAAGTTCTAGGCGGAGTCAATTTCTCATAATAATAATAACAATTAATCCCAAACCTGGTAATTTTGTCAGTATTTAATTTACGTTCACTGATTCTGGCTTCTCTCTTTTCTGTCTCTTTCTTTTCATGTGAACTGAGTAGGCTACACATGCTTAAATTCAAAAAATATAAACTTTATTTCTATTCAAAATTATTTATAGCCCATAGGCTATATGTCACACACGCCTACCTGCCTTTTGATGTAAATAAAAGACTAGAGTGGTAAATGTTACGGACATATTATCATGGTACAGTTCAGCCTATTATTGATTTTTATTTCCACTTCCCTTTTATCCAAAGAGACGGAACTATTTGCACTGTATTTATCAATGGGAAATATGCTAATATAATCTGTCATATACTGTGGCTCACATTAATGGGGTTGCTTGCAAGTCGCAGCAGCACGAATTACGTGACCAGCAACATATTTCTAAATCAAATAGTGTGTGTAGTTAACAGTGAGTGGTGGTTTCAGACATTATTTCATTAAAGGGCATTTGTCAGTGCCGCACTCGTAGCCTACTGACTCTTATTCTGCCTGACAGAAAGAAAAGCTCACAGCTTACTGAAGGCGGAGCGGTTTGACCAATCAGATGAAAGGGGCGTTTCAGCGCCGCCCACGTGTGCAAATGAAATATCGAACCCATAAACCGACTTGTAAACGAAAAATGAAAAATCTAGCCAAAATCTAGCCAAAAAAACGAATAAACGAGCTGGTTTTCATTTCTCCTTATTCCATTCTAAACAGGAAATGAAATGATCAAAAAGTGCACGGACCCTATGACTTAGCACGACGGTGTAATAAGTTTATATACACTAGATGTCGCCTTGGCTACGGCAGTTTGGAATATTCTGGGCTCATCTGATTTTTTTGTACATAGCATAACCTACTTTGTTATGATTTTAGTATCATAATGATTAATAAATGCACGCACAATTATCATGAACTTGATTTGAACAAATGCCTATCAACTTGTGTGTGCAAAATTCAGAATTAAATGAATGTGCAGCAATTTGTACAAATAGAGAGTCTGTAGGCCTATACTGTTGTAGCCATTAAATAAGCGCATTTATTTTCATATTTGTTCAAATGTTATAATGTTATTTTTTCCCCCCATGTATGTTGATTTATGAAAAGTGAACAGCACGAGTAAAAGTGAATTTCGTTTTGTATAAATTGTATCTTAATTTTAATACATTTTTCATCAGCCTGTATTTAATAAATAAGATCAATAAGATTTAATAAATAATAATAAAAAAATGATAATCTTGCATTGCACGTTAACTGGAGCGCATCTCATCCTAACTTAACGAAACTCATTGTATGCCTCACACACACAGACATGAGAAATACATCAAATACACAAAGCTTGAAATGTCTTTAAACGAAATAATTCAAAACGAAAAGAAAAAGGCTACTCTCTGATTATGTAATCCATTATGTGCATTTCTCTCTATAGGCGCGTTCACTATACGGCGATCGTCAACTTCATCTTTGCAGCCGAGTCGACACTGTCAGAAAACACTAGATTATTAATAAAAATCAATGCACGCGTCACCGGATTTACAAATGCACATCTTGCTTGTTGCACCCACACATATTATGTCGAAATAACGAGATATTATGTTGAAATAACATTATTAATAATAATACATATTTTATAATATTTGATTGAATGCTGAATGTTGTTCAGTTAATAAAATGAAAACTTTAATTGTGATCATTAAAATAATTGAATATGAAATATTTAGTGGCCAAGTTTTGCTAATTAATTAATTTATATATGTAAGGCATTCGTTCCAATCAACTGCCGCAGCCAAGGCCACGTCTAGTGTATATATCTATGACTTGGCACTTCTGGGTAAAGATGCGATCAGTCAAATGAAATCCAATAAACGTATAAATAAATATTCCAAATGAAAAAGCGATGGGAAATGTCGTCCAATTTTCTAATACTATTATTTGATGACAACAATACATTTGTAAAAGAAAATCCAGCCATTTCTGTTTTTTTAAAGAAAAAAACCAAGCTGCACCCTTTTTTAAATGTCATCTTTGATTCCGAAAGAGAATAATGAACGGGGCGATGTGCAGATTGTAAATCTTAAAAAATGATTGAATGATTTTCTTGTGTCATTATGATGAAGAAACAAGTCGAAAAAAAAAAAAAAAAGTCGAAAAAAACCATTTGTGGAAGGCATCCGATGAGTGTCAACCCGGCCAGATCAGCAAGTGCATCAAGGCAACCACGATTAGCCGGTGCACCAGCCAGCAAAGTGATTCAATGGTTCATAGGTGTAGCTCGCAGCCTCATCGCCCTACCCTCCACATCCTAAAGAGTGTACAGGCTGTTATTTATATAGGGCAGATAAGACCTGTGTTTCTCTTCGACGGTAACTGTAAATTGAATTGAAGCTGCGATTTTTGAAGTTGTATATACTCGCGCGGGCAAATACAGATGTGTTAAACACGATAAGAACACAAATTCTACCTTTATTCGTTAATACAGTCGGTATTTCCCACAATGATTCTGCTTTGCTATTGGCCACGTCACGATCAGTAAGCGCTGCTATTGGTGGTCACGATTATTAAGTACGAAAATGAAAATTCTGTCAGTAATTCCTCACCCTCATGTTGTTCCAACCCCTTCGGTCATCTTCGGAACACAAATTAAGATATTTTTGATTAAATGACTAAATTGGACTATATTAAGGATGTGTTTAATGAACTTTTCTGGGCCAGCAAGTTTCAAACCCTTAGAAGCCTGAAGAAGTCTCGTTCCGAACACATCGCGATATTTGGCATCAGTTCACGTGTGTCAGATGTTGGTAAGAAGTAAATACGCTGTCCGAATAATGTGTGATATATAATGTATTTTCTGTTTGTCGATATTAATCAGATTAGCTCACGTTCAGTCACGGCATTATATCTGTCATCTCCACTGAGGCTTTGCGTTTTATTGCTTTCTAATTCAAAACAGGGTGATTAAGTTACACTGCCTGTGAGCATAGGCCTAAAGACCTTAAATCAGTTAATCATATTCATATCAGATTAAAAGTAGTACAATTAGTTCCAAAGTTGTATTTGTAGTAGAAGCACAGTACAAACAACACTTACCATGCTTTTACCACATTAACATTAGTTTTACTGTGGTAAGTGTAGTAAAAAGACAGTAATCACAAAACTTACCATGCTTTTACCACACTGTATTGGGAGTTTTAATGTGATACTTATTGTAAATGCACATTAACCACAACGCTTACCATGCTTTTACCACAGGAATGATGTAAAACAACATAATGATATTTTATTTTCTCTTTTTTCAGCTGAAAAGACCAAAAGGACCTTTCGGACTATTATTGTTTGAGGACAAGTAAACGGAGGAGACCGACAGCTGCAAAGGCAAATATTCGCAATGGTATATACATGTGTTGGTTCGAACCCTAAATCAAACATTTTATCAAGCATTTGTTGTTTCTTAAACCTTTTCTCGCAAAACCCATAGCCCAATCAGTACGAAGATAGTCTGAAAGTCTTAATAATTCACAAGATTTAACAAGTTGTCAAATTCGTATACGATACTCGTACATATTTGTATACTCGTACACACACTGTCAGAAAGTTGATATTAATTGCATTGTATTGATTACAATTAGTGATGCACCGATGTGAAAATTGAGGCCGATACCGATAACCGATATTAATATTGCTGTTATGGCCGATACCGATATTTGCCGATGTCGATATCTCTGTATAGAAAACAAATTTGAATGATTATCAAATAAAGAGCTATTTTCCAAAACACTTTTTTTTTACTTTAGAAATGACTGATATTGGGCACCTTTACCTGTGTGCAAAATATGTCACATACGACACACATGCATTATACTGCATTGCATATACAGTAATGTGTGCTGGTCAACTTGTCTAAAATTAAGAAACCCTTAGAAAACAGTAAAAAAAACCACACAAAAAACAGGAACATTGTGTAAAATTAAGATAGGCTACTTTATTTATTATTCCAATATCCAAATATCGAGGGCTTGGAACCAGAGGGGCGTAAGTGGCATTTGACAAACTTTACAGGAGAGCCAAAACAAAATTTTGACCACACTTCAATCAACTGTATTTATTAACCTTCAACCACAACATTGCAACCACATACATACTTATATGAGTAAGTTCTTAAGTGAACATATTATGGAATATTAACACGATGAACATATTCTAAAACCTTGCAAAATCTTGAAAATATGGCAAAAACATCAAATACGCCTTTTTGGCACCAAACATTTCCAATTCGTCTAAAGAAAAATAGGGCGTATCTGCTGATCAATGCAGAAATGATTGGTCAAAACATTGGTTAAAAACACTCTAACTTCATAAATTTTCATTTGATTTAAAATACTGCATACATAGTCATTTCATCATTTCAAACTGTTTAACATTTCATTTCTAACCGTTTAATTTCAATTCTCATTTATGAGTTCACATTCATGTCAAACAGTTTAACATTTAATTTCAAACAGTTTAATTTCTCTTGTTTATTACACATTTCACTTTTTAGTTCACTTTAGTTGAACTAAAAAGTTCACTCACTGCCCACTGTCAGAGTGTTATAGAACTCTGCATAACAGTGAGGAATACTCCCATTGGTGCACAGGGTGAGTAGGTCTTTTTTCTTTAAGGCACTGATCACTGGAGGATTTTCATACAATGAGCTGGGGTGTGTGGTTCTGGTGCCTCTTGTTGCCTGTTGTGCCACCGTCAGTTTTCGGAAGGTTGGGGCGGTGAAATCATACTTGAAGAAGATTGTTTTTGGTTCATCTTTCGTGTAGCGGAACCATTTAATCTTCTGCCAATGAACTGATTGTCCCTCCTCATCTTTTGTTCTGTTTTTGAGTATGTGGTTGGAGAGGGACTTGAAGTCCAGAAAGTCCTTGTGTTCAAGTTCATGTACACTGTATGGGTCGTTCCTTCTTGCCATTCTCACAAGTGTGTAGTAGCCATCAGTAAATAGAAGTATGGGAGTAAATAGAAATGGGAGTAAATAGAAACTTTTCTTCTTGCAGTTTCCACTGCAGCATGCACACTATCACACTCCATGTCTAGTAGCCATCCATGATGGCTACTACACACTTGTGAGAATGGAAAGAAAGAACGACCCATAGTGTACATGAACTTGGACACAAGGACTTTCTGTACTTCAAGTCCCTCTCCAACCACATACTCAAAAACAGAACAAAAGATGAGGAGGGACAATCAGTTCATTGGCAGAAGATTAAATGGTTCCGCTACACGAAAGATGAACCAAAAACAATCTTCTTCAAGTATGATTTCACCGCCCCAACCTTCCGAAAACTGACGGTGGCACAACAGGCAACAAGAGGCACCAGAGGCACCAGAACCACACACCCCAGCTCATTGTATGAAAATCCTCCAGTGATCAGTGCCTTAAAGAAAAAAGACCTACTCACCCTGTGCACCAATGGGAGTATTCCTCACTGTTATGCAGAGTTCTATAACACTCTGACAGTGGGCAGTGAGTGAACTTTTTAGTTCAACTAAAGTGAACTAAAAAGTGAAATGTGTAATAAACAAGAGAAATTAAACTGTGTGAACTTAAATGTTAAACTGTTTGAAATTAAATGTTAAACTGTTTGACATGAATGTGAACTCATAAATGAGAATTGAAATTAAACGGTTAGAAATGATCAAATTAAATGACTATGTATACAGTATTTTAAATAAAATGAAAAGTTATGAAGTTAGAGTGTTTTTAACCAATGTTTTGACCAATCATTTCTGCATTGATCAGCAGATACGCCCTATTTTTCTTTAGAGGAATTGGAAATGTTTGGTGCCAAAAAGGCGTATTTGATGTTTTTGCCATATTTTCAAGATTTTGCAAGGTTTTAGAATATGTTCATCGTGTTAATATTCCATAATATGTTCACTTAAGAACTTACTCATATAAGTATGTATGTGGTTGCAATGTTGTGGTTGAAGGTTAATAAATACAGTTGATTGAAGCGTGGTCAAAATTTTGTTTTGGCTCTCCTGTAAAGTTTGTCAAATGCCACTTGCGCCCCTCTGGTTCCAAACAATGTGTAGGCCATACATGTATTTTTTAGAGCCAGAAGGGCGTAAGTGGACATACGCCCCTCTGGCTCCAAACAATGCTCAAACTTTTGTGTTAGGTCTTTGTTGTTTTGTTGCTTTATTCAATACAAGTTGATTTCTGATGCGTCTTTTTGGCACAACTAGATAGAGCTCATCAAGACCTTTAATTTGATATATAGAACTCATTTTCGCCCAAAATGCCACTTACGCCCCTCTGGTTCCAAGCCCTCGATATGATACTAAAAAATACCACAGGGAAAAGGGCTTCTATTTGTGACGTGCTGTCTTTGCGTTTGAACATTGCACATTTTAAACAGGACACTCATTAACTGAATAAATGTTAGCCAATACAAACATATTTATAGAAAACAGTTGACAATGAATAGACAGGAGTCCAATAATAGCATAACGAATCATTCTTAAAATAATAACAAGTAGCCTAGGCTATAAGACCAATCCGACATGGGCTGTGTTAACAGTAAAACGTCCGTCATTTAACGAATTTTAAAAACACGGATGGATAATACAAAATACTTTCTGATATTTTGACAGAAAAAAAACAAGCAAGAACAAAATTTAAACTTAGCCCGTCAATTTTTCATTTTACAATTATCTTCTCTCTCTGTGTGTGCACGCGTCCGTGTTTGTGAGAGAGAGAGCTCGCGCAGCACTGATACAACGGTAGCCTACTTTTTAATCCACAAGTAACGAACGCGCTAGTTTTCATACAAAATAAATATGTAACATAATTAGGTAGGCTACTTTAGTTATTATTAATACAATAACGTAACACATGAAGGCTATACGTTTCTCAACACTGAGAATGAATCAATAAACGCCTGTTTCTCCACTCGCGCTTATCAGTAATCCACAAATCACACGTGCTGTCACTTTTGAGAAAAATCTAATTCGAACGGGTATCAAATATCAAGCAATATATTCAAATATCTACGAGTCAAAAAACGATCAGTCAAAAATGTGTCATGAAGAGGAAAAAAACATAAGTCGCACTGGACTGCGTTAACAATGTTACGGACGGGACAGTTGACTTGAGCGCTCTGAAAGCGCCACTAAGACTGCTTTAAAACTTTCACAGAGACCTCAAACAGAAAGCACAAAAAGCCTGTCTTTAAATTTAATTTCGTTTTGTATTAATTGTATCTTAATTTTGATAAATGTTTCATCAACCAATTGCCTGGATTGAATTAAATAAGAAGTAAATATAGTAGAAAATATTTAATCAGGACACGGAGGCGAGGGCGCGTGAACCTGGAGCGCGTCTCATCAATGAACCGAAATCTACCTGCCTCACAGACCGGAGACATATATAGAAAGCTTGAAATGTCTATTTTTAAACAGAACAATTCAAAACGAAAGAAAACAGACTGTTCTCTGCTTATGTCATCTGTATGAAATGTGTATTTATCTCAGGCACATTCACTACTGCTAAGATCGAGTCAGCATCGTCAACTTCATCTTCAACTTCACACGTCAAATGTCGGCCTGTTCACATCGGCCATATTTTGACATCGGAACGATACCGATGTGTAAAAAAATGACCATATCGGCCGATATTATATCGGCGGCCGATATATCGTGCACCACTAATTACAATTATTACAAATTGGTCCCCGTCTGTTTATGTTCCAGTGATACATGACGTCTCTCCACACCTCATAACCTACCTCTGTTTGCAGGGGTGGAAAAGCTTATCTTACTTGTCACATGACATCAGATACTCGATTATTTTGTCATAATCAGACCAGTTACACTGCTGATAACTGTCCCGTTTGCATGTAAATCATTTTCACATGATTATTGCTTGCTATTAAAGACGTACTTTTATTCATAGAAATGCCCCCACATATCAGTGAACTTATAATATAAAAATGCTTTTAAAATTTAATTATTCAACACTCTTTACAGAAAAAAATATCCTACAGTTATACATAAACTGACTATTTGCAAGTAATGTATTAAAATTACCTTCCTTTCCGTCTTGCAGGATTACTTGGTCCTTTTTTTTTTTTTAAAGCTCTACAATATCAAACTCAACAGCTCTTTTAAGAGCCAACCCTCACAAGAGCTACTAGTGAGTCGCAGCGAATCTTGCCGGGATCAGCCCTTCCCAGGTAAAGTTTCTAGAATATTGAAATCGGTATTTACTCATCAAATGCTCTCTCCTGAATCGCCGCCGCTAGAGTTCTTACGAGATCAAGAAAATATGATCATATAACAGCGATTTTATCATCACTGCATTGGTTACCTATAAAGTTCCGTATTAATTATAAGGTATTGCTACTGACTTATAAAGCTCTAAACGGCTTAGCTCCAGTCTATTTAACGGATCTTCTATCGCCCCTATAATCCATCGCGCTCTTTAAGATCACTAAATTCAAGGCTTTTGGTCATACCTAGGATATCCAGAACCACCAAAGGAGGGAGAGCATTTTCACATTTGGCTCCAAAACTCTGGAATAGTCTTCCTGATACTGTTCGTTGCTCAGACTCGCTCTCCCAGTTTAAAACTAGATTAAAGTCGCATCTCTTCAGCCAGGCATTCATATAATCCTACAGTTCAAACTACAATCCGGCCTGTAGCTCATAAATGCCAGAGGAGAACTGGCCCCCGACTGAGCCTGGGTTCTCCCAAGGTTTTTTTTCTCCATTAGGTCACCTGATGGAGTTTTAGGACACCATTAGGTCACTTGATGGAGTTTTTCGGTTCCTTGCCACTGTTGCCTTTGCCTTGCTCAGTTGGGGATATTTTGGGGATATTTAATTTAATTTTATCAATCAATAAATTCCTCTTGAAACAAACATTGTTGTATTATTTTAATTTAATACTGTGAAGCTGCTTTGATACAATCTGTATTGTGAAAAGCGCTATACAAATAATAACTTATTTATAACTGTCTTAATTTATGTTTCAAGAACAATAGTAATTGCACATAGAGTAAGTCGAGACTTTCTTGTTTTACAGCAGAGAAGGAAGACCAGTCCTTATATCAACGCAAGCTAATCGAATAAGTCCTTTGTTTCGGGTGAGGAAGGAACATCTGGTGCCCAAAGAAGACAGAAAGCTGCACGAGTCCATTGGTATGTCTTGTATTGAAACAATGCTGTAATATGTAGTACATAATTTGATGTTGACAATTTTACATTGTACAGGTTATCACTTGGTTTTTGACCAAGTGAAGCTCTTGAAACAAGTGACAGGAGAGTATGTAACTTGTCTGGAAAGTATCAGAGTCGCATTTGGCACGCGTGCCTTAGGTTGCCGACCCCTGGTCTAGCCTATAGTCTATGGTACCAATCACGTTAGTGAAGCCTGAGTAACATATACTGTAATCGGCATGGTCATGAATGCATGATCTTCATAAAAAATTATGATAGCCTAAAAAAAAAATGCTTAAAAAAAAAACTGCTTTACAACATTGGGTCTTAAAGGTGCTGTATGTAGTATCACATTAAAATGATCCACTTTTCGGGTTTTGCTATTACCTCTGAAAGCAAGTATTCTTATGTTTATGTGAAGGTGCCGGGTCGGATTTACCGCGAAATCCAGTGACGTCACCTGCATGCGCGGAGCGCTCCCGAGCCTCTCGCCTCGTCTAGCCTACTGATTTTGCACTCAACAGGGACGACACTGCAACTTATGACATGGACTTATGACTTATGCAACTTATGACATGTCTGATAACACTAAGAAACGACCTGCTCCCAGCACAACACAGACTCCAACACAAACTCCACTTATTGATAAAAAAAAACAATAAAACGTTTTTTTCTTTCTGCTGAAGCTCGTATTAAAGGCCAGACGTGAATCGGATGAACTTCGGGTGAAAAAACACGGATCAACATCGGCAGGGCGTTTGAATCATGGAGAGACCTTATCTACAAACCTAGAATGTATACATTTCCTGAAGAAAATGTGAAGTAGTGCTTGCAGTGGCAAAATTCGGCACGGTTGATAGGGTTCCATTCTTATCATGGTACGAGCATGGAGCATTAGTTCAACGTCAAGCTGATAAAAGTAGCCTATTATTGTAACGTTGCAGTGGGAGTTTACCTGAGTTTCTAGCATGTTGTGGGATGCTCTCTCTGGTGTGTTGCGTGACGCGTCTCAGTCTGGCCGGTATTCCACAGTGCTCGCTCATAAATTCGAGCACGCGCAAGAGCACGCGCTTGTCAACTTATTGGTTGCAATCTGAAACATCACCGCTAGAGGCCGCTGAAAACTACATACAGCTCCTTTAAGTGGCTTGGAAATGCCACAAAAAAACCTAAAACTGTTTTTTTAAACCTAAAAGCGCCAGGTAAACTCCGAATGACACGACAGACAGCACTTTCCATCAAGTTCTCCGCATCTCCAATAGTGTAAAGGAAAGAGCCACTCGCAAATAATCTTAAAGCTGCCGTCGGCAACATTTTTTTGATCATATTCAGTGTAATCGACACTATAATCCGACAGAACAACATAAATAAGGTGGTTTTAGAAAAAAACCCGAGCTTCTAACTCCACCTGGAGCGTGTTATTTGTTTTCCAAAAATCCAGCGCTCCCGCTTCATCAGGTCCAATCAGCGCAGGGGGGTGTGAGATCTGACTGTCAATCACAGGTCGTGCACACGCCACAGATCCCCCTCACTCGCACATGTTAATATCACATGCACACGCCACGCCTGAAGTTCGCCTGGAGATTGCATGAAGCGTGATGGCGTAGAGAAAATCTACTAACAAGCTTCCAATTCCTCGGTTATTGCTATCTATGGCTAGATTAGCCAGGGCAGCCTACCTCCGAGTCCATGGTGTTGATAGATGCTGAAGAGACGGACGCGTTCACAGAAAATCAGGTACACACGCACAGTGACGCACTGACGAGCACGACCTCGATGGGAGGGTGCTCGCTGGTAGTGGGGAGGGGCATGAGAGTTGTAAACATTCAAAATTTTGGCTAATCGACCCAATCTGCCAGACTTGCCGACGGCAGCTTTAAGGCAATGCAAACAGTTTGTGCTGTTGTTAAAGCCCGACTCCGACAAGTCGAAAATAAGTGTGCGTTTCCAACAAATGAATCATGTAAACGACAATCTCACCAGTCACGAGAAAAAATATATATCTCAGAAAGTGCACTATTGTAACGCAAAATCTCAGTTCTTCGTACCTCAGGGCCCGTTCTTCGTACGTCGCTAACTCAGTTAGCTGGATTTGATTATTGGCGATTTGGCATGATCTGGGATTGTTTGGTTCTTCGACGCTCATCCTGGACTTGCTGTCATAGCAACAGGTGCGCAAGCTTATTTCATGTTAACAGGATTAGATCCCGGCTTCATAAGCGCTGGACTTCCCGTATCAGCTCCGCTTATGAAGCCGCAGTCTAATCCTGTTAACATGAAATAAGCCTGCTCCCGAGCAGGTTTAAGCTTGCGCACCTGGGGCCCGTTCTTCGTACGTCGCTAACTCAGTTAGCTGGATTTGATTATTGGCGATTTGGCATGATCTGGGATTGTTTGGTTCTTCGACGCTCCTCCTGGACTTGCTGTCATAGCAACAGGTGCGCAAGCTTATTTCATGTTAACAGGATTAGATCCCGGCTTCATAAGCGGAGCTGATACTGTACCAGCCATTTGGATTATAGACATACTTAATTTAATGCAGCAACAAATTATTTACAGTGTAGCAAGATGATTTAAAACTCATTTACCTGTAATTAAGGTGTTGCTGTTACTGGTCCCTGGCTTTAGGTCTAAAGGCCTATTTATACTTCTGCGTCGAACTTACGCCGTAGCTACGTCGTAGGCTGTGCTTAGCGCGCGTACCCTTTGGCGTACCCTGATGCGCACCTCTCCAAAAATGTAACAACGCGTCAATTCTACGCGGACGCAAGCGCTGTGATTGGTCTGCTAGAACCCCTCCCTCGGGTTTCACATGGTCCCTCTGCATGAGTAATTGCGCGTCAACGCGGACAACGACGCAGAAGTATAAATTAAAACCAACGCGTTGCCTACAGCGTAGAGGCTCCGGCGTAGGTCCGACGCAGAAGTATAAATAGGCCTTAAGGAAGAGCTGCCCCCAGGAATGCCCTCCACAATGGGTCGGTTCTCATTTAGCCCAAGGGCCAGCTCTTCTGCCGGGGTATAACGTGGGGGTGCAGGACCACCACCTGTTTTTTTCTGCTCCGCCTTTTCCTTGGTTGCAGATAACCATAAACAGACAAACAGACACATCATTTAAAATGTCTTTGCTAAAAGAGACTAATCAGTAGAAGTAGAAAAGATTACCAGTTTGAAGAATATTCTTGTACTTCACTTTTACTTGTTCCCATGTTCTAGTGGGTCCTGAGGTGGCTCTGACATTAAGCAATTATGAAATTATTAAAATACAAGAATATATACTGTAATAAGTGATATAACCATAACATGGAACACTTACGCATTTAATTTGTCTGTTACTTTTTGCCAGCCCTCTCGAGTCCTGGCTTTTGCACACTTTGATTCCCAGTGTTCCCTGGCGTTTTAATTATATTTTTCAAACTCTGCATACCCTTCCAGTAAAAATTCCTGCTCTGCTGCGTTGAAAAACTGAGCGCGCTCTTTGGCCATGGTGAGCAGCCAATAGCAGCGTTGCTGATCAATGTTTCTACTATCGATACATATCCCCTTTTAAACCAGAGCGTGAACGCGCAATTATCTCACTAACTCAATCCAGCTATACTAATCATATCCGGCAGGTGTGTTCGAAGAACCAAATTAGTCAGATCATGATTAGCACGATGATATCATCTTGGATGTCTCGTTTGATCTCAGATGTTTTAAGCAACGTACGAAGAACGGGCCCCAGTTGCTATGACAGCAAGTCCAGGATGAGCGTCGAAGACCCAAACAATCAAATCCAGCTAACTGAGTTCTTCGACGCTCATCCTGGACTTGCTGTCATAGCAACTGGGGCCCGTTCTTCGTACGTTGCTTGAAACATCCAAGATCAAATTATGAGACATCCAAGGTGATATCATCGGCCTAATCATGATGTTCTTCGAACACACCTGCCAGTTATGATTAGTAGAGCTGGATTGAGTTATCTGAGATAACTGCGCGTTCATGCGCTGGTTTAAAAGGGGATATGTATCGATAGTAGAAACATTGATCAGCAACGCTGCTATTGGCTGCTCACCATGGCCAAAGAGCGCGCACAGTTTTTCTCCGCAGCAGAGCAAGAGTTATTGAAGGTTATGCAGAATATGAAACCTTAATTAAAACGCCAGGGAACACCTCAAAGTGTGCAAAACCCAGGAGAGAGGGCTGGCAAAAAGTAGCAGACAAATGAAATGCGTAAGTGTTCCATGTTATGGTTATATCACTTATTACAGTGTATATTCTTGTATTTTAATCATTTCATAATTGCTTAATGTCAGAGCCACCTCAGTGTTCTTCAACCCTGCTCCTGGAGGACCCCCAACACTGCACGTTTTCTTTGTCTCCCTAATCAAACACACCTGACCCATTGTGGAGGGCATCCCTGGGGGCAGCTCTTCCTCAGACCAACAGCCAGGAACCAGTAGCAGCAACACCTTCATTACTGGTAAATGAGCTTTAAATGATCTTGCTACACTGTAAAATATATCTTTTTTTTTGCCGCATTAACCCCCTGAGGTCTACGGTATCGCCGGCGATACCAGCTCGCTTTTTTTTTGTCAATGTAAAAGAAACTCATAAATACTCTGTTGACTTTGATTTTCCATAGGAGTTTCATACATCAATCGATTCTGTTAAATGTGTATTATTTTTGTGTATACTCACAATAAAAACAAAGTGTTGTGCTTTTTGCCAAATCAAGAAAAATAAACACGAAGCGAGTTCTGCCTTCTCTCTGCCAGTGAAGTCCATTCTGAAACGCGTCCGAAAATGAACAATAACTGAGCGAATACTCAGTCAAACAGGCATACAGACACACAGGCATGAAGCTTGAATTTTCTTCTTTTAAATGAAGTAATTTATATAAAAAACAAATATTCTAATCTTGTGAAATCTGTATTAAAAGAGAGCGATTCCAGTCGAGCTCATCTCATCTCATTACGTTATAATCGGCCCCGCCCACGGAGAGCGCGCGCTATTCAAACGCAAATGACTGAGACGATCCCATACAAACTGTGAACGCCCCCATATCAGCTCGAGAAAACACATCAAGTTTATTCAGATAAGTGTAGTTGTCTACACTGTCTCGCAGCGCTGTGAGGAATAATAATAATGGAAAACTTACCTCAGAAGTGCTGGTATTTCGAGGAGCAACGGATGGAATAATGTAGTAAGTTTTTTTTTTTCATTCTCAAGTAAATCGCGTTTCTGTGTGAATGAATGAACGCAGAGATGCGCTGTTTACCACAACTCGCAAAAAGACGGTTTAAATTTGAATTGCGTTTCTGTGTGTGAATAAATGATCTGCTTTTAGCAAACTATTTAGCTATACTGAGTAAAATCGATTGAAATATGTTGAAATAAAATGTATTTGTATAAGCAACGTATTAAACTGCAAATTAACATTTATATTCCTTATAATAAAAACGAAAGACCTATGTTACAGACATATGAAAGACAACATTTCGTTGATTAGTTTTGGATAGATTACACATTTTTACTGTAAAATATCTGCCACCTCAAATAAGCTTTTGTTTGCCAATTTTTGCTAATATGTTTGTTACAGAGCAGGCTTCCACTTCACCTCCTCTTCACCACTGCAGGACACTTTCACCAGAATATATCCCATCATGCCGCTTACCTGGGACTGATTACACAAACACCTGCAGCTCATCTACACTAACACCTGCAGCTCATCCACACTCACCCATATAAACCCCGTTCACTCTCTAGTTCATTGCGAAGTATTGCATTGCCCCAGGCGTACAATTTCTGAGCGTTTTCCCTGTGTTTGCTGAACTGTTACTGACCTTGGATTGTTTACATCGACTTCTGATTCTTCTTCTGCTGCCTGCCTCGACTCGGACTGTTATATCGACCTCTGTTTGTTCTGCTGCCTGTCTCGACCCGGATTGTTCTTTCGACTGTGATTCCTGCCGCCTGCCTCGACCCTTGCCTGTTATCTACTTCTGATCTGAGATTATCTCCGTTGTTCTGTTTGCCCCTGTTTTACCCTGCCTGTTGTTAATTCTAATAAAGCTGCAAATGGATCCTATTGAGTCTGGTGCTGCGTTACAGAATACTTCGCCATCTTCCGATCCAGCGGCTGTCGTGCAGTTATCTACGGAACTTTCCTCACAAGCTTCACGTTTGGATCTGCATCATCATCAGTTAAGCCATCTGACTTCACTTACCGAGGAACTCGTACAGGGGTTACAAGAAATCCGGGCGGCGATAGGGAATGCTCCCGCTGCACCATCACCACCAGCAGCACCAGAGCCTGTCCCACCCGCTGCGAACCCGTCAATAAATCCACGACTAGCATTCCCTGAGAAGTTTGACGGTAATCCGACGAAATGCAAGGGATTCTTACTGCAGTGCACTCTCTTTGTTGATCAGCAGCCTTCACTCTACACCACTAACGCGAGTCGCATAGCATTCGTCTGCTCACTGCTCACGGGTCGAGCATTAGAATGGGCTACTGCGGTTTGGAGGCCGGATGGTTCATCATTCGCCACGTTTGGGGAGTTTATTCAACAATTCCGTCATGTCTTCGAACACCCCACGGAGGGCGGAAACGCAGGAGAACAACTACTAGCCCTGTCACAGGGAAGAAACACGACGGCTGAGTATGCACTCACGTTTCGCACACTAGCGGCGCAGACCAACTGGGTGGAGGATACACTTAAAACTCTCTTCCGAAAAGGACTCACCGCTGAACTCCAGTCCGAATTAGCCTGCCGTGACGAGGGAAGAAATCTAAATGAATACATCGATCTAGCCATCCAAGTGGACAACCTGATCCGTTCTCGACGCTCTGTGCGAATTCCCCCGCGCTATTCACAGGACACGCCCACCATGCATGAACCCATGCAAATCGGTTTCACTCACTTAACCCCAGAGGAACGAGAACGCCGGAGGCAGAACCGTTTGTGCATGTACTGCGGCCAGCCCGGACACATGAAATTCGCCTGTCCAGCTCGTCCATCTGCAGACTCCCGCTCGGTGAGTTTCTGTACCAATGCCCATACTACCACATCCAGTTTCACCTTACCAGTGCGCCTAGTGATTCATGATAAAGTTATCAGCACCACGGCTCTAATAGACTCAGGAGCCGCTGGGAACTTCATATCTCACAAATTCGCTGTACAATGCAACCTGGAACTAAAACCTTGTCTTTCTTCCTTGGCAGTGGAGGCGCTAGATGGCCGACCTCTTGGAGAGGGGAGAATTCACAGCACCACAGAGCAAATCAAACTGCACGTCGGATCACTACACACCGAGGATATCAGTTTCTACGTCATCCAATCCCCTCATCACTCAGTCATCCTCGGCTATCCCTGGTTACATGACCACAACCCTCACATCTCCTGGAGGGAGGGGCAGATCATTCAATGGAGTCCCATTGCACGGCCTTTTCCACCACCACTGGGCACTACGAATACCTGGTCATGCCTTTCGGCCTGTCAAACAGTCCTTCAGTGTTCCAGTCTTTCATGAATGACGTCTTCCGAGACATGCTAGATAAATGGGTGATTATCTACATCGATGACATACTAATCTACTCAAACTCTATGGAGGAGCACGTCCGTCAGGTCAGATTGGTCCTGGAACGTTTAATTCAATATCAACTCTACGCCAAGGCTGAGAAATGCGAATTCCACCAGACTAGCACGTCATTTCTAGGATACATTATCAGCCAGGAGGGGGTAGCCATGGATGAGAAGAAGGTCAAAGGAGTTCTGGATTGGCCGCTACCTCAAACCGTAAAGGAGATGCAACGATTTTTGGGTTTCGCTAATTTCTACCGAAGATTTATAAGAAACTTCAGCATTATTGCCGCTCCACTAACCGCCATGACCAAGCGTCACACTGCTCGGCTGAAATGGTCTGAAGAGGCAAACCAAGCATTCCAGGATTTGAAAACTCGTTTCACGTCAGCGGCCATTTTGCATCATCCGGATCCAGAACGCCAGTTCATAGTAGAAGTCGATGCCTCCAGCACAGGGGTTGGGGCTGTATTATCCCAGCGACAAGGCGAACCAGCAAAGATGTACCCGTGTGCTTTCTTCTCCCGCAAACTCACACCGGCTGAACGTAACTACGATGTGGGTAATCGTGAATTTCTTGCTATGAAATTAGCCCTGGAGGAATGGCGCCACTGGCTGGAGGGAGCTGGTCAACCATTCATAATTCTCACGGACCACAAGAACCTTGAATATCTTCGCTCGGCCAAACGTTTGAACCCCCGACAAGCCAGATGGGCTCTATTCTTTACCAGATTTCACTTCACAGTAACATATCGACCAGGAACCAAGAACATCAAGGCTGACGCACTCTCACGTCAAACGGAGGAGACAGTTCAAACCCCGGCCCACGAGAACATCCTTCACACAAACCTCCTGGTGGCTCCAGTACAATGGGATATTATCACAGAAATCCAACAAGCAAACATGCAAGAGAGACCATCTCCAGAATGCCCAGCTAATCTGCTCTTTGTTCCAGACCACCTTCGTCCTCGTCTTCTCGATCAAGTTCACTCTATGCCCAGTTCTGGTCATCCTGGGATCACCGCTACCACACAGCTGCTCCAAAATCGCTTCTGGTGGCCCACATTACCATCTGATACCACCAAATACGTTCAGAACTGTTCCAACTGCAACACATCCAAATCACCCAGACAGTTACCTGCTGGACTCTTAACACCACTACCCACACCACACCGCCCCTGGTCCCACATTGCCATCGATTTCATTACGGATCTACCCAACTCCCAAGGACATACCACCATACTTACCATCGTTGACCGATTCTCCAAGGCCTGCCGTCTAATACCACTACCCAAACTCCCCACTGCACTCGAGACAGCCGAACTCCTCTGCAATCAGGTATTCCGCTTTTATGGTCTGCCCGAAGACATAGTATCGGACCGTGGTCCTCAGTTTACCTCCAGAATTTGGACCGCATTCTTCAAACAGCTTCATGTCAACATCAGTCTCACCTCCGGGTACCATCCCCAGTCCAATGGGCAAACCGAACGCCTGAATCAAGACGTCACCCGCTTCCTTCGGACCTATTGTCAAAAACAACAAACTGAGTGGAGCAGATATTTGTTTTGGGCCGAATACGCCCAGAATTCTTTAGTCAAACCCGCTACAGGCATTACCCCTTTCAAATGTATCCTGGGCTTTCAACCTCCCCTGTTCCCCTGGTCAGGAGAACCCACCGAGCTACCATCTGTCACCGAGTGGCTACACAAGAGCGAGGAGGTCTGGGATCAAGCTCACACTCATCTTCTTCATGCAGTCAGACGACAAGAACGACAGGCTAACCGTCATCGTCGCCCGGGTCCTGAATACAGTGCAGGCCAGTGGGTGTGGCTGTCCACCAAGAACCTAAGACTCCGACTCCCTTGCCGCAAACTCAGTCCCAGGTATGTTGGTCCGTTCCAAATTATTAAACAAATTTCTCCGGTATCTTTTCGATTGGATTTGCCCGCTGACTATCGTATTTCTCCTACATTCCATGTATCTCTCCTAAAACCTGCTGGTGGTCCGAGAGGAGAGTTGAAGGAGGGAGTCGCGGCTCCAGACCCCCTGCCCATCCTGGTTGATGGCGAGGAGGCGTACCGTGTGCACAAGTTGCTGGACTCCAGGCGCCGGGGTAATGTCCTCCAATATCTGGTTGACTGGGAGGGGTATGGTCCGGAGGAGCAATCATGGGTCAACGCTGGAGATATCCTAGATCCCACACTCACAGAAGAGTTTCATCATTTGCACCCGGAGAAGCCGGCCCCTCGACCCCGTGGAAGACCCCGGCGCCATTTGCCTTCTCGCCTCAGGAGCTGCTCGCAAGGGGGGGGCTCTGTTACAGAGCAGGCTTCCACTTCACCTCCTCTTCACCACTGCAGGACACTTTCACCAGAATATATCCCATCATGCCGCTTACCTGGGACTGATTACACAAACACCTGCAGCTCATCTACACTAACACCTGCAGCTCATCCACACTCACCCATATAAACCCCGTTCATTCTCTAGTTCATTGCGAAGTATTGCATTGCCCCAGGCGTACAATTTCTGAGCATTTTCCCTGTGTTTGCTGAACTGTTACTGACCTTGGATTGTTTACATCGACTTCTGATTCTTCTGCTGCCTGCCTCGACTCGGACTGTTATATCGACCTCTGTTTGTTCTGCTGCCTGTCTCGACCCGGATTGTTCTTTCGACTGTAATTCCTGCCGCCTGCCTCGACCCTTGCCTGTTATCTACTTCTGATCTGAGATTATCTCCGTTGTTCTGTTTGCCCCTGTTTTACCCTGCCTGTTGTTAATTCTAATAAAGCTGCAAATGGATCCTATTGAGTCTGGTGCTGCGTTACAATGTTAAATATAGTATGTTTTGTCAATGTAGGCTATATTCGAAGTTTGAAATATGTATGATAAAATGTATACTTTAGTTTTTACAAAGAAAGATTACACTTCAATTGTTGTTGTAATTGTAACCTTTTTAATAAAAAAATATATATTTACAAGGTAGATGTAAACAAATTTTAAAAGGTAAATATAAGCATTTTCTTTAAATAATTTTTATTGTGTTTTATTATTGACAAATTTGGGGAGAGGATACATATTCCAAAACTGAAAATACAGTATGAGAATTAACTGCACAATTAATAGACATGTTTTCCTTGGATATTATACAATTTGCAAGCAAAATTTGTGAAAAAAAAAAAAATTGACATGCTTCCAACTGTGAACCAATTTGGTAGAATATATATATATATATATATATATATATACACTGTATATATATTGCTCTTGCATTCTTTCTTGTGGCTATAGGTGACACACCTGAATGAATGGCTCATTAGGTATGCGGGCCCCATTGTCTCCTGAGGTGTGAACCACTACATATGCATGATGCTGTTGAATGGTTGACGCCCCTTGCGCATATTGCCTTTACAAACAAAAAGTGTTTTACAAGATTTAAATCAATGTATTGTGTTATGTGAATGATAAGGGCAGGATGATTTTCACATCATTTTGAAGAAAAAATTCTAGGCAAAGACATCAATTAGTCAAAAGTCTTATTGACACGTATTTAGTATGTGTTTTGTGGCCTTATTTCAGAAACTTTAGTTTTTAGTTTTTTCAATAACCATGCATAAACATTATTCTCTCAAAAATACAAACATGTACATGCATGTTGCTCACATATTATGGTAGCCCTGTTTGTGCTAAATAGAGTGTAATTATACCTTTGCCATTAATATGTTTATAAGCAACTGAAAAAAGCACAAATGTCAGGGCATGTCAGAACATCTCAAGGACCCCAAAAACCCCTCAGACCTCAGAGGGTTAAATTAAGTAGGCCTATATAATCCAAATGGCTGGTACAGTAATTTCAGCTGTTAAATATTGAGTAGTGATCAATTGCTTTGACTTGTGAAGGTGAAAACTGCTGAACTTAATGTAAGAATATTTTGCCATGAGTTACTGATCACATTTGTTCATATAGTGTAGTTCATTGTAATGCCATTGTGTTTCCTCTTTTGTGCAGTTTTACATAATACACCAACACTTGTACCTGTTCCCAAGAAAGTAGTGGCTGAAATATGTGCAGTAAGTGGACTTTTTCTAACTTTACATCAAAAGGGAAGAAAGTGCAACACTTTGTAATGCCCATTTGTTTCCATTGCACAGGACAGTGAAGAAACCCTCTCAGATGACTGTCCTTTGGAGGAAGTACTTGTAAGTGCATAAATAACTTTACTTCATTTATAGTAACTTGTGTACATATTATTTCTGACTGCAATATGAGTTGCAGGAGGAAAGGCCTACTGCACAAAGTGATACAGAGGTGGGCAGTGTAGTAACCTACTTGTACTTTTTATTTTTGTTGCATGAGGCTTGTGTTGACAGTTCTTTTTTATTTTTTTATTCTTTTTATCCAAACATGGCACAGGGTGATATCCGTATATAAACGGAATCTACAACAGAAAATTTAGTATTTTGACCTGAAAAAACTGAAAAATGAAGGGGAGAAATAGAACTTGACACCTTAAAGAAGAAAAAACTGGCACTAGAGATTGAGTTGCTTCAAAAGGAACTTCAGAGTAAGTGCTAAATACACTATTTCACACAGAGTACTATTGCTGACCTTGGATAACAATATATCTTATTGCAGGCAAAAGATGACCATCATTGGCTTTTCTTGACAAAGAATAATTGAAATAAAACTCAAGGAACTAAGCATGTTGTCTTGTCTTCTATTCATTTAATGAAGGTTTTTGTTTAAAAAAAAAAAAAAAAAAATGGTGTTCCACAATTCTGTCCCGTGCAGCTCTGCCACTAGGTTGGTCCAAGTGCACTGGCTGGAGGTCATCATCAGGCTGCACCTCCACCACAGGGGTCCTCTCCTTTCTGATGGTGGCACTATTGTGGAGTATGGCACATGCAACAATAATGTCACAGGCCCTGTCAGGTGCAACCCTCAGACACTGAAATCTTTCCTTTAGTTGCCCAAAGGTCATTTCAATGCGTGCCCTTGTCCTGGCTAGAGCTGCATTGAAACGGGTTTGTGGTCCGGGGTTTGGGTCAGGGAATGGCGTCATGAAATACTGCCTGCAGGTATAGCCCCTGTCACCAAGCAGGATCCCGTCGTAAGCACCTGGAAAAATGCAGTTTTGTTAGGCTCAGAATAAATGTATGTAATACAGTGAGCTTGATATTAAATATTTCCTTACCACGTTCAAATAATGTGCATAAATGTGACTCTCTGAAAATCCTGGAGTCATGCACAGAACCAGGCCATTTTGCTTCCACATTTGTGATGTAGGACATGGAGTCACACACCATCTAAGATATTTTTAATCAGTCAACTGCATACTTTTTGATTACATTACTTTTTGTATTATTTGATATATTCTGGACTCGCTTCTCCAAGGTAAATGGTGAGTTGTTTGATGTCAGGCTGCATGCTCAGAAAGCGGCAGTGGATTGTGCAGCGTGAGACCACCTTCAGCGACAGGTTCTTGTCGTAAAAACGGACAAGACATGGCTGCGAAAGACTTCCCGTATCACCTCCGCTTATAAAGCCGGGATCTAATCCTGTTAACATGAAATAAGCCTGCTCCCGAGCAGGTTTAAGCTTGGGCACCTGTTGCTATGACAGCAAGTCCAGGATGAGCGTCGAAGAACCAAACAATCCAAGATCATGCCAAATCTCCAACAATCAAATCCAGCTAACTGAGTTAGCGACGTACGAAGAACGGGCCCCTGGGGCCTGTTTCAGAAAGGAGGTTCAACTGAGTTGGCTTACCCTGAGATGGGAAACTCTGAGTTTTCGGTTACAGAACAGCGGAAATTAGTTAGTTCAATCAACTCTGAGTTGACTGACTCTGAGTTAAGCGCGTGCACCACCACTATAAAAAGCCATTATCAATGGAGTGCAGATATTATGAGTCACCATGGTAACAGCGCCAGACAAAAAGAGGTCTGCATATTTCTCACCAGCTTCTGCAAGCGTAAGAAGACATATTATTATTTTTTAAATATCGGCTGCAGCAGCGAAGGACAACTAGAGTTAGCTAGGGAGAAAATAGTTGCTCGAGTCAATGCGTATGTTTACATTTTAATTAGTTATACAGTGTTGGGTGTAATTAATTACCAAGTCATCTAAATACTGTCATTTAATTAAAGGGATTACTCTTAATTCTTCTGTAATTTGAAGTAAAATCTGATGTAATTGCATTAGGCTATAGAACAATTCTGTATATTTAACATACATTTTTAAAAGGTATATTTTTTATGTAACCTTCTCCCTCTACACACTTTGGTCAATTCAAGAATAATCCATGCAATTGTATATTGTTTATTTGAAAGCATTAAAAGTGCAGTTTCTTGTCTCTCCTTGTATTGTTCAAGTGGTTGAGGTTGATATGGGATTTATTAATAAGTAGACCAATACTTTCTAAAGATAGTCATTATTACATGAATCTAATTACACGGTTGAAGATGTCATTTGTAGTTAGTAATTAATAACTATTTTAGAGTAACTTACCCAACTGTTATAATATCAGAGGTGAAACTGGAAGAACAGTATGTTATTCAACCTAATTTTAATTTTCATGGGTGCAATCCTGCAGGTATTAAAAGAACATGGCAGCAGCTGAAAATTAAATATAAGAACATAATTCAATCAGGTAAGGTTTGAGCATATCATGGGTGTAGGCTACCTGAATTTACAAATATTTGACATATTAAATAACTAAATAGCATCCCAGTGTCTAGCAGTGCAGCAGCATTTTTGGCTGGGGGAATTCCTGGAGGGACTTCAGAGCCAGTCACTCCCGAAGATCCAAGGGCCTTCATAAAATGTAAGAGGTTTACATATGTGTTATTTCTTATATAGGCTATTTTTGATATTTCCATTTATTTGACTTTGGGTTGGGTTTTTTGTTGGTCCCAACAGATTCCGATGGTAATATCTGTCTTTTGGAGCCTCCTGTCCCAACAAAACCTGCAGGCAGTTGTAAGTAGCCTACTCAATACACCAGAAATTATGACAAATAGTGTTATAAAGTGTACTCATCTTCACAGGACGATGGGGATAATGTTATGTGTCACATCAAACAATCTACACATTCAGATTTTTTCACATTTTTATGTGGAGTAGAATCTAAGTTTAAAGCTAAGTATAAATGGGTAGTCTTATCTCTCCCCCCGCCCCCAAAGTGGAAGAACAGCAGGAGGACGGTCCATCAACTTCTGTTGCACAGATGAACAGAGTTCAGTGATTTTCAGTAAATGCCACAGTTTAATTCTGTAGAATTTGTTTAGAACTACATTATGTAACTCTAATCTACTACTGTATATTCAGTTGCCAGTTAAGGAGTTAATAGACTTCATCTTATTTAAAAAATTGAAAAAAAAAAAAAAAACAGTAAAAATAGCAATATTGTATTTATTAATTAAAGATTAATTTTATTAATAAAAATGTACTGAAAGAATGAATGAGGTGTTTAAACACCACTTCCTCTTTAAAAAAGGGGAGGAGACCGAAAAAAACTCTGGGTTTACCGAAGAAAACCTGCTCCCGGCCAGGTTAGGTTCACAGAGTAAGTTACCATGGTAACTGACTCTGAGTATAAGTTACCTCTCTTTCAGAAACGGGCTTGACTTACTCTGCTTTCTCAGGTTTAACATACCTCCCATCAGGGCCGCGGGAAGTGGGGCTGCTGCAGAATTGTAAATGCAACGCATATATTTGTTCATTAAAATGTATAATTTTTTAGCATTTAGTCATTTATTTGTAATAAACACTTTAAGTGGGCTATTTAAAAATTGTTATTTATATGTTAAATTATCTTTTTAAAACATAAGCGCAGAGTGTTACGTAATATTGTGTGTGTGTGTGTGTGTGTGTGTGTGTGTGTGTGTGTGTGTGTGTGTGTGTGTGTGTGTGTGTGTGTGTGTGTGTGTGTGTGTGTGTGTGTGTGTCGAAAGAATTTGCCGCAGCTGCTCAAAAAAAAAAAAAAAAAAAAAAAAAAACTGTCAAAAACCCCACTGTCAGTGTTTTGTAAGGAACAGGCAAATAGGCCTATGTAAAATATAGCAGGAGACATTTTAATTGTTTACTAATAAAACAGTTATTTTTTATGTCAGTGTCGGCTAGACAGATGAAGTTGACGACTCGCGATCTTCGCAGCGCCAGTGAGAAATGCACATTTCATACGAATTACATAAGCAGCGCAGTCTGTTTTCTTTCGTTTTGAATTGTTCTGCTTAAAAGTAGACATTTCAAGCTATCTATATGTCTCAGGTCTGTGAGGCAATAGGCTACCTTATAGGCCTACGCTGAGTTTCATTTATGAGACGAGCTCCAGGTTCGCCAGCGCCTCCGTATCCTGATTATTTATTTTCTAATAGCCTATATTTAGGCTACTTCTTATTAAATCCTGACAATTTGTTGATGAAACATCGATTAAAATTAAGATACAATTAATACAAAACGAAATTAAATTTAAAGACAGGCTTTGTGCTTTCAGTTTGAGGTCTCTGTGAAAGTTTTAAAACATTATTTTAGTGCCGCTTTAGAGCGCTCACGTCCGTAACGGAGAACTGTCTGTAACATTTTTTTTTTTTTTTTTGTGAAATAAATTTCTAAAAAAATGCGACTTAGTCCAGTGCGACTTAGGCTATAGATGTTTTTTTCTTCCCCGTGGCGCATTTTGTGACTGATATGCGACTCCGGAGCAATGAAAATAAAAGGGACTCCGGAATAAAAGCAGAATCAATAAAAGTAAAAAATGTGATGTGCAGTCAGGTTTGAGTGTGTGCGCGTTTTTTGAGGAGTTTTATAGTCTTGATATTGTTTCTTATTCAAAAGTGGTGACGCGACGCAACTGATTTATTATGAGTGTTGGAAACAGTTCTGCTGCCTAATATATTTGATGAATAAAAGGTTAAAAAGAACTGCATTTATTAAAAAATATATATAATTTCTAATAATATAAATCTTCTTTACTATCACTTTTTTTAAAATCAATTTAACACATCCTTGCTGAATAAAAGTATTGATTTATTTAAAAAAATAAATAAAAAAATACTGACCTCAAATTACTGACCAGTAGTGTATATTGTTGTTACAAAAGATTTCTATTTTTTTTAAAATTGCTTTTTTCAATTTTTTTTTCATTTTTTTTTTTACATTTTTATTCATCAAAGTATCCTAAAAAAAGTATCACAGGTTATGAAAACATATTAAGCAGCAGAACTGTTTCCAACTTTGATAATGAATCATCATATTAGAATTATTTCTAAAGGATCATGTGATAGACTGGAGTAATGATCCTGAAAATTCAGCTTTGCATCACAGAAATAAATGATCATTTAAACCAATTATTTTAAATTGTAAAAATATATCACAATATTACTTTTTTTTCTGTATTTTTGATCAAATAAATGCAGGCTTGATGAGCAGAGGAAACTTCTTTCAAAAACATTAAAAATACTAATACTTATACTTGCCCTGTAATACATGTATTCTTTGTTTTAGATGTTATTAACTTAAATTCTTATGAATAATAAAAATGTTGTAATGTCTATTTGTTATTTATGGCCTGTACGCCTCATTATTGATCTGAGCTTCTACATCTTGAATTCGAATAACATTCGATAAAACATAATTGCTGGATTATTTTGACTATAATAAATAAGCAGATGAAACATAGTAGGCCTATACACTGTTTATCACAGATTACTTTGGACCAAAGTTACCATATTATAATTAATTATTATATAGTTCTATTCATTCATTTTATTTAAATTAGCACTGGTTAAAATGTATAAAGCATGAACAAGATATGAAACAATATTTATTAATAATACACAGTTTAAATATCACAAATATCAAATTGTATTTTCATTTGCGTCCTATGCTGGCTAATTACGACGTTTAACCTGTTATCATAATGAAATTCATGCATTTATTTATTTGTCATTTAAACTGATGCAAACAGGGAAAGAGAGTAGAAAACACTTATTATCCTGTCGCCCCCTCTAGTGGACAGCATTAAGTATTACGGCCTTCATTGCTCAGATAACTCAAGTCGATGGATTTTTTGGGAAAGTCTGACCAGTTAGAAGCAAGTTAGACCAGTCTGAGGGTCTGAGCTGAGTTTGGTGAAGCATCAAAGTTCTAGGCGGAGTCAATTTCTCATAATAATAATAACAATTAATCCCAAACCTGGTAATTTTGTCAGTATTTAATTTACGTTCACTGATTCTGGCTTCTCTCTTTTCTGTCTCTTTCTTTTCATGTGAACTGAGTAGGCTACACATGCTTAAATTCAAAAAATATAAACTTTATTTCTATTCAAAATTATTTATAGCCCATAGGCTATATGTCACACACGCCTACCTGCCTTTTGATGTAAATAAAAGACTAGAGTGGTAAATGTTACGGACATATTATCATGGTACAGTTCAGCCTATTATTGATTTTTATTTCCACTTCCCTTTTATCCAAAGAGACGGAACTATTTGCACTGTATTTATCAATGGGAAATATGCTAATATAATCTGTCATATACTGTGGCTCACATTAATGGGGTTGCTTGCAAGTCGCAGCAGCACGAATTACGTGACCAGCAACATATTTCTAAATCAAATAGTGTGTGTAGTTAACAGTGAGTGGTGGTTTCAGACATTATTTCATTAAAGGGCATTTGTCAGTGCCGCACTCGTAGCCTACTGACTCTTATTCTGCCTGACAGAAAGAAAAGCTCACAGCTTACTGAAGGCGGAGCGGTTTGACCAATCAGATGAAAGGGGCGTTTCAGCGCCGCCCACGTGTGCAAATGAAATATGGAACCCATAAACCGACTTGTAAACGAAAAATGAAAAATCTAGCCAAAATCTAGCCAAAAAAACGAATAAACGAGCTGGTTTTCATTTCTCCTTATTCCATTCTAAACAGGAAATGAAATGATCAAAAAGTGCACGGACCCTATGACTTAGCACGACGGTGTAATAAGTTTATATACACTAGATGTCGCCTTGGCTACGGCAGTTTGGAATATTCTGGGCTCATCTGATTTTTTTGTACATAGCATAACCTACTTTGTTATGATTTTAGTATCATAATGATTAATAAATGCACGCACAATTATCATGAACTTGATTTGAACAAATGCCTATCAACTTGTGTGTGCAAAATTCAGAATTAAATGAATGTGCAGCAATTTGTACAAATAGAGAGTCTGTAGGCCTATACTGTTGTAGCCATTAAATAAGCGCATTTATTTTCATATTTGTTCAAATGTTATAATGTTTTTTTTTTTCCCCATGTATGTTGATTTATGAAAAGTGAACAGCACGAGTAAAAGTGAATTTCGTTTTGTATAAATTGTATCTTAATTTTAATACATTTTTCATCAGCCTGTATTTAATAAATAAGATCAATAAGATTTAATAAATAATAATAAAAAAATGATAATCTTGCATTGCACGTTAACTGGAGCGCATCTCATCCTAACTTAACGAAACTCATTGTATGCCTCACACACACAGACATGAGAAATACATCAAATACACAAAGCTTGAAATGTCTTTAAACGAAATAATTCAAAACGAAAAGAAAAAGGCTACTCTCTGATTATGTAAT
The DNA here is from genome assembly GCF_965113295.1 of Leuciscus leuciscus. Lineage (NCBI taxonomy): Eukaryota > Metazoa > Chordata > Actinopteri > Cypriniformes > Leuciscidae > Leuciscus > Leuciscus leuciscus. The sequence continues at coordinate 851,744 of NW_028118563.1, forward strand.
CCATTATGTGCATTTCTCTCTATAGGCGCGTTCACTATACGGCGATCGTCAACTTCATCTTTGCAGCCGAGTCGACACTGTCAGAAAACACTAGATTATTAATAAAAATCAATGCACGCGTCACCGGATTTACAAATGCACATCTTGCTTGTTGCACCCACACATATTATGTCGAAATAACGAGATATTATGTTGAAATAACATTATTAATAATAATACATATTTTATAATATTTGATTGAATGCTGAATGTTGTTCAGTTAATAAAATGAAAACTTTAATTGTGATCATTAAAATAATTGAATATGAAATATTTAGTGGCCAAGTTTTGCTAATTAATTAATTTATATATGTAAGGCATTCGTTCCAATCAACTGCCGCAGCCAAGGCCACGTCTAGTGTATATATCTATGACTTGGCACTTCTGGGTAAAGATGCGATCAGTCAAATGAAATCCAATAAACGTATAAATAAATATTCCAAATGAAAAAGCGATGGGAAATGTCGTCCAATTTTCTAATACTATTATTTGATGACAACAATACATTTGTAAAAGAAAATCCAGCCATTTCTGTTTTTTTAAAGAAAAAAACCAAGCTGCACCCTTTTTTAAATGTCATCTTTGATTCCGAAAGAGAATAATGAACGGGGCGATGTGCAGATTGTAAATCTTAAAAAATGATTGAATGATTTTCTTGTGTCATTATGATGAAGAAACAAGTCCAAAAAAAAAAAAAAAAGTCGAAAAAAACCATTTGTGGAAGGCATCCGATGAGTGTCAACCCGGCCAGATCAGCAAGTGCATCAAGGCAACCACGATTAGCCGGTGCACCAGCCAGCAAAGTGATTCAATGGTTCATAGGTGTAGCTCGCAGCCTCATCGCCCTACCCTCCACATCCTAAAGAGTGTACAGGCTGTTATTTATATAGGGCAGATAAGACCTGTGTTTCTCTTCGACGGTAACTGTAAATTGAATTGAAGCTGCGATTTTTGAAGTTGTATATACTCGCGCGGGCAAATACAGATGTGTTAAACACGATAAGAACACAAATTCTACCTTTATTCGTTAATACAGTCGGTATTTCCCACAATGATTCTGCTTTGCTATTGGCCACGTCACGATCAGTAAGCGCTGCTATTGGTGGTCACGATTATTAAGTACGAAAATGAAAATTCTGTCAGTAATTCCTCACCCTCATGTTGTTCCAACCCCTTCGGTCATCTTCGGAACACAAATTAAGATATTTTTGATTAAATGACTAAATTGGACTATATTAAGGATGTGTTTAATGAACTTTTCTGGGCCAGCAAGTTTCAAACCCTTAGAAGCCTGAAGAAGTCTCGTTCCGAACACATCGCGATATTTGGCATCAGTTCACGTGTGTCAGATGTTGGTAAGAAGTAAATACGCTGTCCGAATAATGTGTGATATATAATGTATTTTCTGTTTGTCGATATTAATCAGATTAGCTCACGTTCAGTCACGGCATTATATCTGTCATCTCCACTGAGGCTTTGCGTTTTATTGCTTTCTAATTCAAAACAGGGTGATTAAGTTACACTGCCTGTGAGCATAGGCCTAAAGACCTTAAATCAGTTAATCATATTCATATCAGATTAAAAGTAGTACAATTAGTTCCAAAGTTGTATTTGTAGTAGAAGCACAGTACAAACAACACTTACCATGCTTTTACCACATTAACATTAGTTTTACTGTGGTAAGTGTAGTAAAAAGACAGTAATCACAAAACTTACCATGCTTTTACCACACTGTATTGGGAGTTTTAATGTGATACTTATTGTAAATGCACATTAACCACAACGCTTACCATGCTTTTACCACAGGAATGATGTAAAACAACATAATGATATTTTATTTTCTCTTTTTTCAGCTGAAAAGACCAAAAGGACCTTTCGGACTATTATTGTTTGAGGACAAGTAAACGGAGGAGACCGACAGCTGCAAAGGCAAATATTCGCAATGGTATATACATGTGTTGGTTCGAACCCTAAATCAAACATTTTATCAAGCATTTGTTGTTTCTTAAACCTTTTCTCGCAAAACCCATAGCCCAATCAGTACGAAGATAGTCTGAAAGTCTTAATAATTCACAAGATTTAACAAGTTGTCAAATTCGTATACGATACTCGTACATATTTGTATACTCGTACACACACTGTCAGAAAGTTGATATTAATTGCATTGTATTGATTACAATTAGTGATGCACCGATGTGAAAATTGAGGCCGATACCGATAACCGATATTAATATTGCTGTTATGGCCGATACCGATATTTGCCGATGTCGATATCTCTGTATAGAAAACAAATTTGAATGATTATCAAATAAAGAGCTATTTTCCAAAACACTTTTTTTTTACTTTAGAAATGACTGATATTGGGCACCTTTACCTGTGTGCAAAATATGTCACATACGACACACATGCATTATACTGCATTGCATATACAGTAATGTGTGCTGGTCAACTTGTCTAAAATTAAGAAACCCTTAGAAAACAGTAAAAAAAACCACACAAAAAACAGGAACATTGTGTAAAATTAAGATAGGCTACTTTATTTATTATTCCAATATCCAAATATCGAGGGCTTGGAACCAGAGGGGCGTAAGTGGCATTTGACAAACTTTACAGGAGAGCCAAAACAAAATTTTGACCACACTTCAATCAACTGTATTTATTAACCTTCAACCACAACATTGCAACCACATACATACTTATATGAGTAAGTTCTTAAGTGAACATATTATGGAATATTAACACGATGAACATATTCTAAAACCTTGCAAAATCTTGAAAATATGGCAAAAACATCAAATACGCCTTTTTGGCACCAAACATTTCCAATTCGTCTAAAGAAAAATAGGGCGTATCTGCTGATCAATGCAGAAATGATTGGTCAAAACATTGGTTAAAAACACTCTAACTTCATAAATTTTCATTTGATTTAAAATACTGCATACATAGTCATTTCATCATTTCAAACTGTTTAACATTTCATTTCTAACCGTTTAATTTCAATTCTCATTTATGAGTTCACATTCATGTCAAACAGTTTAACATTTAATTTCAAACAGTTTAATTTCTCTTGTTTATTACACATTTCACTTTTTAGTTCACTTTAGTTGAACTAAAAAGTTCACTCACTGCCCACTGTCAGAGTGTTATAGAACTCTGCATAACAGTGAGGAATACTCCCATTGGTGCACAGGGTGAGTAGGTCTTTTTTCTTTAAGGCACTGATCACTGGAGGATTTTCATACAATGAGCTGGGGTGTGTGGTTCTGGTGCCTCTTGTTGCCTGTTGTGCCACCGTCAGTTTTCGGAAGGTTGGGGCGGTGAAATCATACTTGAAGAAGATTGTTTTTGGTTCATCTTTCGTGTAGCGGAACCATTTAATCTTCTGCCAATGAACTGATTGTCCCTCCTCATCTTTTGTTCTGTTTTTGAGTATGTGGTTGGAGAGGGACTTGAAGTCCAGAAAGTCCTTGTGTTCAAGTTCATGTACACTGTATGGGTCGTTCCTTCTTGCCATTCTCACAAGTGTGTAGTAGCCATCAGTAAATAGAAGTATGGGAGTAAATAGAAATGGGAGTAAATAGAAACTTTTCTTCTTGCAGTTTCCACTGCAGCATGCACACTATCACACTCCATGTCTAGTAGCCATCCATGATGGCTACTACACACTTGTGAGAATGGAAAGAAAGAACGACCCATAGTGTACATGAACTTGGACACAAGGACTTTCTGTACTTCAAGTCCCTCTCCAACCACATACTCAAAAACAGAACAAAAGATGAGGAGGGACAATCAGTTCATTGGCAGAAGATTAAATGGTTCCGCTACACGAAAGATGAACCAAAAACAATCTTCTTCAAGTATGATTTCACCGCCCCAACCTTCCGAAAACTGACGGTGGCACAACAGGCAACAAGAGGCACCAGAGGCACCAGAACCACACACCCCAGCTCATTGTATGAAAATCCTCCAGTGATCAGTGCCTTAAAGAAAAAAGACCTACTCACCCTGTGCACCAATGGGAGTATTCCTCACTGTTATGCAGAGTTCTATAACACTCTGACAGTGGGCAGTGAGTGAACTTTTTAGTTCAACTAAAGTGAACTAAAAAGTGAAATGTGTAATAAACAAGAGAAATTAAACTGTGTGAACTTAAATGTTAAACTGTTTGAAATTAAATGTTAAACTGTTTGACATGAATGTGAACTCATAAATGAGAATTGAAATTAAACGGTTAGAAATGATCAAATTAAATGACTATGTATACAGTATTTTAAATAAAATGAAAAGTTATGAAGTTAGAGTGTTTTTAACCAATGTTTTGACCAATCATTTCTGCATTGATCAGCAGATACGCCCTATTTTTCTTTAGAGGAATTGGAAATGTTTGGTGCCAAAAAGGCGTATTTGATGTTTTTGCCATATTTTCAAGATTTTGCAAGGTTTTAGAATATGTTCATCGTGTTAATATTCCATAATATGTTCACTTAAGAACTTACTCATATAAGTATGTATGTGGTTGCAATGTTGTGGTTGAAGGTTAATAAATACAGTTGATTGAAGCGTGGTCAAAATTTTGTTTTGGCTCTCCTGTAAAGTTTGTCAAATGCCACTTGCGCCCCTCTGGTTCCAAACAATGTGTAGGCCATACATGTATTTTTTAGAGCCAGAAGGGCGTAAGTGGACATACGCCCCTCTGGCTCCAAACAATGCTCAAACTTTTGTGTTAGGTCTTTGTTGTTTTGTTGCTTTATTCAATACAAGTTGATTTCTGATGCGTCTTTTTGGCACAACTAGATAGAGCTCATCAAGACCTTTAATTTGATATATAGAACTCATTTTCGCCCAAAATGCCACTTACGCCCCTCTGGTTCCAAGCCCTCGATATGATACTAAAAAATACCACAGGGAAAAGGGCTTCTATTTGTGACGTGCTGTCTTTGCGTTTGAACATTGCACATTTTAAACAGGACACTCATTAACTGAATAAATGTTAGCCAATACAAACATATTTATAGAAAACAGTTGACAATGAATAGACAGGAGTCCAATAATAGCATAACGAATCATTCTTAAAATAATAACAAGTAGCCTAGGCTATAAGACCAATCCGACATGGGCTGTGTTAACAGTAAAACGTCCGTCATTTAACGAATTTTAAAAACACGGATGGATAATACAAAATACTTTCTGATATTTTGACAGAAAAAAAACAAGCAAGAACAAAATTTAAACTTAGCCCGTCAATTTTTCATTTTACAATTATCTTCTCTCTCTGTGTGTGCACGCGTCCGTGTTTGTGAGAGAGAGAGCTCGCGCAGCACTGATACAACGGTAGCCTACTTTTTAATCCACAAGTAACGAACGCGCTAGTTTTCATACAAAATAAATATGTAACATAATTAGGTAGGCTACTTTAGTTATTATTAATACAATAACGTAACACATGAAGGCTATACGTTTCTCAACACTGAGAATGAATCAATAAACGCCTGTTTCTCCACTCGCGCTTATCAGTAATCCACAAATCACACGTGCTGTCACTTTTGAGAAAAATCTAATTCGAACGGGTATCAAATATCAAGCAATATATTCAAATATCTACGAGTCAAAAAACGATCAGTCAAAAATGTGTCATGAAGAGGAAAAAAACATAAGTCGCACTGGACTGCGTTAACAATGTTACGGACGGGACAGTTGACTTGAGCGCTCTGAAAGCGCCACTAAGACTGCTTTAAAACTTTCACAGAGACCTCAAACAGAAAGCACAAAAAGCCTGTCTTTAAATTTAATTTCGTTTTGTATTAATTGTATCTTAATTTTGATAAATGTTTCATCAACCAATTGCCTGGATTGAATTAAATAAGAAGTAAATATAGTAGAAAATATTTAATCAGGACACGGAGGCGAGGGCGCGTGAACCTGGAGCGCGTCTCATCAATGAACCGAAATCTACCTGCCTCACAGACCGGAGACATATATAGAAAGCTTGAAATGTCTATTTTTAAACAGAACAATTCAAAACGAAAGAAAACAGACTGTTCTCTGCTTATGTCATCTGTATGAAATGTGTATTTATCTCAGGCACATTCACTACTGCTAAGATCGAGTCAGCATCGTCAACTTCATCTTCAACTTCACACGTCAAATGTCGGCCTGTTCACATCGGCCATATTTTGACATCGGAACGATACCGATGTGTAAAAAAATGACCATATCGGCCGATATTATATCGGCGGCCGATATATCGTGCACCACTAATTACAATTATTACAAATTGGTCCCCGTCTGTTTATGTTCCAGTGATACATGACGTCTCTCCACACCTCATAACCTACCTCTGTTTGCAGGGGTGGAAAAGCTTATCTTACTTGTCACATGACATCAGATACTCGATTATTTTGTCATAATCAGACCAGTTACACTGCTGATAACTGTCCCGTTTGCATGTAAATCATTTTCACATGATTATTGCTTGCTATTAAAGACGTACTTTTATTCATAGAAATGCCCCCACATATCAGTGAACTTATAATATAAAAATGCTTTTAAAATTTAATTATTCAACACTCTTTACAGAAAAAAATATCCTACAGTTATACATAAACTGACTATTTGCAAGTAATGTATTAAAATTACCTTCCTTTCCGTCTTGCAGGATTACTTGGTCCTTTTTTTTTTTTTAAAGCTCTACAATATCAAACTCAACAGCTCTTTTAAGAGCCAACCCTCACAAGAGCTACTAGTGAGTCGCAGCGAATCTTGCCGGGATCAGCCCTTCCCAGGTAAAGTTTCTAGAATATTGAAATCGGTATTTACTCATCAAATGCTCTCTCCTGAATCGCCGCCGCTAGAGTTCTTACGAGATCAAGAAAATATGATCATATAACAGCGATTTTATCATCACTGCATTGGTTACCTATAAAGTTCCGTATTAATTATAAGGTATTGCTACTGACTTATAAAGCTCTAAACGGCTTAGCTCCAGTCTATTTAACGGATCTTCTATCGCCCCTATAATCCATCGCGCTCTTTAAGATCACTAAATTCAAGGCTTTTGGTCATACCTAGGATATCCAGAACCACCAAAGGAGGGAGAGCATTTTCACATTTGGCTCCAAAACTCTGGAATAGTCTTCCTGATACTGTTCGTTGCTCAGACTCGCTCTCCCAGTTTAAAACTAGATTAAAGTCGCATCTCTTCAGCCAGGCATTCATATAATCCTACAGTTCAAACTACAATCCGGCCTGTAGCTCATAAATGCCAGAGGAGAACTGGCCCCCGACTGAGCCTGGGTTCTCCCAAGGTTTTTTTTCTCCATTAGGTCACCTGATGGAGTTTTAGGACACCATTAGGTCACTTGATGGAGTTTTTCGGTTCCTTGCCACTGTTGCCTTTGCCTTGCTCAGTTGGGGATATTTTGGGGATATTTAATTTAATTTTATCAATCAATAAATTCCTCTTGAAACAAACATTGTTGTATTATTTTAATTTAATACTGTGAAGCTGCTTTGATACAATCTGTATTGTGAAAAGCGCTATACAAATAATAACTTATTTATAACTGTCTTAATTTATGTTTCAAGAACAATAGTAATTGCACATAGAGTAAGTCGAGACTTTCTTGTTTTACAGCAGAGAAGGAAGACCAGTCCTTATATCAACGCAAGCTAATCGAATAAGTCCTTTGTTTCGGGTGAGGAAGGAACATCTGGTGCCCAAAGAAGACAGAAAGCTGCACGAGTCCATTGGTATGTCTTGTATTGAAACAATGCTGTAATATGTAGTACATAATTTGATGTTGACAATTTTACATTGTACAGGTTATCACTTGGTTTTTGACCAAGTGAAGCTCTTGAAACAAGTGACAGGAGAGTATGTAACTTGTCTGGAAAGTATCAGAGTCGCATTTGGCACGCGTGCCTTAGGTTGCCGACCCCTGGTCTAGCCTATAGTCTATGGTACCAATCACGTTAGTGAAGCCTGAGTAACATATACTGTAATCGGCATGGTCATGAATGCATGATCTTCATAAAAAATTATGATAGCCTAAAAAAAAACTGCTTAAAAAAAAAACTGCTTTACAACATTGGGTCTTAAAGGTGCTGTATGTAGTATCACATTAAAATGATCCACTTTTCGGGTTTTGCTATTACCTCTGAAAGCAAGTATTCTTATGTTTATGTGAAGGTGCCGGGTCGGATTTACCGCGAAATCCAGTGACGTCACCTGCATGCGCGGAGCGCTCCCGAGCCTCTCGCCTCGTCTAGCCTACTGATTTTGCACTCAACAGGGACGACACTGCAACTTATGACATGGACTTATGACTTATGCAACTTATGACATGTCTGATAACACTAAGAAACGACCTGCTCCCAGCACAACACAGACTCCAACACAAACTCCACTTATTGATAAAAAAAAACAATAAAACGTTTTTTTCTTTCTGCTGAAGCTCGTATTAAAGGCCAGACGTGAATCGGATGAACTTCGGGTGAAAAAACACGGATCAACATCGGCAGGGCGTTTGAATCATGGAGAGACCTTATCTACAAACCTAGAATGTATACATTTCCTGAAGAAAATGTGAAGTAGTGCTTGCAGTGGCAAAATTCGGCACGGTTGATAGGGTTCCATTCTTATCATGGTACGAGCATGGAGCATTAGTTCAACGTCAAGCTGATAAAAGTAGCCTATTATTGTAACGTTGCAGTGGGAGTTTACCTGAGTTTCTAGCATGTTGTGGGATGCTCTCTCTGGTGTGTTGCGTGACGCGTCTCAGTCTGGCCGGTATTCCACAGTGCTCGCTCATAAATTCGAGCACGCGCAAGAGCACGCGCTTGTCAACTTATTGGTTGCAATCTGAAACATCACCGCTAGAGGCCGCTGAAAACTACATACAGCTCCTTTAAGTGGCTTGGAAATGCCACAAAAAAACCTAAAACTGTTTTTTTAAACCTAAAAGCGCCAGGTAAACTCCGAATGACACGACAGACAGCACTTTCCATCAAGTTCTCCGCATCTCCAATAGTGTAAAGGAAAGAGCCACTCGCAAATAATCTTAAAGCTGCCGTCGGCAACATTTTTTTGATCATATTCAGTGTAATCGACACTATAATCCGACAGAACAACATAAATAAGGTGGTTTTAGAAAAAAACCCGAGCTTCTAACTCCACCTGGAGCGTGTTATTTGTTTTCCAAAAATCCAGCGCTCCCGCTTCATCAGGTCCAATCAGCGCAGGGGGGTGTGAGATCTGACTGTCAATCACAGGTCGTGCACACGCCACAGATCCCCCTCACTCGCACATGTTAATATCACATGCACACGCCACGCCTGAAGTTCGCCTGGAGATTGCATGAAGCGTGATGGCGTAGAGAAAATCTACTAACAAGCTTCCAATTCCTCGGTTATTGCTATCTATGGCTAGATTAGCCAGGGCAGCCTACCTCCGAGTCCATGGTGTTGATAGATGCTGAAGAGACGGACGCGTTCACAGAAAATCAGGTACACACGCACAGTGACGCACTGACGAGCACGACCTCGATGGGAGGGTGCTCGCTGGTAGTGGGGAGGGGCATGAGAGTTGTAAACATTCAAAATTTTGGCTAATCGACCCAATCTGCCAGACTTGCCGACGGCAGCTTTAAGGCAATGCAAACAGTTTGTGCTGTTGTTAAAGCCCGACTCCGACAAGTCGAAAATAAGTGTGCGTTTCCAACAAATGAATCATGTAAACGACAATCTCACCAGTCACGAGAAAAAATATATATCTCAGAAAGTGCACTATTGTAACGCAAAATCTCAGTTCTTCGTACCTCAGGGCCCGTTCTTCGTACGTCGCTAACTCAGTTAGCTGGATTTGATTATTGGCGATTTGGCATGATCTGGGATTGTTTGGTTCTTCGACGCTCATCCTGGACTTGCTGTCATAGCAACAGGTGCGCAAGCTTATTTCATGTTAACAGGATTAGATCCCGGCTTCATAAGCGCTGGACTTCCCGTATCAGCTCCGCTTATGAAGCCGCAGTCTAATCCTGTTAACATGAAATAAGCCTGCTCCCGAGCAGGTTTAAGCTTGCGCACCTGGGGCCCGTTCTTCGTACGTCGCTAACTCAGTTAGCTGGATTTGATTATTGGCGATTTGGCATGATCTGGGATTGTTTGGTTCTTCGACGCTCCTCCTGGACTTGCTGTCATAGCAACAGGTGCGCAAGCTTATTTCATGTTAACAGGATTAGATCCCGGCTTCATAAGCGGAGCTGATACTGTACCAGCCATTTGGATTATAGACATACTTAATTTAATGCAGCAACAAATTATTTACAGTGTAGCAAGATGATTTAAAACTCATTTACCTGTAATTAAGGTGTTGCTGTTACTGGTCCCTGGCTTTAGGTCTAAAGGCCTATTTATACTTCTGCGTCGAACTTACGCCGTAGCTACGTCGTAGGCTGTGCTTAGCGCGCGTACCCTTTGGCGTACCCTGATGCGCACCTCTCCAAAAATGTAACAACGCGTCAATTCTACGCGGACGCAAGCGCTGTGATTGGTCTGCTAGAACCCCTCCCTCGGGTTTCACATGGTCCCTCTGCATGAGTAATTGCGCGTCAACGCGGACAACGACGCAGAAGTATAAATTAAAACCAACGCGTTGCCTACAGCGTAGAGGCTCCGGCGTAGGTCCGACGCAGAAGTATAAATAGGCCTTAAGGAAGAGCTGCCCCCAGGAATGCCCTCCACAATGGGTCGGTTCTCATTTAGCCCAAGGGCCAGCTCTTCTGCCGGGGTATAACGTGGGGGTGCAGGACCACCACCTGTTTTTTTCTGCTCCGCCTTTTCCTTGGTTGCAGATAACCATAAACAGACAAACAGACACATCATTTAAAATGTCTTTGCTAAAAGAGACTAATCAGTAGAAGTAGAAAAGATTACCAGTTTGAAGAATATTCTTGTACTTCACTTTTACTTGTTCCCATGTTCTAGTGGGTCCTGAGGTGGCTCTGACATTAAGCAATTATGAAATTATTAAAATACAAGAATATATACTGTAATAAGTGATATAACCATAACATGGAACACTTACGCATTTAATTTGTCTGTTACTTTTTGCCAGCCCTCTCGAGTCCTGGCTTTTGCACACTTTGATTCCCAGTGTTCCCTGGCGTTTTAATTATATTTTTCAAACTCTGCATACCCTTCCAGTAAAAATTCCTGCTCTGCTGCGTTGAAAAACTGAGCGCGCTCTTTGGCCATGGTGAGCAGCCAATAGCAGCGTTGCTGATCAATGTTTCTACTATCGATACATATCCCCTTTTAAACCAGAGCGTGAACGCGCAATTATCTCACTAACTCAATCCAGCTATACTAATCATATCCGGCAGGTGTGTTCGAAGAACCAAATTAGTCAGATCATGATTAGCACGATGATATCATCTTGGATGTCTCGTTTGATCTCAGATGTTTTAAGCAACGTACGAAGAACGGGCCCCAGTTGCTATGACAGCAAGTCCAGGATGAGCGTCGAAGACCCAAACAATCAAATCCAGCTAACTGAGTTCTTCGACGCTCATCCTGGACTTGCTGTCATAGCAACTGGGGCCCGTTCTTCGTACGTTGCTTGAAACATCCAAGATCAAATTATGAGACATCCAAGGTGATATCATCGGCCTAATCATGATGTTCTTCGAACACACCTGCCAGTTATGATTAGTAGAGCTGGATTGAGTTATCTGAGATAACTGCGCGTTCATGCGCTGGTTTAAAAGGGGATATGTATCGATAGTAGAAACATTGATCAGCAACGCTGCTATTGGCTGCTCACCATGGCCAAAGAGCGCGCACAGTTTTTCTCCGCAGCAGAGCAAGAGTTATTGAAGGTTATGCAGAATATGAAACCTTAATTAAAACGCCAGGGAACACCTCAAAGTGTGCAAAACCCAGGAGAGAGGGCTGGCAAAAAGTAGCAGACAAATGAAATGCGTAAGTGTTCCATGTTATGGTTATATCACTTATTACAGTGTATATTCTTGTATTTTAATCATTTCATAATTGCTTAATGTCAGAGCCACCTCAGTGTTCTTCAACCCTGCTCCTGGAGGACCCCCAACACTGCACGTTTTCTTTGTCTCCCTAATCAAACACACCTGACCCATTGTGGAGGGCATCCCTGGGGGCAGCTCTTCCTCAGACCAACAGCCAGGAACCAGTAGCAGCAACACCTTCATTACTGGTAAATGAGCTTTAAATGATCTTGCTACACTGTAAAATATATCTTTTTTTTTGCCGCATTAACCCCCTGAGGTCTACGGTATCGCCGGCGATACCAGCTCGCTTTTTTTTTGTCAATGTAAAAGAAACTCATAAATACTCTGTTGACTTTGATTTTCCATAGGAGTTTCATACATCAATCGATTCTGTTAAATGTGTATTATTTTTGTGTATACTCACAATAAAAACAAAGTGTTGTGCTTTTTGCCAAATCAAGAAAAATAAACACGAAGCGAGTTCTGCCTTCTCTCTGCCAGTGAAGTCCATTCTGAAACGCGTCCGAAAATGAACAATAACTGAGCGAATACTCAGTCAAACAGGCATACAGACACACAGGCATGAAGCTTGAATTTTCTTCTTTTAAATGAAGTAATTTATATAAAAAACAAATATTCTAATCTTGTGAAATCTGTATTAAAAGAGAGCGATTCCAGTCGAGCTCATCTCATCTCATTACGTTATAATCGGCCCCGCCCACGGAGAGCGCGCGCTATTCAAACGCAAATGACTGAGACGATCCCATACAAACTGTGAACGCCCCCATATCAGCTCGAGAAAACACATCAAGTTTATTCAGATAAGTGTAGTTGTCTACACTGTCTCGCAGCGCTGTGAGGAATAATAATAATGGAAAACTTACCTCAGAAGTGCTGGTATTTCGAGGAGCAACGGATGGAATAATGTAGTAAGTTTTTTTTTTTCATTCTCAAGTAAATCGCGTTTCTGTGTGAATGAATGAACGCAGAGATGCGCTGTTTACCACAACTCGCAAAAAGACGGTTTAAATTTGAATTGCGTTTCTGTGTGTGAATAAATGATCTGCTTTTAGCAAACTATTTAGCTATACTGAGTAAAATCGATTGAAATATGTTGAAATAAAATGTATTTGTATAAGCAACGTATTAAACTGCAAATTAACATTTATATTCCTTATAATAAAAACGAAAGACCTATGTTACAGACATATGAAAGACAACATTTCGTTGATTAGTTTTGGATAGATTACACATTTTTACTGTAAAATATCTGCCACCTCAAATAAGCTTTTGTTTGCCAATTTTTGCTAATATGTTTGTTACAGAGCAGGCTTCCACTTCACCTCCTCTTCACCACTGCAGGACACTTTCACCAGAATATATCCCATCATGCCGCTTACCTGGGACTGATTACACAAACACCTGCAGCTCATCTACACTAACACCTGCAGCTCATCCACACTCACCCATATAAACCCCGTTCACTCTCTAGTTCATTGCGAAGTATTGCATTGCCCCAGGCGTACAATTTCTGAGCGTTTTCCCTGTGTTTGCTGAACTGTTACTGACCTTGGATTGTTTACATCGACTTCTGATTCTTCTTCTGCTGCCTGCCTCGACTCGGACTGTTATATCGACCTCTGTTTGTTCTGCTGCCTGTCTCGACCCGGATTGTTCTTTCGACTGTGATTCCTGCCGCCTGCCTCGACCCTTGCCTGTTATCTACTTCTGATCTGAGATTATCTCCGTTGTTCTGTTTGCCCCTGTTTTACCCTGCCTGTTGTTAATTCTAATAAAGCTGCAAATGGATCCTATTGAGTCTGGTGCTGCGTTACAGAATACTTCGCCATCTTCCGATCCAGCGGCTGTCGTGCAGTTATCTACGGAACTTTCCTCACAAGCTTCACGTTTGGATCTGCATCATCATCAGTTAAGCCATCTGACTTCACTTACCGAGGAACTCGTACAGGGGTTACAAGAAATCCGGGCGGCGATAGGGAATGCTCCCGCTGCACCATCACCACCAGCAGCACCAGAGCCTGTCCCACCCGCTGCGAACCCGTCAATAAATCCACGACTAGCATTCCCTGAGAAGTTTGACGGTAATCCGACGAAATGCAAGGGATTCTTACTGCAGTGCACTCTCTTTGTTGATCAGCAGCCTTCACTCTACACCACTAACGCGAGTCGCATAGCATTCGTCTGCTCACTGCTCACGGGTCGAGCATTAGAATGGGCTACTGCGGTTTGGAGGCCGGATGGTTCATCATTCGCCACGTTTGGGGAGTTTATTCAACAATTCCGTCATGTCTTCGAACACCCCACGGAGGGCGGAAACGCAGGAGAACAACTACTAGCCCTGTCACAGGGAAGAAACACGACGGCTGAGTATGCACTCACGTTTCGCACACTAGCGGCGCAGACCAACTGGGTGGAGGATACACTTAAAACTCTCTTCCGAAAAGGACTCACCGCTGAACTCCAGTCCGAATTAGCCTGCCGTGACGAGGGAAGAAATCTAAATGAATACATCGATCTAGCCATCCAAGTGGACAACCTGATCCGTTCTCGACGCTCTGTGCGAATTCCCCCGCGCTATTCACAGGACACGCCCACCATGCATGAACCCATGCAAATCGGTTTCACTCACTTAACCCCAGAGGAACGAGAACGCCGGAGGCAGAACCGTTTGTGCATGTACTGCGGCCAGCCCGGACACATGAAATTCGCCTGTCCAGCTCGTCCATCTGCAGACTCCCGCTCGGTGAGTTTCTGTACCAATGCCCATACTACCACATCCAGTTTCACCTTACCAGTGCGCCTAGTGATTCATGATAAAGTTATCAGCACCACGGCTCTAATAGACTCAGGAGCCGCTGGGAACTTCATATCTCACAAATTCGCTGTACAATGCAACCTGGAACTAAAACCTTGTCTTTCTTCCTTGGCAGTGGAGGCGCTAGATGGCCGACCTCTTGGAGAGGGGAGAATTCACAGCACCACAGAGCAAATCAAACTGCACGTCGGATCACTACACACCGAGGATATCAGTTTCTACGTCATCCAATCCCCTCATCACTCAGTCATCCTCGGCTATCCCTGGTTACATGACCACAACCCTCACATCTCCTGGAGGGAGGGGCAGATCATTCAATGGAGTCCCATTGCACGGCCTTTTCCACCACCACTGGGCACTACGAATACCTGGTCATGCCTTTCGGCCTGTCAAACAGTCCTTCAGTGTTCCAGTCTTTCATGAATGACGTCTTCCGAGACATGCTAGATAAATGGGTGATTATCTACATCGATGACATACTAATCTACTCAAACTCTATGGAGGAGCACGTCCGTCAGGTCAGATTGGTCCTGGAACGTTTAATTCAATATCAACTCTACGCCAAGGCTGAGAAATGCGAATTCCACCAGACTAGCACGTCATTTCTAGGATACATTATCAGCCAGGAGGGGGTAGCCATGGATGAGAAGAAGGTCAAAGGAGTTCTGGATTGGCCGCTACCTCAAACCGTAAAGGAGATGCAACGATTTTTGGGTTTCGCTAATTTCTACCGAAGATTTATAAGAAACTTCAGCATTATTGCCGCTCCACTAACCGCCATGACCAAGCGTCACACTGCTCGGCTGAAATGGTCTGAAGAGGCAAACCAAGCATTCCAGGATTTGAAAACTCGTTTCACGTCAGCGGCCATTTTGCATCATCCGGATCCAGAACGCCAGTTCATAGTAGAAGTCGATGCCTCCAGCACAGGGGTTGGGGCTGTATTATCCCAGCGACAAGGCGAACCAGCAAAGATGTACCCGTGTGCTTTCTTCTCCCGCAAACTCACACCGGCTGAACGTAACTACGATGTGGGTAATCGTGAATTTCTTGCTATGAAATTAGCCCTGGAGGAATGGCGCCACTGGCTGGAGGGAGCTGGTCAACCATTCATAATTCTCACGGACCACAAGAACCTTGAATATCTTCGCTCGGCCAAACGTTTGAACCCCCGACAAGCCAGATGGGCTCTATTCTTTACCAGATTTCACTTCACAGTAACATATCGACCAGGAACCAAGAACATCAAGGCTGACGCACTCTCACGTCAAACGGAGGAGACAGTTCAAACCCCGGCCCACGAGAACATCCTTCACACAAACCTCCTGGTGGCTCCAGTACAATGGGATATTATCACAGAAATCCAACAAGCAAACATGCAAGAGAGACCATCTCCAGAATGCCCAGCTAATCTGCTCTTTGTTCCAGACCACCTTCGTCCTCGTCTTCTCGATCAAGTTCACTCTATGCCCAGTTCTGGTCATCCTGGGATCACCGCTACCACACAGCTGCTCCAAAATCGCTTCTGGTGGCCCACATTACCATCTGATACCACCAAATACGTTCAGAACTGTTCCAACTGCAACACATCCAAATCACCCAGACAGTTACCTGCTGGACTCTTAACACCACTACCCACACCACACCGCCCCTGGTCCCACATTGCCATCGATTTCATTACGGATCTACCCAACTCCCAAGGACATACCACCATACTTACCATCGTTGACCGATTCTCCAAGGCCTGCCGTCTAATACCACTACCCAAACTCCCCACTGCACTCGAGACAGCCGAACTCCTCTGCAATCAGGTATTCCGCTTTTATGGTCTGCCCGAAGACATAGTATCGGACCGTGGTCCTCAGTTTACCTCCAGAATTTGGACCGCATTCTTCAAACAGCTTCATGTCAACATCAGTCTCACCTCCGGGTACCATCCCCAGTCCAATGGGCAAACCGAACGCCTGAATCAAGACGTCACCCGCTTCCTTCGGACCTATTGTCAAAAACAACAAACTGAGTGGAGCAGATATTTGTTTTGGGCCGAATACGCCCAGAATTCTTTAGTCAAACCCGCTACAGGCATTACCCCTTTCAAATGTATCCTGGGCTTTCAACCTCCCCTGTTCCCCTGGTCAGGAGAACCCACCGAGCTACCATCTGTCACCGAGTGGCTACACAAGAGCGAGGAGGTCTGGGATCAAGCTCACACTCATCTTCTTCATGCAGTCAGACGACAAGAACGACAGGCTAACCGTCATCGTCGCCCGGGTCCTGAATACAGTGCAGGCCAGTGGGTGTGGCTGTCCACCAAGAACCTAAGACTCCGACTCCCTTGCCGCAAACTCAGTCCCAGGTATGTTGGTCCGTTCCAAATTATTAAACAAATTTCTCCGGTATCTTTTCGATTGGATTTGCCCGCTGACTATCGTATTTCTCCTACATTCCATGTATCTCTCCTAAAACCTGCTGGTGGTCCGAGAGGAGAGTTGAAGGAGGGAGTCGCGGCTCCAGACCCCCTGCCCATCCTGGTTGATGGCGAGGAGGCGTACCGTGTGCACAAGTTGCTGGACTCCAGGCGCCGGGGTAATGTCCTCCAATATCTGGTTGACTGGGAGGGGTATGGTCCGGAGGAGCAATCATGGGTCAACGCTGGAGATATCCTAGATCCCACACTCACAGAAGAGTTTCATCATTTGCACCCGGAGAAGCCGGCCCCTCGACCCCGTGGAAGACCCCGGCGCCATTTGCCTTCTCGCCTCAGGAGCTGCTCGCAAGGGGGGGGCTCTGTTACAGAGCAGGCTTCCACTTCACCTCCTCTTCACCACTGCAGGACACTTTCACCAGAATATATCCCATCATGCCGCTTACCTGGGACTGATTACACAAACACCTGCAGCTCATCTACACTAACACCTGCAGCTCATCCACACTCACCCATATAAACCCCGTTCATTCTCTAGTTCATTGCGAAGTATTGCATTGCCCCAGGCGTACAATTTCTGAGCATTTTCCCTGTGTTTGCTGAACTGTTACTGACCTTGGATTGTTTACATCGACTTCTGATTCTTCTGCTGCCTGCCTCGACTCGGACTGTTATATCGACCTCTGTTTGTTCTGCTGCCTGTCTCGACCCGGATTGTTCTTTCGACTGTAATTCCTGCCGCCTGCCTCGACCCTTGCCTGTTATCTACTTCTGATCTGAGATTATCTCCGTTGTTCTGTTTGCCCCTGTTTTACCCTGCCTGTTGTTAATTCTAATAAAGCTGCAAATGGATCCTATTGAGTCTGGTGCTGCGTTACAATGTTAAATATAGTATGTTTTGTCAATGTAGGCTATATTCGAAGTTTGAAATATGTATGATAAAATGTATACTTTAGTTTTTACAAAGAAAGATTACACTTCAATTGTTGTTGTAATTGTAACCTTTTTAATAAAAAAATATATATTTACAAGGTAGATGTAAACAAATTTTAAAAGGTAAATATAAGCATTTTCTTTAAATAATTTTTATTGTGTTTTATTATTGACAAATTTGGGGAGAGGATACATATTCCAAAACTGAAAATACAGTATGAGAATTAACTGCACAATTAATAGACATGTTTTCCTTGGATATTATACAATTTGCAAGCAAAATTTGTGAAAAAAAAAAAAATTGACATGCTTCCAACTGTGAACCAATTTGGTAGAATATATATATATATATATATATATACACTGTATATATATTGCTCTTGCATTCTTTCTTGTGGCTATAGGTGACACACCTGAATGAATGGCTCATTAGGTATGCGGGCCCCATTGTCTCCTGAGGTGTGAACCACTACATATGCATGATGCTGTTGAATGGTTGACGCCCCTTGCGCATATTGCCTTTACAAACAAAAAGTGTTTTACAAGATTTAAATCAATGTATTGTGTTATGTGAATGATAAGGGCAGGATGATTTTCACATCATTTTGAAGAAAAAATTCTAGGCAAAGACATCAATTAGTCAAAAGTCTTATTGACACGTATTTAGTATGTGTTTTGTGGCCTTATTTCAGAAACTTTAGTTTTTAGTTTTTTCAATAACCATGCATAAACATTATTCTCTCAAAAATACAAACATGTACATGCATGTTGCTCACATATTATGGTAGCCCTGTTTGTGCTAAATAGAGTGTAATTATACCTTTGCCATTAATATGTTTATAAGCAACTGAAAAAAGCACAAATGTCAGGGCATGTCAGAACATCTCAAGGACCCCAAAAACCCCTCAGACCTCAGAGGGTTAAATTAAGTAGGCCTATATAATCCAAATGGCTGGTACAGTAATTTCAGCTGTTAAATATTGAGTAGTGATCAATTGCTTTGACTTGTGAAGGTGAAAACTGCTGAACTTAATGTAAGAATATTTTGCCATGAGTTACTGATCACATTTGTTCATATAGTGTAGTTCATTGTAATGCCATTGTGTTTCCTCTTTTGTGCAGTTTTACATAATACACCAACACTTGTACCTGTTCCCAAGAAAGTAGTGGCTGAAATATGTGCAGTAAGTGGACTTTTTCTAACTTTACATCAAAAGGGAAGAAAGTGCAACACTTTGTAATGCCCATTTGTTTCCATTGCACAGGACAGTGAAGAAACCCTCTCAGATGACTGTCCTTTGGAGGAAGTACTTGTAAGTGCATAAATAACTTTACTTCATTTATAGTAACTTGTGTACATATTATTTCTGACTGCAATATGAGTTGCAGGAGGAAAGGCCTACTGCACAAAGTGATACAGAGGTGGGCAGTGTAGTAACCTACTTGTACTTTTTATTTTTGTTGCATGAGGCTTGTGTTGACAGTTCTTTTTTATTTTTTTATTCTTTTTATCCAAACATGGCACAGGGTGATATCCGTATATAAACGGAATCTACAACAGAAAATTTAGTATTTTGACCTGAAAAAACTGAAAAATGAAGGGGAGAAATAGAACTTGACACCTTAAAGAAGAAAAAACTGGCACTAGAGATTGAGTTGCTTCAAAAGGAACTTCAGAGTAAGTGCTAAATACACTATTTCACACAGAGTACTATTGCTGACCTTGGATAACAATATATCTTATTGCAGGCAAAAGATGACCATCATTGGCTTTTCTTGACAAAGAATAATTGAAATAAAACTCAAGGAACTAAGCATGTTGTCTTGTCTTCTATTCATTTAATGAAGGTTTTTGTTTAAAAAAAAAAAAAAAAAAATGGTGTTCCACAATTCTGTCCCGTGCAGCTCTGCCACTAGGTTGGTCCAAGTGCACTGGCTGGAGGTCATCATCAGGCTGCACCTCCACCACAGGGGTCCTCTCCTTTCTGATGGTGGCACTATTGTGGAGTATGGCACATGCAACAATAATGTCACAGGCCCTGTCAGGTGCAACCCTCAGACACTGAAATCTTTCCTTTAGTTGCCCAAAGGTCATTTCAATGCGTGCCCTTGTCCTGGCTAGAGCTGCATTGAAACGGGTTTGTGGTCCGGGGTTTGGGTCAGGGAATGGCGTCATGAAATACTGCCTGCAGGTATAGCCCCTGTCACCAAGCAGGATCCCGTCGTAAGCACCTGGAAAAATGCAGTTTTGTTAGGCTCAGAATAAATGTATGTAATACAGTGAGCTTGATATTAAATATTTCCTTACCACGTTCAAATAATGTGCATAAATGTGACTCTCTGAAAATCCTGGAGTCATGCACAGAACCAGGCCATTTTGCTTCCACATTTGTGATGTAGGACATGGAGTCACACACCATCTAAGATATTTTTAATCAGTCAACTGCATACTTTTTGATTACATTACTTTTTGTATTATTTGATATATTCTGGACTCGCTTCTCCAAGGTAAATGGTGAGTTGTTTGATGTCAGGCTGCATGCTCAGAAAGCGGCAGTGGATTGTGCAGCGTGAGACCACCTTCAGCGACAGGTTCTTGTCGTAAAAACGGACAAGACATGGCTGCGAAAGACTTCCCGTATCACCTCCGCTTATAAAGCCGGGATCTAATCCTGTTAACATGAAATAAGCCTGCTCCCGAGCAGGTTTAAGCTTGGGCACCTGTTGCTATGACAGCAAGTCCAGGATGAGCGTCGAAGAACCAAACAATCCAAGATCATGCCAAATCTCCAACAATCAAATCCAGCTAACTGAGTTAGCGACGTACGAAGAACGGGCCCCTGGGGCCTGTTTCAGAAAGGAGGTTCAACTGAGTTGGCTTACCCTGAGATGGGAAACTCTGAGTTTTCGGTTACAGAACAGCGGAAATTAGTTAGTTCAATCAACTCTGAGTTGACTGACTCTGAGTTAAGCGCGTGCACCACCACTATAAAAAGCCATTATCAATGGAGTGCAGATATTATGAGTCACCATGGTAACAGCGCCAGACAAAAAGAGGTCTGCATATTTCTCACCAGCTTCTGCAAGCGTAAGAAGACATATTATTATTTTTTAAATATCGGCTGCAGCAGCGAAGGACAACTAGAGTTAGCTAGGGAGAAAATAGTTGCTCGAGTCAATGCGTATGTTTACATTTTAATTAGTTATACAGTGTTGGGTGTAATTAATTACCAAGTCATCTAAATACTGTCATTTAATTAAAGGGATTACTCTTAATTCTTCTGTAATTTGAAGTAAAATCTGATGTAATTGCATTAGGCTATAGAACAATTCTGTATATTTAACATACATTTTTAAAAGGTATATTTTTTATGTAACCTTCTCCCTCTACACACTTTGGTCAATTCAAGAATAATCCATGCAATTGTATATTGTTTATTTGAAAGCATTAAAAGTGCAGTTTCTTGTCTCTCCTTGTATTGTTCAAGTGGTTGAGGTTGATATGGGATTTATTAATAAGTAGACCAATACTTTCTAAAGATAGTCATTATTACATGAATCTAATTACACGGTTGAAGATGTCATTTGTAGTTAGTAATTAATAACTATTTTAGAGTAACTTACCCAACTGTTATAATATCAGAGGTGAAACTGGAAGAACAGTATGTTATTCAACCTAATTTTAATTTTCATGGGTGCAATCCTGCAGGTATTAAAAGAACATGGCAGCAGCTGAAAATTAAATATAAGAACATAATTCAATCAGGTAAGGTTTGAGCATATCATGGGTGTAGGCTACCTGAATTTACAAATATTTGACATATTAAATAACTAAATAGCATCCCAGTGTCTAGCAGTGCAGCAGCATTTTTGGCTGGGGGAATTCCTGGAGGGACTTCAGAGCCAGTCACTCCCGAAGATCCAAGGGCCTTCATAAAATGTAAGAGGTTTACATATGTGTTATTTCTTATATAGGCTATTTTTGATATTTCCATTTATTTGACTTTGGGTTGGGTTTTTTGTTGGTCCCAACAGATTCCGATGGTAATATCTGTCTTTTGGAGCCTCCTGTCCCAACAAAACCTGCAGGCAGTTGTAAGTAGCCTACTCAATACACCAGAAATTATGACAAATAGTGTTATAAAGTGTACTCATCTTCACAGGACGATGGGGATAATGTTATGTGTCACATCAAACAATCTACACATTCAGATTTTTTCACATTTTTATGTGGAGTAGAATCTAAGTTTAAAGCTAAGTATAAATGGGTAGTCTTATCTCTCCCCCCGCCCCCAAAGTGGAAGAACAGCAGGAGGACGGTCCATCAACTTCTGTTGCACAGATGAACAGAGTTCAGTGATTTTCAGTAAATGCCACAGTTTAATTCTGTAGAATTTGTTTAGAACTACATTATGTAACTCTAATCTACTACTGTATATTCAGTTGCCAGTTAAGGAGTTAATAGACTTCATCTTATTTAAAAAATTGAAAAAAAAAAAAAAAACAGTAAAAATAGCAATATTGTATTTATTAATTAAAGATTAATTTTATTAATAAAAATGTACTGAAAGAATGAATGAGGTGTTTAAACACCACTTCCTCTTTAAAAAAGGGGAGGAGACCGAAAAAAACTCTGGGTTTACCGAAGAAAACCTGCTCCCGGCCAGGTTAGGTTCACAGAGTAAGTTACCATGGTAACTGACTCTGAGTATAAGTTACCTCTCTTTCAGAAACGGGCTTGACTTACTCTGCTTTCTCAGGTTTAACATACCTCCCATCAGGGCCGCGGGAAGTGGGGCTGCTGCAGAATTGTAAATGCAACGCATATATTTGTTCATTAAAATGTATAATTTTTTAGCATTTAGTCATTTATTTGTAATAAACACTTTAAGTGGGCTATTTAAAAATTGTTATTTATATGTTAAATTATCTTTTTAAAACATAAGCGCAGAGTGTTACGTAATATTGTGTGTGTGTGTGTGTGTGTGTGTGTGTGTGTGTGTGTGTGTGTGTGTGTGTGTGTGTGTGTGTGTGTGTGTGTGTGTGTGTGTGTGTGTGTGTGTGTGTGTGTCGAAAGAATTTGCCGCAGCTGCTCAAAAAAAAAAAAAAAAAAAAAAAAAAAACCGTCAAAAACCCCACTGTCAGTGTTTTGTAAGGAACAGGCAAATAGGCCTATGTAAAATATAGCAGGAGACATTTTAATTGTTTACTAATAAAACAGTTATTTTTTATGTCAGTGTCGGCTAGACAGATGAAGTTGACGACTCGCGATCTTCGCAGCGCCAGTGAGAAATGCACATTTCATACGAATTACATAAGCAGCGCAGTCTGTTTTCTTTCGTTTTGAATTGTTCTGCTTAAAAGTAGACATTTCAAGCTATCTATATGTCTCAGGTCTGTGAGGCAATAGGCTACCTTATAGGCCTACGCTGAGTTTCATTTATGAGACGAGCTCCAGGTTCGCCAGCGCCTCCGTATCCTGATTATTTATTTTCTAATAGCCTATATTTAGGCTACTTCTTATTAAATCCTGACAATTTGTTGATGAAACATCGATTAAAATTAAGATACAATTAATACAAAACGAAATTAAATTTAAAGACAGGCTTTGTGCTTTCAGTTTGAGGTCTCTGTGAAAGTTTTAAAACATTATTTTAGTGCCGCTTTAGAGCGCTCACGTCCGTAACGGAGAACTGTCTGTAACATTTTTTTTTTTTTTTTTGTGAAATAAATTTCTAAAAAAATGCGACTTAGTCCAGTGCGACTTAGGCTATAGATGTTTTTTTCTTCCCCGTGGCGCATTTTGTGACTGATATGCGACTCCGGAGCAATGAAAATAAAAGGGACTCCGGAATAAAAGCAGAATCAATAAAAGTAAAAAATGTGATGTGCAGTCAGGTTTGAGTGTGTGCGCGTTTTTTGAGGAGTTTTATAGTCTTGATATTGTTTCTTATTCAAAAGTGGTGACGCGACGCAACTGATTTATTATGAGTGTTGGAAACAGTTCTGCTGCCTAATATATTTGATGAATAAAAGGTTAAAAAGAACTGCATTTATTAAAAAATATATATAATTTCTAATAATATAAATCTTCTTTACTATCACTTTTTTTAAAATCAATTTAACACATCCTTGCTGAATAAAAGTATTGATTTATTTAAAAAAATAAATAAAAAAATACTGACCTCAAATTACTGACCAGTAGTGTATATTGTTGTTACAAAAGATTTCTATTTTTTTTAAAATTGCTTTTTTCAATTTTTTTTTCATTTTTTTTTTTACATTTTTATTCATCAAAGTATCCTAAAAAAAGTATCACAGGTTATGAAAACATATTAAGCAGCAGAACTGTTTCCAACTTTGATAATGAATCATCATATTAGAATTATTTCTAAAGGATCATGTGATAGACTGGAGTAATGATCCTGAAAATTCAGCTTTGCATCACAGAAATAAATGATCATTTAAACCAATTATTTTAAATTGTAAAAATATATCACAATATTACTTTTTTTTCTGTATTTTTGATCAAATAAATGCAGGCTTGATGAGCAGAGGAAACTTCTTTCAAAAACATTAAAAATACTAATACTTATACTTGCCCTGTAATACATGTATTCTTTGTTTTAGATGTTATTAACTTAAATTCTTATGAATAATAAAAATGTTGTAATGTCTATTTGTTATTTATGGCCTGTACGCCTCATTATTGATCTGAGCTTCTACATCTTGAATTCGAATAACATTCGATAAAACATAATTGCTGGATTATTTTGACTATAATAAATAAGCAGATGAAACATAGTAGGCCTATACACTGTTTATCACAGATTACTTTGGACCAAAGTTACCATATTATAATTAATTATTATATAGTTCTATTCATTCATTTTATTTAAATTAGCACTGGTTAAAATGTATAAAGCATGAACAAGATATGAAACAATATTTATTAATAATACACAGTTTAAATATCACAAATATCAAATTGTATTTTCATTTGCGTCCTATGCTGGCTAATTACGACGTTTAACCTGTTATCATAATGAAATTCATGCATTTATTTATTTGTCATTTAAACTGATGCAAACAGGGAAAGAGAGTAGAAAACACTTATTATCCTGTCGCCCCCTCTAGTGGACAGCATTAAGTATTACGGCCTTCATTGCTCAGATAACTCAAGTCGATGGATTTTTTGGGAAAGTCTGACCAGTTAGAAGCAAGTTAGACCAGTCTGAGGGTCTGAGCTGAGTTTGGTGAAGCATCAAAGTTCTAGGCGGAGTCAATTTCTCATAATAATAATAACAATTAATCCCAAACCTGGTAATTTTGTCAGTATTTAATTTACGTTCACTGATTCTGGCTTCTCTCTTTTCTGTCTCTTTCTTTTCATGTGAACTGAGTAGGCTACACATGCTTAAATTCAAAAAATATAAACTTTATTTCTATTCAAAATTATTTATAGCCCATAGGCTATATGTCACACACGCCTACCTGCCTTTTGATGTAAATAAAAGACTAGAGTGGTAAATGTTACGGACATATTATCATGGTACAGTTCAGCCTATTATTGATTTTTATTTCCACTTCCCTTTTATCCAAAGAGACGGAACTATTTGCACTGTATTTATCAATGGGAAATATGCTAATATAATCTGTCATATACTGTGGCTCACATTAATGGGGTTGCTTGCAAGTCGCAGCAGCACGAATTACGTGACCAGCAACATATTTCTAAATCAAATAGTGTGTGTAGTTAACAGTGAGTGGTGGTTTCAGACATTATTTCATTAAAGGGCATTTGTCAGTGCCGCACTCGTAGCCTACTGACTCTTATTCTGCCTGACAGAAAGAAAAGCTCACAGCTTACTGAAGGCGGAGCGGTTTGACCAATCAGATGAAAGGGGCGTTTCAGCGCCGCCCACGTGTGCAAATGAAATATGGAACCCATAAACCGACTTGTAAACGAAAAATGAAAAATCTAGCCAAAATCTAGCCAAAAAAACGAATAAACGAGCTGGTTTTCATTTCTCCTTATTCCATTCTAAACAGGAAATGAAATGATCAAAAAGTGCACGGACCCTATGACTTAGCACGACGGTGTAATAAGTTTATATACACTAGATGTCGCCTTGGCTACGGCAGTTTGGAATATTCTGGGCTCATCTGATTTTTTTGTACATAGCATAACCTACTTTGTTATGATTTTAGTATCATAATGATTAATAAATGCACGCACAATTATCATGAACTTGATTTGAACAAATGCCTATCAACTTGTGTGTGCAAAATTCAGAATTAAATGAATGTGCAGCAATTTGTACAAATAGAGAGTCTGTAGGCCTATACTGTTGTAGCCATTAAATAAGCGCATTTATTTTCATATTTGTTCAAATGTTATAATGTTTTTTTTTTTCCCCATGTATGTTGATTTATGAAAAGTGAACAGCACGAGTAAAAGTGAATTTCGTTTTGTATAAATTGTATCTTAATTTTAATACATTTTTCATCAGCCT
Organism: Leuciscus leuciscus; assembly: GCF_965113295.1. Classification (NCBI taxonomy): domain Eukaryota; kingdom Metazoa; phylum Chordata; class Actinopteri; order Cypriniformes; family Leuciscidae; genus Leuciscus; species Leuciscus leuciscus. The sequence goes on from NW_028118563.1 coordinate 878,516, forward strand.
GTATTTAATAAATAAGATCAATAAGATTTAATAAATAATAATAAAAAAATGATAATCTTGCATTGCACGTTAACTGGAGCGCATCTCATCCTAACTTAACGAAACTCATTGTATGCCTCACACACACAGACATGAGAAATACATCAAATACACAAAGCTTGAAATGTCTTTAAACGAAATAATTCAAAACGAAAAGAAAAAGGCTACTCTCTGATTATGTAATCCATTATGTGCATTTCTCTCTATAGGCGCGTTCACTATACGGCGATCGTCAACTTCATCTTTGCAGCCGAGTCGACACTGTCAGAAAACACTAGATTATTAATAAAAATCAATGCACGCGTCACCGGATTTCCAAATGCACATCTTGCTTGTTGCACCCACACATATTATGTCGAAATAACGAGATATTATGTTGAAATAACATTATTAATAATAATACATATTTTATAATATTTGATTGAATGCTGAATGTTGTTCAGTTAATAAAATGAAAACTTTAATTGTGATCATTAAAATAATTGAATATGAAATATTTAGTGGCCAAGTTTTGCTAATTAATTAATTTATATATGTAAGGCATTCGTTCCAATCAACTGCCGCAGCCAAGGCCACGTCTAGTGTATATATCTATGACTTGGCACTTCTGGGTAAAGATGCGATCAGTCAAATGAAATCCAATAAACGTATAAATAAATATTCCAAATGAAAAAGCGATGGGAAATGTCGTCCAATTTTCTAATACTATTATTTGATGACAACAATACATTTGTAAAAGAAAATCCAGCCATTTCTGTTTTTTTAAAGAAAAAAACCAAGCTGCACCCTTTTTTAAATGTCATCTTTCATTCCGAAAGAGAATAATGAACGGGGCGATGTGCAGATTGTAAATCTTAAAAAATGATTGAATGATTTTCTTGTGTCATTATGATGAAGAAACAAGTCCAAAAAAAAAAAAAAAAGTCGAAAAAAACCATTTGTGGAAGGCATCCGATGAGTGTCAACCCGGCCAGATCAGCAAGTGCATCAAGGCAACCACGATTAGCCGGTGCACCAGCCAGCAAAGTGATTCAATGGTTCATAGGTGTAGCTCGCAGCCTCATCACCCTACCCTCCACATCCTAAAGAGTGTACAGGCTGTTATTTATATAGGGCAGATAAGACCTGTGTTTCTCTTCGACGGTAACTGTAAATTGAATTGAAGCTGCGATTTTTGAAGTTGTATATACTCGCGCGGGCAAATACAGATGTGTTAAACACGATAAGAACACAAATTCTACCTTTATTCGTTAATACAGTCGGTATTTCCCACAATGATTCTGCTTTGCTATTGGCCACGTCACGATCAGTAAGCGCTGCTATTGGTGGTCACGATTATTAAGTACGAAAATGAAAATTCTGTCAGTAATTCCTCACCCTCATGTTGTTCCAACCCCTTCGTTCATCTTCGGAACACAAATTAAGATATTTTTGATTAAATGACTAAATTGGACTATATTAAGGATGTGTTTAATGAACTTTTCTGGGCCAGCAAGTTTCAAACCCTTAGAAGCCTGAAGAAGTCTCGTTCCGAACACATCGCGATATTTGGCATCAGTTCACGTGTGTCAGATGTTGGTAAGTAGTAAATACGCTGTCCGAATAATGTGTGATATATAATGTATTTTCTGTTTGTCGATATTAATCAGATTAGCTCACGTTCAGTCACGGCATTATATCTGTCATCTCCACTGAGGCTTTGCGTTTTATTGCTTTCTAATTCAAAACAGGGTGATTAAGTTACACTGCCTGTGAGCATAGGCCTAAAGACCTTAAATCAGTTAATCATATTCATATCAGATTAAAAGTAGTACAATTAGTTCCAAAGTTGTATTTGTAGTAGAAGCACAGTACAAACAACACTTACCATGCTTTTACCACATTAACATTAGTTTTACTGTGGTAAGTGTAGTAAAAAGACAGTAATCACAAAACTTACCATGCTTTTACCACACTGTATTGGGAGTTTTAATGTGATACTTATTGTAAATGCACATTAACCACAACGCTTACCATGCTTTTACCACAGGAATGATGTAAAACAACATAATGATATTTTATTTTCTCTTTTTTCAGCTGAAAAGACCAAAAGGACCTTTCGGACTATTATTGTTTGAGGACAAGTAAACGGAGGAGACCGACAGCTGCAAAGGCAAATATTCGCAATGGTATATACATGTGTTGGTTCGAACCCTAAATCAAACATTTTATCAAGCATTTGTTGTTTCTTAAACCTTTTCTCGCAAAACCCATAGCCCAATCAGTACGAAGATAGTCTGAAAGTCTTAATAATTCACAAGATTTAACAAGTTGTCAAATTCGTATACGATACTCGTACATATTTGTATACTCGTACACACACTGTCAGAAAGTTGATATTAATTGCATTGTATTGATTACAATTAGTGATGCACCGATGTGAAAATTGAGGCCGATACCGATAACCGATATTAATATTGCTGTTATGGCCGATACCGATATTTGCCGATGTCGATATCTCTGTATAGAAAACAAATTTGAATGATTATCAAATAAAGAGCTATTTTCCAAAACACTTTTTTTTTACTTTAGAAATGACTGATATTGGGCACCTTTACCTGTGTGCAAAATATGTCACATACGACACACATGCATTATACTGCATTGCATATACAGTAATGTGTGCTGGTCAACTTGTCTAAAATTAAGAAACCCTTAGAAAACAGTAAAAAAAAACACACAAAAAACAGGAACATTGTGTAAAATTAAGATAGGCTACTTTATTTATTATTCCAATATCCAAATATCGAGGGCTTGGAACCAGAGGGGCGTAAGTGGCATTTGACAAACTTTACAGGAGAGCCAAAACAAAATTTTGACCACACTTCAATCAACTGTATTTATTAACCTTCAACCACAACATTGCAACCACATACATACTTATATGAGTAAGTTCTTAAGTGAACATATTATGGAATATTAACACGATGAACATATTCTAAAACCTTGCAAAATCTTGAAAATATGGCAAAAACATCAAATACGCCTTTTTGGCACCAAACATTTCCAATTCGTCTAAAGAAAAATAGGGCGTATCTGCTGATCAATGCAGAAATGATTGGTCAAAACATTGGTTAAAAACACTCTAACTTCATAACTTTTCATTTGATTTAAAATACTGCATACATAGTCATTTCATCATTTCAAACTGTTTAACATTTCATTTCTAACCGTTTAATTTCAATTCTCATTTATGAGTTCACATTCATGTCAAACAGTTTAACATTTAATTTCAAACAGTTTAATTTCTCTTGTTTATTACACATTTCACTTTTTAGTTCACTTTAGTTGAACTAAAAAGTTCACTCACTGCCCACTGTCAGAGTGTTATAGAACTCTGCATAACAGTGAGGAATACTCCCATTGGTGCACAGGGTGAGTAGGTCTTTTTTCTTTAAGGCACTGATCACTGGAGGATTTTCATACAATGAGCTGGGGTGTGTGGTTCTGGTGCCTCTTGTTGCCTGTTGTGCCACCGTCAGTTTTCGGAAGGTTGGGGCGGTGAAATCATACTTGAAGAAGATTGTTTTTGGTTCATCTTTCATGTAGCGGAACCATTTAATCTTCTGCCAATGAACTGATTGTCCCTCCTCATCTTTTGTTCTGTTTTTGAGTATGTGGTTGGAGAGGGACTTGAAGTCCAGAAAGTCCTTGTGTTCAAGTTCATGTACACTGTATGGGTCGTTCCTTCTTGCCATTCTCACAAGTGTGTAGTAGCCATCAGTAAATAGAAGTATGGGAGTAAATAGAAATGGGAGTAAATAGAAACTTTTCTTCTTGCAGTTTCCACTGCAGCATGCACACTATCACACTCCATGTCTAGTAGCCATCCATGATGGCTACTACACACTTGTGAGAATGGAAAGAAAGAACGACCCATAGTGTACATGAACTTGGACACAAGGACTTTCTGTACTTCAAGTCCCTCTCCAACCACATACTCAAAAACAGAACAAAAGATGAGGAGGGACAATCAGTTCATTGGCAGAAGATTAAATGGTTCCGCTACACGAAAGATGAACCAAAAACAATCTTCTTCAAGTATGATTTCACCGCCCCAACCTTCCGAAAACTGACGGTGGCACAACAGGCAACAAGAGGCACCAGAGGCACCAGAACCACACACCCCAGCTCATTGTATGAAAATCCTCCAGTGATCAGTGCCTTAAAGAAAAAAGACCTACTCACCCTGTGCACCAATGGGAGTATTCCTCACTGTTATGCAGAGTTCTATAACACTCTGACAGTGGGCAGTGAGTGAACTTTTTAGTTCAACTAAAGTGAACTAAAAAGTGAAATGTGTAATAAACAAGAGAAATTAAACTGTGTGAACTTAAATGTTAAACTGTTTGAAATTAAATGTTAAACTGTTTGACATGAATGTGAACTCATAAATGAGAATTGAAATTAAACGGTTAGAAATGATCAAATTAAATGACTATGTATACAGTATTTTAAATAAAATGAAAAGTTATGAAGTTAGAGTGTTTTTAACCAATGTTTTGACCAATCATTTCTGCATTGATCAGCAGATACGCCCTATTTTTCTTTAGAGGAATTGGAAATGTTTGGTGCCAAAAAGGCGTATTTGATGTTTTTGCCATATTTTCAAGATTTTGCAAGGTTTTAGAATATGTTCATCGTGTTAATATTCCATAATATGTTCACTTAAGAACTTACTCATATAAGTATGTATGTGGTTGCAATGTTGTGGTTGAAGGTTAATAAATACAGTTGATTGAAGCGTGGTCAAAATTTTGTTTTGGCTCTCCTGTAAAGTTTGTCAAATGCCACTTGCGCCCCTCTGGTTCCAAACAATGTGTAGGCCATACATGTATTTTTTAGAGCCAGAAGGGCGTAAGTGGACATACGCCCCTCTGGCTCCAAACAATGCTCAAACTTTTGTGTTAGGTCTTTGTTGTTTTGTTGCTTTATTCAATACAAGTTGATTTCTGATGCGTCTTTTTGGCACAACTAGATAGAGCTCATCAAGACCTTTAATTTGATATATAGAACTCATTTTCGCCCAAAATGCCACTTACGCCCCTCTGGTTCCAAGCCCTCGATATGATACTAAAAAATACCACAGGGAAAAGGGCTTCTATTTGTGACGTGCTGTCTTTGCGTTTGAACATTGCACATTTTAAACAGGACACTCATTAACTGAATAAATGTTAGCCAATACAAACATATTTATAGAAAACAGTTGACAATGAATAGACAGGAGTCCAATAATAGCATAACGAATCATTCTTAAAATAATAACAAGTAGCCTAGGCTATAAGACCAATCCGACATGGGCTGTGTTAACAGTAAAACGTCCGTCATTTAACGAATTTTAAAAACACGGATGGATAATACAAAATACTTTCTGATATTTTGACAGAAAAAAAACAAGCAAGAACAAAATTTAAACTTAGCCCGTCAATTTTTCATTTTACAATTATCTTCTCTCTCTGTGTGTGCACGCGTCCGTGTTTGTGAGAGAGAGAGCTCGCGCAGCACTGATACAACGGTAGCCTACTTTTTAATCCACAAGTAACGAACGCGCTAGTTTTCATACAAAATAAATATGTAACATAATTAGGTAGGCTACTTTAGTTATTATTAATACAATAACGTAACACATGAAGGCTATACGTTTCTCAACACTGAGAATGAATCAATAAACGCCTGTTTCTCCACTCGCGCTTATCAGTAATCCACAAATCACACGTGCTGTCACTTTTGAGAAAAATCTAATTCGAACGGGTATCAAATATCAAGCAATATATTCAAATATCTACGAGTCAAAAAACGATCAGTCAAAAATGTGTCATGAAGAGGAAAAAAACATAAGTCGCACTGGACTGCGTTAACAATGTTACGGACGGGACAGTTGACGTGAGCGCTCTGAAAGCGCCACTAAGACTGCTTTAAAACTTTCACAGAGACCTCAAACAGAAAGCACAAAAAGCCTGTCTTTAAATTTAATTTCGTTTTGTATTAATTGTATCTTAATTTTGATAAATGTTTCATCAACCAATTGCCTGGATTGAATTAAATAAGAAGTAAATATAGTAGAAAATATTTAATCAGGACACGGAGGCGAGGGCGCGTGAACCTGAAGCGCGTCTCATCAATGAACCGAAATCTACCTGCCTCACAGACCGGAGACATATATAGAAAGCTTGAAATGTCTATTTTTAAACAGAACAATTCAAAACGAAAGAAAACAGACTGTTCTCTGCTTATGTCATCTGTATGAAATGTGTATTTATCTCAGGCACATTCACTACTGCTAAGATCGAGTCAGCATCGTCAACTTCATCTTCAACTTCACACGTCAAATGTCGGCCTGTTCACATCGGCCATATTTTGACATCGGAACGATACCGATGTGTAAAAAAATGACCATATCGGCCGATATTATATCGGCGGCCGATATATCGTGCACCACTAGTTTCTAGAATATTGAAATCGGTATTTACTCATCAAATGCTCTCTCCTGAATCGCCGCCGCTAGAGTTCTTACGAGATCAAGAAAATATGATCATATAACAGCGATTTTATCATCACTGCATTGGTTACCTATAAAGTTCCGTATTAATTATAAGGTATTGCTACTGACTTATAAAGCTCTAAACGGCTTAGCTCCAGTCTATTTAACGGATCTTCTATCGCCCCTATAATCCATCGCGCTCTTTAAGATCACTAAATTCAAGGATTTTGGTCATACCTAGGATATCCAGAACCACCAAAGGAGGGAGAGCATTTTCACATTTGGCTCCAAAACTCTGGAATAGTCTTCCTGATACTGTTCGTTGCTCAGACTCGCTCTCCCAGTTTAAAACTAGATTAAAGTCGCATCTCTTCAGCCAGGCATTCATATAATCCTACAGTTCAAACTACAATCCGGCCTGTAGCTCATAAATGCCAGAGGAGAACTGGCCCCCGACTGAGCCTGGGTTCTCCCAAGGTTTTTTTTCTCCATTAGGTCACCTGATGGAGTTTTAGGACACCATTAGGTCACTTGATGGAGTTTTTCGTTTCCTTGCCACTGTTGCCTTTGCCTTGCTCAGTTGGGGATATTTTGGGGATATTTAATTTAATTTTATCAATCAATAAATTCCTCTTGAAACAAACATTGTTGTATTATTTTAATTTAATACTGTGAAGCTGCTTTGATACAATCTGTATTGTGAAAAGCGCTATACAAATAAACTTGACTTGACTTGACTTGACTTGAATCGTATGGTAAATTAACTTATTTATAACTGTCTTAATTTATGGTTCAAGAACAATAGTAATTGCACATAGATAGACATGTGCCGGTATTCGGTAATGCGATAAATCGCGGTAATGAATATGCACGATATTGTTATCGCGGGCACTTCAAAATACCGTGAAAAATAATAGATCCGAATTTAGATTTTTAGAACGCGCATTAGCTTATTTTCCATCAACCGCTTAAACAAACTGCGCAAAACACGTGCGCATTCTGATGTAAACAATCGCCACGTGTATAAGCATGCGGCCGGTGCGCACTTCTAGTCTAATGTAAACAGTCCTCACATGGAGAAGCAGCATGGCGGAAGGAGGAACGCCGCCGCCGATCTATCCGGATCCATCCCGCTTCTAAAAGCAGAGCTGCCAACTCGACGCATTCAGCGCGAGACTCCTCATACGCTCACGCCACACATCCGTTTTCTCCTATGGTTTTCTCACGCAGAGAAAAATCGCGGAGCAAAGAGGACACGAATACCGTCAAACAAGACAGAGCAGGTTACTTTTGATATGAAACAGGAGAACAATTGTGTCACAGAACGTTACATTTAAACTATTTAATGACCAGCAGCATGTTAGATGACTAAAACATATAGATAAAGAGGAGTATTTTGCTGAATATGTGCACTGCACTTTACATATTATATTTTTACTTGTGTCATTACATAATTGTTATTATAATGAAAACCACATTATATTTGATTTAATTAGTTATTTGTAACCTTTAAAAATACCAGCTGATAGGGTTCTATATGGTTACATAGCATTATGTGAGATATTTTTTTTCATGAGAAAAAAATAACGTGGGCTATCTACTGTAGCCTTCCTAATATTTATCCAAAATAAGTCAATATTGAATCAAGATTTAAATCAAATCCCAAGTATTGAATTGAAATCGTTAAATTTGTGTTAAGCAATACAAACAGTAGCCTACCAGTCATTGTACCATGTAATCATTGTAACATGTTGTCACTAAACTTAATAAAATTCAGTTTAGTTACCAAATGTTTTGACAATCACAATTACACCTTGTGATGCAAGTTTTATTTTATTTTTTACATCCCCCCCAAATCCATCTGTTTCTCATGTGCAATTCAAATACCGTGATAATACCGTATACCGTGATAAAAGATCACTCAATTAATCGCAGCATGAAAATGTGATACCGGCACATGCCTACACATAGAGTAAGTCGAGACTTTCTTGTTTTACAGCAGAGAAGGAAGACCAGTCCTTATATCAACGCAAGCTAATCGAATAAGTCCTTTGTTTCGGGTGAGGAAGGAACATCTGGTGCCCAAAGAAGACAGAAAGCTGCGCGAGTCCATTGGTATGTCTTGTATTGAAACAATGCTGTAATATGTAGTACATAATTTGATGTTGACAATTTTACATTGTGCAGGTTATCACTTGGTTTTTGACCAAGTGAAGCTCTTGAAACAAGTGACAGGAGAGTATGTAACTTGTCTGGAAAGTATCAGAGTCGCATTTGGCACGCGTGCCTTAGGTTGCCGACCCCTGGTCTAGCCTATAGTCTATGGTACCAATCACGTTAGTGAAGCCTGAGTAACATATACTGTAATCGGCATGGTCATGAATGCATGATCTTCATAAAAAATTATGATAGCCTAAAAAAAAAAATGCTTAAAAAAAAAACTGCTTTACAACATTGGGTCTTAAAGGTGCTGTATGTAGCTTTTCTACTAAAACGAATCCTTTTTTTATTGCCTGTGTGTGAAGGGGTTGTAAAATCACATTAAAATGATCCACTTTTCGGGTTTTGCTATTACCTCTGAAAGCAAGTATTCTTATGTTTATGTGAAGGTGCCGGGTCGGATTTACCGCGAAATCCAGTGACGTCACCTGCATGCGCGGAGCGCTCCCGAGCCTCTCGCCTCGTCTAGCCTACTGATTTTGCACTCAACAGCGACGACACTGCAACTTATGACATGGACTTATGACTTATGCAACTTATGACATGTCTGATAACACTAAGAAACGACCTGCTCCCAGCACAACACAGACTCCAACACAAACTCCACATATTGATAAAAAAAAACAATAAAACGTTTTTTTCTTTCTGCTGAAGCTCGTATTAAAGGCCAGACGTGAATCGGATGAACTTCGGGTGAAAAAAACACGGATCAACATCGGCAGAGCGTTTGAATCATGGAGAGACCTTAAATTTCTACAAACCTAGAATGTATACATTTCCTGAAGAAAATGTGAAGTAGTGCTTGCAGTGGCAAAATTCGGCACGATTGATAGGGTTCCATTCTTATCATGGTACGAGCATGGAGCATTAGTTCAACGTCAAGCTGATAAAAGTAGCCTATTATTGTAACGTTGCAGTGGGAGTTTACCTGAGTTTCTAGCATGTTGTGGGATGCTCTCTCTGGTGTGTTGCGTGACGCGTCTCAGTCTGGCCGGTATCCACAGTGCTCGCTCATAAATTCGAGCACGCGCAAGAGCACGCGCTTGTCAACTTATTGGTTGCAATCTGAAACATCACCGCTAGAGGCCGCTGAAAACTACATACAGCTCCTTTAAGTGGCTTGGAAATGCCACAAAAAAACCTAAAACTGTTTTTTTAAACCTAAAAGCGCCAGGTAAACTCCGAATGACACGACAGACAGCACTTTCCATCAAGTTCTCCGCATCTCCAATAGTGTAAAGGAAAGAGCCACTCGCAAATAATCTTAAGGCAATGCAAACAGTTTGTGCTGTAGTTAAAGCCCGACTCCGACAAGTCGAAAATAAGTGTGCGTTTCCAACAAATTAATCATGTAAACGACAATCTCACCAGTCACGAGAAAAAATATATATCTCAGAAAGTGCACTATTGTAACGCAAAATCTCAGTTCTTCGTACCTCAGGGCCCGTTCTTCGTACGTCGCTAACTCAGTTAGCTGGATTTGATTATTGGCGATTTGGCATGATCTGGGATTGTTTGGTTCTTCGACGCTCATCCTGGACTTGCTGTCATAGCAACAGGTGCGCAAGCTTATTTCATGTTAACAGGATTAGATCCCGGCTTCATAAGCGCTGGACTTCCCGTATCAGCTCCGCTTATGAAGCCGCAGTCTAATCCTGTTAACATGAAATAAGCCTGCTCCCGAGCAGGTTTAAGCTTGCGCACCTGGGGCCCGTTCTTCGTACGTCGCTAACTCAGTTAGCTGGATTTGATTATTGGCGATTTGGCATGATCTGGGATTGTTTGGTTCTTCGACGCTCCTCCTGGACTTGCTGTCATAGCAACAGGTGCGCAAGCTTATTTCATGTTAACAGGATTAGATCCCGGCTTCATAAGCGGAGCTGATACTGTACCAGCCATTTGGATTATAGACATACTTAATTTAATGCAGCAACAAATTATTTACAGTGTAGCAAGATGATTTAAAACTCATTTACCTGTAATTAAGGTGTTGCTGTTACTGGTCCCTGGCTTTAGGTCTAAAGGCCTATTTATACTTCTGCGTCGAACTTACGCCGTAGCTACGTCGTAGGCTGTGCTTAGCGCGCGTACCCTTTGGCGTACCCTGATGCGCACCTCTCCAAAAATGTAACAACGCGTCAATTCTACGCGGACGCAAGCGCTGTGATTGGTCTGCTAGAACCCCTCCCTCGGGTTTCACATGGTCCCTCTGCATGAGTAATTGCGCGTCAACGCGGACAACGACGCAGAAGTATAAATTAAAACCAACGCGTTGCCTACAGCGTAGAGGCTCCGGCGTAGGTCCGACGCAGAAGTATAAATAGGCCTTAAGGAAGAGCTGCCCCCAGGAATGCCCTCCACAATGGGTCGGTTCTCATTTAGCCCAAGGGCCAGCTCTTCTGCCGGGGTATAACGTGGGGGTGCAGGACCACCACCTGTTTTTTTCTGCTCCGCCTTTTCCTTGGTTGCAGATAACCATAAACAGACAAACAGACACATCATTTAAAATGTCTTTGCTAAAAGAGACTAATCAGTAGAAGTAGAAAAGATTACCAGTTTGAAGAATATTCTTGTACTTCACTTTTACTTGTTCCCATTGTAATGTTTCCTGTCCTGTGTTTCCCTTGTCTTGTGTGCACTTTTGTTATTTCCTGTTCTGTGTCATGTTTTGTAGTCCTTTGTAGTTTTTCTTGCTTATTAGTTCTCCCAGGTGTTTCTAATTAGCCACACCCCCTTGTTATCTTGTTTAGCTTGTTTGTCTGTGTATTTAAACCTCTGTGCTTCAGTTGTTGGTTGTCGGTCGTTGTTTAATGTAGCTGTTACCTTTTCTTGTCCTGAGTTCCGTGTTCCGCCTGGATTACCTGTTTGTTTTATTAAATGTGTGCTTGCATATGGATTCTCTCTCTGCTTCATCCTTGCCTCAGCGTGACAGAACGACCGACCTAATGATGAATCCAGCAGCATTTTTGCCAGTGTCTCTTCCCCAGCCACCAGAGAAAGGACAATCTTTTGAGGGGACCCGGTTGGTCATATTTCGTGGGTCCCGTGGAGGCCGCAGTAGAGGAGGTGGTCGAGAGGAGTCCCGACAGCACTCTCCATTCTGGCCCCTCTTCGACCCTGGGTTGGTGATGTCCAGCCCAGGGCCCTATTCGCCACTGGTTCCATCCAGCACAGAGCCATGCTGGTTTCCGGTGGTCCCGAGTCCGGTGGTCCCAGTTCCGGTGGTCCCGAGTCCGGTGGTCCTGAGTCCGGTGGTCCCTGTTCCGGTGGTCCCCGAACTCCCCATCATCAGTCCAGCCGAGCCCGCACTTCACCCCAGTCCAGCCGAGCCCGCACTTCACGCCAGTCCAGCCGAGCCTGCACTTCACGCCAGTCCAGTCGAGCCTGCACTTCACGCCAGTCCAGAGCTGTGTTCACCGCAGGACCTGCCCAGCACAAAGCCCTCACCGCTGGTCCTGCCCAGCACAAAGCCCTCACCGCTGGTCCTGCCCAGCACAAAGCCCTCACCACTGGTCCTGCCCAGCACAAAGCCTTCACCGCTGGTCCTGCCCAGCTCAGAGCCCTCTTCGCCGCTGGTCCTGCCCAGCTCAGAGCCCTCTTCGCTGCTGGTCCTGTCCAGTTCAAAGCCCTCTTCGCCGCTGGTCCTACCCAGCTCAAGGCCCTCGCTGCCGCTGGTCCCGTCAAGCTCAGAGCGCACTGATCCTGATCCTGATCCAGAGCCAGAGCTTCACGTCAGTCCTGCCGAGCCAGAGCCAGAGCTTCACGTCAGTCCTGCCGAGCCAGTGCTTCACGTCAGTCCTGCCGAGCCAGAGCTTCACGTCACGTCCGCCCGTCCAGAGTCTCGTCCCGCCGAGACTGAATCTGTTCCTGAGCCTGATACTGAGCCTGAATCTGATCCTGATACTGAGCCTGAATCTGTTCCTCTTCCTCTTTCTGCGCCTGTGTCTTCGGACAAGATGGCCGACTCCACGCCTGTGTCTTCGGACAAGATGGCCGACTCCACGCCTGTGTCTTCGGACAAGATGGCCGACTCCACGCCTGTGTCTTCGGACAAGATGGCCGACTCCACGCCTGTGTCTTCGGACAAGATGGCCGACTCCACGCCTGTGTCTTCGGACAAGATGGCCGACTCCACGCCTGTGTCTTCGGACAAGATGGCCGACTCCACGCCTGTGTCTTCGGACAAGATGGCCGACTCCACGCCTGTGTCTTCGGACAAGATGGCCGACTCCACGCCTGTGTCCTCGGACAAGATGGCCGACTCCACGCCTGTGTCTTTGGACAAGATGGTCGAATCCACGCCTGTGTCTTCGGACAGGAGGACCGCCGCCGAGCCAGTGTCTCCGGACGAGATGGCCACTGCCACGTTGCCTGAGGCCTCAGCAGAGATAGCCGTTGCCACGGTGTCTGTTCCTGAGCCGGTGTCTGTTTCTGTTCCTGTTCCGGTGTCTGTTCCTGAGCGGGTGCCTGTTCTTTTCCCGTGGCCGCCCTGGTCGCCGGCAGAGCCTGCTCCGCCCTGGTCGCCGGCACAGCCTGCTCCGCCCCAGCCTGCTCCGCCCTGGTCGCCGGCACAGCCTGCTCCGCCCTGGCCTTCCGTCCTGCTGCAGTCTCTTGGTCCTCTTCTGCTCCAGGGACCTGGCCCACCATCCCGCCCCCAGATCCGCCTCCGTGCCACCTCCCACCCGGTCAGTTTTGGAGCGTCTGGAAGCCGCTCTTTGGGGGGGGGGCTATGTAACGATCACCAGCTGGAGTGCCCTCCAGAGCCACCAGAGGGCGCTCCACAATAGACTAGGATCACTTCCTCACAAACTACATATCCCATCATGCCGCTTACCTGGGACTGATTACACAAACACCTGCAGCTCATCCACACTCACCCATATAAACCCTGTTCACTCAAGTTCATTGCGAAGTTTTGCATTGCCCTGGCTTTCAATTCCGAGCGGTTATTCCTGTGTTTGCTGTTCTCATTTACTGACCTTGGACTGTGTATCTCGACTCCTGATTGTTCTCTGCCTGCCTTGACCTGGATTGTCTATTGATTCCTGATTCTTGCTGCCTGCCTCGACCCTTGCCTGTTCACCTGGTTTGTCTCTGCCTAGCCTGCTTTGCCCTGTCTGCTGTTGTTTAACCCTGCCTGTCTGACCACTCTAATAAAAGCTGCAAATGGATCCCTCCTCGTCCGCTGCATCATTACAGAATACTTCGCCACTACAAGGATCCAGCGGCTTTCTCTGTGAATATCGGCCAGGTTTGGACAATTCACTAATGTTATTAACCCTTAAGCAGGGCTCTCGATCGCTTGAGGACTATATCCAAGAGTATTTAGATCTCGCCTACTGTTCTGATATGCCGGACTGTGTGCTCATAGATTTCTTTTGTGACGGCATTAATCAGCCGCTTAGATCACGTTTAATCCGTGAGGGTCCCCGTTCATCGCTCAGTCAGTTTATGGATTATGCCTTGTTGACTATTGGTTCAGCGTTCACCGTGGGGGGCACGGAGGAATGCACCATTACTTCCGTGCCTATAATGGCAGCCGCACCAGAGTCTTGTCACGTCTCAACAGATCTTCCAGAGCCCTCTCACTTCTTAGCAGAATTTCCAGAGCCCTGTCACTTCTCAGCAGATCTTCCAGAGCCCTGTCACTTCTCAGCAGATCGTCCAGAGCCCCGTCACGTCTCAGCAGACCGTCCAGAGCCTCGTTACGTCTTAGCAGAATTCCCCGAGCCCCCTACTGTTGAGGGGGCGTTTCCAGAGACCGTCCCCGTAACGCCAGCCATCAAGCTAGTCACCGGATCGGTCTATTATCGTCCAGGACTGGTATCCAGTGTGGCTGATTCCCCGCTGAGGTCAGTACGTGTTGCCATAAGGGCCATCGTGCAGGAGTCTCGTCCCGCCGAGACTATCCTGCATAAATCATGTTTCACCGAGACCTTCCTGCCTGAGTATTTTCCTGCACAGCCTGCTCCGCCCTGGTCGCCTGCACAGCCTGCTCCGCCCTGGCCGCCTGCACAGCCTGCTCCGCCCTGGCCTTCTGCCCTGCCGGAGTCTTCAGGCCCTCTTCCGCTCCACGGGCCTGGCCCCCCGTCCCGCCCCCGGACCCGCCTCAGACCCACCACCCTCCTGGACTTTTATTTTCTGAGGAGTGTCTGGAATCCACTCCTTAGGTGGGGGGCTATGTAATGTTTCCTGTCCTGTGTTTCCCTTGTCTTGTGTGCACTTTTGTTATTTCCTGTTCTGTGTCATGTTTTGTAGTCCTTTGTAGTTTTTCTTGCTTATTAGTTCTCCCAGGTGTTTCTAATTAGCCACACCCCCTTGTTATCTTGTTTAGCTTGTTTGTCTGTGTATTTAAACCTCTGTGCTTCAGTTGTTGGTTGTCGGTCGTTGTTTAATGTAGCTGTTACCTTTTCTTGTCCTGAGTTCCGTGTTCCGCCTGGATTACCTGTTTGTTTTATTAAATGTGTGCTTGCATATGGATTCTCTCTCTGCTTCATCCTTGCCTCAGCGTGACACCCATGTTCTAGTGGGTCCTGAGGTGGCTCTGACATTAAGCAATTATGAAATTATTAAAATACAAGAATATATACTGTAATAAGTGATATAACCATAACATGGAACACTTACGCATTTAATTTGTCTGTTACTTTTTGCCAGCCCTCTCTCCTGGCTTTTGCACACTTTGATTCCCAGTGTTCCCTGGCGTTTTAATTATATTTTTCAAACTCTGCATACCCTTCCAGTAAAAATTCCTGCTCTGCTGCGTTGAAAAACTGAGCGCGCTCTTTGGCCATGGTGAGCAGCCAATAGCAGCGTTGCTGATCAATGTTTCTACTATCGATACATATCCCCTTTTAAACCAGAGCGTGAACGCGCAATTATCTCACTAACTCAATCCAGCTATACTAATCATATCCGGCAGGTGTGTTCGAAGAACCAAATTAGTCAGATCATGATTAGCACGATGATATCATCTTGGATGTCTCGTTTGATCTCAGATGTTTTAAGCAACGTACGAAGAACGGGCCCCAGTTGCTATGACAGCAAGTCCAGGATGAGCGTCGAAGACCCAAACAATCCAAGATCATGCCAAATCGCCAACAATCAAATCCAGCTAACTGAGTTCTTCGACGCTCATCCTGGACTTGCTGTCATAGCAACTGGGGCCCGTTCTTCGTACGTTGCTTGAAACATCCAAGATCAAATTATGAGACATCCAAGGTGATATCATCGGCCTAATCAGGATCTGACTAATTCGTTTCTTCGAACACACCTGCCAGTTATGATTAGTATAGCTGGATTGAGTTATCTGAGATAACTGCGCGTTCATGCGCTGGTTTAAAAGGGGATATGTATCGATAGTAGAAACATTGATCAGCAACGCTGCTATTGGCTGCTCACCATGGCCAAAGAGCGCGCACAGTTTTTCTCCGCAGCAGAGCAAGAGTTATTGAAGGTTATGCAGAATATGAAACCTTAATTAAAACGCCAGGGAACACCTCAAAGTGTGCAAAAGCCAGGAGAGAGGGCTGGCAAAAAGTAGCAGACAAATGAAATGCGTAAGTGTTCCATGTTATGGTTATATCACTTATTACAGTGTATATTCTTGTATTTTAATCATTTCATAATTGCTTAATGTCAGAGCCACCGACTAGAACATGGGAACAAGTAAAAGGGAAGTACAAGAATATTCTTCAAAATGGTAATCTTTTCTACTTCTACTGTTCTTTGTCTCTTTTACAAAAGAAAAGCACCGTTAAATGTGTTTGTCTGTTTATAACAGCAACCAAGAAAAAGGCTGAGCTGAAAAAAAACAAACAGGTGGTGGTCCTGCTCCCTCACATTATACCACATTATACCCCAGCAGTAGAGCTGGCCCTGGGGTTAAATGTGAACCGACCCATTGTGGAGGGCATCCCTGGGGGCAGCTCTTCCTCAGACCAACAGCCAGGAACCAGTAGCAGCAACACCTTCATTACTGGTAAATGAGCTTTAAATGATCTTGCTACACTGTAAAATATATCTTTTTTTTTTTGCCGCATTAAATTAATTTGGCCTATATAATCCAAATGGCTGGTACAGTAATTTCAGCTGTTAAATATTGAGTAGTGATCAATTGCTTTGACTTGTGAAGGTGAAAACTGCTGAACTTAATGTAAGAATATTTTGCCATGAGTTACTGATCACATTTGTTCATATAGTGTAGTTCATTGTAATGCCATTGTGTTTCCTCTTTTGTGCAGTTTTACATAATACACCAACACTTGTACCTGTTCCCAAGAAAGTAGTGGCTGAAATATGTGCAGTAAGTGGACTTTTTCTAACTTTACATCAAAAGGGAAGAAAGTGCAACACTTTGTAATGCCCATTTGTTTCCATTGCACAGGACAGTGAAGAAACCCTCTCAGATGACTGTCCTTTGGAGGAAGTACTTGTAAGTGCATAAATAACTTTACTTCATTTATAGTAACTTGTGTACATATTATTTCTGACTGCAATATGAGTTGCAGGAGGAAAGGCCTACTGCACAAAGTGATACAGAGGTGGGCAGTGTAGTAACCTACTTGTACTTTTTATTTTTGTTGCATGAGGCTTGTGTTGACAGTTCTTTTTTATTTTTTTAAATTCTTTTTATCCAAACATGGCACAGGGTGATATCCGTATATAAACGGAATCTACAACTGAAAATTTAGTATTTTGACCTGAAAAAACAGAAAAATGAAGGGGAGAAATAGAACTTGACACCTTAAAGAAGAAAAAACTGGCACTAGAGATTGAGTTGCTTCAAAAGGAACTTCAGAGTAAGTGCTAAATACACTATTTCACACAGAGTACTATTGCTGACCTTGGATAACAATATATCTTATTGCAGGCAAAAGATGACCATCATTGGCTTTTCTTGACAAAGAATAATTGAAATAAAACTCAAGGAACTAAGCATGTTGTCTTGTCTTCTATTCATTTAATGAAGGTTTTTGTTTAAAAAAAAAAAAAAAAAAAAATGGTGTTCCACAATTCTGTCCCGTGCAGCTCTGCCACTAGGTTGGTCCAAGTGCACTGGCTGGAGGTCATCATCAGGCTGCACCTCCACCACAGGGGTCCTCTCCTTTCTGATGGTGGCACTATTGTGGAGTATGGCACATGCAACAATAATGTCACAGGCCCTGTCAGGTGCAACCCTCAGACACTGAAATCTTTCCTTTAGTTGCCCAAAGGTCATTTCAATGCGTGCCCTTGTCCTGGCTAGAGCTGCATTGAAACGGGTTTGTGGTCCGGGGTTTGGGTCAGGGAATGGCGTCATGAAATACTGCCTGCAGGTATAGCCCCTGTCACCAAGCAGGATCCCGTCGTAAGCACCTGGAAAAATGCAGTTTTGTTAGGCTCAGAATAAATGTATGTAATACAGTGAGCTTGATATTAAATATTTCCTTACCACGTTCAAATAATGTGCATAAATGTGACTCTCTGAAAATCCTGGAGTCATGCACAGAACCAGGCCATTTTGCTTCAACATTTGTGATGTAGGACATGGAGTCGCACACCATCTAAGATATTTTTAATCAGTCAACTGCATACTTTTTGATTACATTACTTTTTGTATTATTTGATATATTCTGGACTCGCTTCTCCAAGGTAAATGGTGAATTGTTTGATGTCAGGCTGCATGCTCAGAAAGCGGCAGTGGATTGTGCAGCGTGAGACCACCTTCAGCGACAGGTTCTTGTCGTAAAAACGGACAAGACATGGCTGCGAAAGACTTCCCGTATCACCTCCGCTTATAAAGCCGGGATCTAATCCTGTTAACATGAAATAAGCCTGCTCCCGAGCAGGTTTAAGCTTGGGCACCTGTTGCTATGACAGCAAGTCCAGGATGAGCGTCGAAGAACCAAACAATCCAAGATCATGCCAAATCTCCAACAATCAAATCCAGCTAACTGAGTTAGCGACGTACGAAGAACGGGCCCCTGGGGCCTGTTTCAGAAAGGAGGTTCAACTGAGTTGACTTACCCTGAGATGGGAAACTCTGAGTTTTCGGTTACAGAACAGCGGAAATTAGTTAGTTCAATCAACTCTGAGTTGACTGACTCTGAGTTAAGCGCGTGCACCACCACTATAAAAAGCCATTATCAATGGAGTGCAGATATTATGAGTCACCATGGTAACAGCGCCAGACAAAAAGAGGTCTGCATATTTCTCACCAGCTTCTGCAAGCGTAAGAAGACATATTATTATTTTTTAAATATCGGCTGCAGCAGCGAAGGACAACTAGAGTTAGCTAGGGAGAAAATAGTTGCTCGAGTCAATGCGTATGTTTACATTTTAATTAGTTATACAGTGTTGGGTGTAATTAATTACCAAGTAATCTAAATACTGTAATTTAATTAAAGGGATTACTCTTAATTCTTCTGTAATTTGAAGTAAAATCTGATGTAATTGCATTAGACTATAGAACAATTCTGTATATTTAACATACATTTTTAAAAGGTATATTTTTTATGTAACCTTCTCTCTCTACACACTTTGGTCAATTCAAGAATAATCCATGCAATTGTATATTGTTTATTTGAAAGCATTAAAAGTGCAGTTTCTTGTCTCTCCTTGTATTGTTCAAGTGGTTGAGGTTGATATGGGATTTATTAATAAGTAGACCAATACTTTCTAAAGATAGTCATTATTACATTAATCTAATTACACGGTTGAAGATGTCATTTGTAGTTAGTAATTAATAACTATTTTAGAGTAACTTACCCAACTGTTATAATATCAGAGGTGAAACTGGAAGAACAGTATGTTATTCAACCTAATTTTAATTTTCATGGGTGCAATCCTGCAGGTATTAAAAGAACATGGCAGCAGCTGAAAATTAAATATAAGAACATAATTCAATCAGGTAAGGTTTGAGCATATCATTGGTGTAGGCTACCTGAATTTACAAATATTTGACATATTAAATAACTAAATAGCATCCCAGTGTCTAGCAGTGCAGCAGCATTTTTGGCTGGGGGAATTCCTGGAGGGACTTCAGAGCCAGTCACTCCCGAAGATCCAAGGGCCTTCATAAAATGTAAGAGGTTTACAAATGTGTTATTTTTTATATAGGCTATTTTTGATATTTCCATTTATTTTACTTTTTGTTGGTCCCAACAGATTCCGATGGTAATATCTGTCTTTTGGAGCCTCCTGTCCCAACAAAACCTGCAGGCAGTTGTAAGTAGCCTACTCAATACACCAGAAATTATGACAAATAGTGTTATAAAGTGTACTCATCTTCACAGGACGATGGGGATAATGTTATGTGTCACATCAAACAATCTACACATTCAGATTTTTTCACATTTTTATGTGGAGTAGAATCTAAGTTTAAAGCTAAGTATAAATGGGTAGTCTTATCTCTCCCCCCGCCCCCAAAGTGGAAGAACAGCAGGAGGACGGTCCATCAACTTCTGTTGCACAGATGAACAGAGTTCAGTGATTTTCAGTAAATGCCACAGTTTAATTCTGTAGAATTTGTTTAGAACTACATTATGTAACTCTAATCTACTACTGTATATTCAGTTGCCAGTTAAGGAGTTAATAGACTTCATCTTATTTAAAAAATTGAAAAAAAACCAGTAAAAATAGCAATATTGTATTTATTAATTAAAGATTAATTTTATTAATAAAAATGTACTGAAAGAATGAATGAGGTGTTTAAACACCACTTCCTCTTTAAAAAAGGGGAGGAGACCGAAAGAAACTCTGGGTTTACCGAAGAAAACCTGCTCCCGGCCAGGTTAGGTTCACAGAGTAAGCTGCACTGTCTGTACTTTCTTCTGCACTGCAGCTCCTGTCACCAAGACTAATTCCTTGTGTGTGTAAACAACATACTTGGCAAATAAAGCTAATTTTGATTCTGAATCTGATATGGAGACCCGATTTCGAGGGAGGACCCGAAATGTCATGACAACGGAATCACTGGAACAGCTGACAGAAAAATGCGAGAGGAAATTGCAGAGCAGATTGTTTATTTTTCACATTCTTTCTTTAAGATATCGCCCTAAATAAGTATAGGAGGTTTCAAAAGGCATTTCTGTCCAAACAGCAAACATGGTCTCAAATCCAAAGAATTAAACAGTTCCTCACATCCATTCAACTTAGTTGAAACACCTCTGGTGCATCTTTTTTTTTATTTTTTTTTTTATTTTTTTTATTTTTATAATTACTGATTGATAGAGATATTGTGAAACGCATGACATTCTTCAACATAGGTGAACATTGATGCTCCATGAATATTGAAAGGAACGTTTTCTTGCTCTCTTATGACATCATGTGGCCAAAAGTGTACCTGCAATGTTCTCAAGTAAATTCTCAAAAAACTAAATATAGGCTACTTTCTTTTCTTTTAAAGACATAAATACAGTTCCAGAAAACAAGTATGTGAACCCAGATGCTTTGGCATGAGCTCAAGATTCACACCAGACATCCTAAGAATATTGATTAAATGAAACCGCTTTGTAAAGAGAAAATAACATTGTGCATTTATAAGCAATGCTTACAGGCAGTATTTGGTGGTGATAACTGCTGCATTCTGCATCATGAGTGTTTATACCACTGCTATCTGTTTAAGCAGAACATGTTTCTCTATGTTCAAATAAAATATTATGACAAATGCAGAAATGCATAATCCAAGGGTTCACATAGGCTACTTCTTCCTAACTGTCATGTTCTCAAATACTTCACAAACTGCAGTTTGATTATTTTTTGCAGTCCTTTTCATTGAGCAGTTGGTTGGCACACACAGCTCTCTGCTCTGATATCCTTTAGCTCCTTTATAATAATGTCCGCAGTGTCACTGTTGTACATCACGATGAGAGATGACAGTCCTTGTGGAGTGCAGTTTGATCTATAAAATATATGAAGACAGTTTTAAGGTCATACCTGTGTTTTCAAAACTTAGACTCACAATTGTCATGCATAACTATAAAAAGCTGCATAGGAGACTGAATGTAGGCTACCTTTGAAGTAAATCATTTTCTCTGTGGCGTTTTCTTTGTCTCTGAACAGGCATGGGTGACGCAGACATTTCTTTCAAACAGATACCTCTAAAAAGGCAACAAACGGAAGGACATAATTATTACGTTCTTTCTATCACATATAATGAATACATAATGCAATAAAAAAATATTATGCTCAACATCAGGGCTGTATCCAAACCAGTGTTGAGGAACTTGGGAAGCTACTATGAAAGTGTTTGATACAAACCTGAAATAGTTAAACAAGCATTTTTAAACATTAACACTAACAGTCGACAGATTATACAGAGATTTGATTCGGTGAATCGTATTTTAGGCCTAAATGAACCGATTGATTCAGAGAATCTGATTCATTAGAACGAACGAATTGGACTTTCCCACAAGTTACATTTACGACCAACTGATTTACTAGGAATAATCAGACTTTCCGGGCTACATATGTATTGTTTAGAATCAGCTGTCTGACCAGAAAGAACCGGACTGTCCTTCGGACCTTTTAGGTGAGCGTTTAAATATTCTCTCAGCTAAACAGCAATGTAGGCTAACGTTAGCGTTTGGCCGGACTACATTGCTACTTGTTTAAAGGAGTCGCTCGTTAATGCTTTTACTTTTAAAACAGATGAACTACTTTATGGTGAAATAATATTTTCAGCAATTTATGTAACGTTAGTTATTTACATTTGAACGAAAATGTATTAGGCTATAGTATTAGTACATTTATATTAGCCTAGGCCTAAATGCAATTAGTTGAACTCATTTTTTTTTACCCACTTAAGCAGGACTTAAAGGGATAGTTCACCCAAAAAATAAAATTCTGTCAACATTTACTCACCCTCATGTAACGTTAGTTCCAAACACATTTAGACTTTTGTTAATCTTTGAAACACAGATGAAGATATTTTTAATGAAATCTGAGTGATTTATGTCCCTCCATTGACAGCTATAAGCAGCTAACGTTACCACTTTAACGCTTCAAAAAGTTCATAAAGAGATCATAAAACGGTTTAGTCCAAATTTTCTGAAGAGACACGATCACTTTAATTATATGATGAACAGTTTTAATTTAGGCTTTTATTCACATATAAACATTCATCAACGTGCACAT
This sequence comes from Leuciscus leuciscus, assembly GCF_965113295.1. NCBI lineage: Eukaryota > Metazoa > Chordata > Actinopteri > Cypriniformes > Leuciscidae > Leuciscus > Leuciscus leuciscus. The sequence continues at coordinate 901,413 of NW_028118563.1, forward strand.
CAGATATGCGAGAACCAATGCGGTTCATTCTCATGTTAAGCAGCACATTTGAACTTTGCAAAAACAATGAGGTTTGTTCCCACTATGCAAGCAGTTTCGGTTGAGCTTCTGTTTATATCCGCTGATCAATGTTTAATAAAAGCCTATTCAATCTGTTCATCATTTAAGTGATCGTGTCTCGTCAGACAATTTGGATTAAACCGCTCAATTCATATGGATTAGTTTTACAATCCCTTTATGAACTTTTTACAAAGTGGTAGTTGCGTGGATTGTCAATGGAGGGACAGAAATCTCTCAGATTTAATTAAAATATTAATTTGCGTTTCGAAGATGATCTAAAGTTTCACAGATCTGAAACGACATGAGGGTGAGTAATTGTACCTTTTTTTTTTTTTTTTTTTTTGTGTGTGAACTAACCCTTTAAGTAAATTTTATAATTCTACTGTCTTTGAAATGTGCACTGCTGAACGTAGGCTACTGACAAGCATTTATGGCAAACTAAAATATACTTTAATGTCATTTCTATTTAAACTTTTATATTTAAAAATATTTGTAATGATGAAGTTCCTATTTAATTTAAAATATATCAACTTTAAACGTAATATCGGATAACACTACAGATAAAATGATGACCAATTACTTTTCATGTGCTTTAGTATATTAGTCAACACATTAAAATAAGTGTAGGCTACATATTTGAAGCATGTTAAAAGATTAAAACATCATGACTTAAAATGTACTTTAAAGGGATACTCCACTTTAAAATGAAAATTCTGTCATCATATACTCACCCTCATGTTGTTTCAATCCTTTATGAGTTTCTTTCTTCTGCTGAACAGAAAGGAAGATATTTAGAAGAATGTCAGTAACCAGACAGTTTCTGGTCTCATTGACTTCCATAGTAGGAAAAATATACTATGGAAGTCAATGAGACCAGAAACTGTCTGGTTACTGATATTCTTCTAAATATCTTCCTTTCTGTTCAGCAGAAGAAAGAAATTCATACAAGTCTTTAACACTTAAGTGGCCTTTTATTTCATTTATTATTTTATCTGCAAATACAATATAATATATATATTTAAAAAAAAAAAAACCTTTAATATTTAAAGTACACTACTAGTGCACATTCAATACGATTAGGTGTATTTTTTACAAGGGAAATCGCACACTATCAATATTTAGTTAGTATTAATCAATGTGTGTTTTGAATAGCACATTCTTAAACTTTTACAAATTGTCAAGCCCCTTTATTCATCTAGTGATATATTACACACAGACAGGCTCATACCTACAAATACTTATGTTGAAACTGGATGGCTGCAGTATCCATTGACTCAACTTGCTCGTATGAAGGTTGACATGATGTACATACAGCTTGCATGCAGCTACATGTCTCCCATGTCTCAAATGTATTTGCTGTCTCTCATATTCTGAGCTGACCATGCAGCTCTGCCTGTGTTCTGAGCTCACTCCTGAAGCCCTCTGCTTTAGCTCCATTGATTTGCTCCTGTAGACCACTAAAAGCGGCTGGCGAAGAGAGCTGCCATTCAAGCAGTAGAGGCTCTGTGTCAGGGCTTCGTGGAGAACCAGGCTGCCGCTCTCATCCCCAAAGCGAAGCTGGAAGCCCAGGATATCTGAGTGGCTTGGTGGCTGGGTTATTGCAGCTGTCACGTCAAAAACGTCATAGCCTGTCGGAGGAACCCGGTCCAGACTCAATAAGTGCTCCACAAGAGGGCCACTAATGCTCAGGTTATCTCTTCCTGGTGAAAGACTATGAACTGTGACCGTCACACTAAGCGGCTTGTGATGAAGAGTCTTCCTCAGCAGGACCAGCTCTGCAACCCTCATGAAGGGACTCAGCTGGGACATGTTGAACCAGATCCATCCTGGAGTGCCGTACTTTGAATCTTGTTTGAAAAAGAACATCTTTTAAGGGTCTTTGGGGTGAAAATTAAGCAGAATTCATTTTATACCTTTTTTTATAATATTTATTTAGTTGTATTTATATAACTTCAAAGGTTATCAAATCTTTTTATGCATCAACATCTCTTCAGAGAAGTGTAAAAAATACAACTACAGTGAAAAAAATTGTAACATCCCCCTTGCAGTCAATAATTTGATCCCTTAAAACAATTTTTTGATAATCACAATGACATATTCAAACATTGTTTCCTTTGACAATCATTTCTTAATGCCTTAAATGTTATTCTATATGCTTCATTTAGTAGCATCTATAAGACCTTATGTAGCTCCGCCCCTTTTCTGGCATGCGCTTGTTTGTATTTCCACAGCCTTTAGTTTTTACCACTCATTTTAAAATCTTCCCGGTCTACTGGCATTTGTTATGACATCCGCTTCAAAGATTATTATGCTCTTGATAACTTTCGTCAACTCTACAATAAGTAAATCAACTTCACCAGCTTATTACTCTTCGACAGCTATGCCATAGAAATATACAGAGCTACCGCAAAAATGGAATTTCAAAGACAAAATTCTAAAGATGGCTATGCGCTTGTTTCTCTGGCTCATAAGAGGAGGTTTATATGTGGATCATTAATATGCAAATTAGTCCCCGCCTCCACTCACCAGCTCGGATTACCTTAACCCGAAAAAAATGTGTACAGACACATCAATGAAAACAACTATAGCACTCATTATGTGAAGGGAATTGTTTTTAGATCTTGACCAAAAATGTATGCATCTTTGATGGAAATAACATCAACATTTATTTCAATCAAGAGATGCATTAATTTTTGGTCAAGATCTTGTATTGACAATGCAAGAGTCCAGCACTCTGTAAAGTCTCCTCAGCACATCCCAAAGACTTTCAATGAATTTAAGGTCTGGACTCAGAGGTGCCAATTCATGTGTGAAAATTATTCTTCATGCTCCTCCCAACCATTCTTTCACAATTTGAGCCTGTTAAATCTTAACATTGTCATCCTGGAATGTGGCCATGATGTGTCTTCCTACATGGTTTTAATTTTAATATTTAATTTAATATTTAAATTGTTTACTTCGAATAAAAATATATACTTACCTTCAATGCTCCGGAAACTCTGTACAAGAGTTCCATCTGCCCCACTCGGGTCTCTTTCCTGTGTGTCCAAGGACTGGTAAACGTGCTTCATGTAGGGGTGTGGCTTTGCTTGCTGAGGTGCCGACAGTTTATTTATGTGCAGCATCTCCAAAATAGCTTTGCTCAGGTCTCTATCCTCCGGTTCCTCCCCCTCATCTTCCATGAACACCAAACTGCGAATCCCTTCTAGTCCTAAAAGACCAATTAGGAAGCATAAAAACGATGCGGAAAACCTCATTCTGCAAAAAAAAAAAGAGCTGCCAGATTCACAGAAGAAAGCCGAACCCTGATTCTCCGACACAGCTCAGTCAGGGGAACAGTGTGGACAACAGAAACTCGCTCACTCATTAGAGGGTGGGATTCAAAGCCCATGAAACCAACAGCCAAACACTGAAAAAAGCAATTACCGCTTTCCCACAGAAAACCCAGGAATGTCACACTCCATTTGACAGGCATTGTGCTCTCAGTTTTCGTGGAAGTGCCGCAAAGTGAACAGGCTTGTTTTGGTTTTGAGGCTTCAGTTCCTTTCACTTGAATCAAGGGCTCTTTTCAACTAGTTGCTATTTCTCAATGTAAGCGGATAGTGCTCGTCTAATCCATGTTCATTAACCTTTGCGTTCTTGGCACAAACAAAGTATCAAGTGCAAGCTCTTCATTATAACCTTGAGATTCATTTTGAAAGTTGTGGGTAATGATTTAGCAATAGACGTCATTATTGCTTATTTTCATGTCTGGTATTTTTAAAAACACATGGATGGATTACAATTTAATTATTAGCAGAAAATAGAATATGAATTTAGACTGACTGATAACTTTGATTGACCTCAAAATTATTTTTGACAGCAAGTTTCTGGTACAAATGGCACCATTTTCTGAGATTCCTGAGAATGATCTTAAAAAACTGTAGACAATTTGATAATACCCTGGCTGCAATATTGATGCTATTGATGCTTACAACAAGAACAAATATCTGTCGGATTTTATCTTAAGTAATTTTACCTCTCAAGTAAATGTATTGATTTAAGAATTTTTAGACCTTTGTAATGGAAAACAACACAAAAATGAGGAAAGTCCTTTTTTGCATTGCAAGATTTAAATCTAGACTCTGCTAGGCTCCATAATATTAGATCGGAAGTGGAAATACTGTATACAACTGAAGTGACTTCAATATCATGCTGTTTGAATTTTACTTATTTATACACTGTTTATATAAAAAAGAATCACATTTCTTGACTTTGTAAACATGCTATTGAGGTTCTCCTCTTGAAATGGTTGACTTTTCCCACAAACTTCAATTAATCTGTTTTATGAGAAGAGATTTAGGAGATTAGTTTAGTTCTTATGTATTCAAAACTGTGCAGTCATGGTAACTTGACTGAAAGGAAACTAAGAAAGAGCAGAAGAAGTGTTTGTTGACTCTTTCCTGACTCACTTAGGCAATATCCACAGATTAATGGCGTTGGGAAAATTTGAAAACTTGAGTATTATTTTAAAATGATTACATTTCTTTCTAACCCTTTGACTCCATAATCCTCCTCATAGAATTTAGTTGCTATACATCCAGATGTAATTGATGTAGTTTAACACTAAGTGAGTGTTATACAACTGAAAGCAGATAGTCGTCTACTTATCATCAGCATATAAGGGGACCTGGACTCACTTACTTCTTGAAACAATTTCTAACACCTCAGGAAGAGAAAAGATAATCGTACATGTATGTGAAGTCTGTGAGGAGGTCTGGTTAAACAGCTTACCTCTGTTCTGTCTATTTAGTCTTCAGAGCTATTATGCTATTCAGAGCTACAGTAACTGCTGCAAGCTATTGTGAACACACAGAGAAAGAATGTTTTAGTAAAAGATCCATGAGAATACCCTTAGATGAGAGATTAACAGGGATTGCAAGGTCAATGGTCACAGTGCAGAAGACGCTGATGGTTATTGTGTGACAATGTCATTTGGACATTGTTCTACTATATTAGTCTTGCTGTATCTTGATGTTAATAAATAACCAAATGCAGTGGGACCCAAAATTATCAGGATTCGTGAGACTCTAAAATCATCTAAAAGGATTTTTGGTTACTCATTATTTTAAGGTGTCTTTGTTACACTGTAATTGCACATTATTTAAGTACTGAGTAATATGAAGTAACTATGCTCTTACTATTGGGTTAAGGTTATAGATTAGCGTTTGCTTTAGGGTTAGTTGCATGTAGTTATGCTTAATTTTTAGGTATTACTATAGTAACTAACAAGAACACTGTAAAATAAAGTGTTACCACGTTTTATGATAAGTTTTCTAATTAATTAGTATTTTTAACAGCAAAAATCTAAAAGGTGTTTAAAATAGAATAAATACAAATACAAATAAATACAAATTTAATGCAACTATTGTTTTGCACTTTTTGTGTCTTATGCAAATATACTTTACACTTCAGCACAATGGACTTCAACATATGGACATCCTCCTTGTACATAGATCATTTACATATATTCTTTTTTTCTTCTTTTTTTTTAAATTTAATGCACAATGAGGGGTGATTAGACAACATAATCCACTACCTTTGTGTATTTGACAAACAAAAACTTGTTTCACGTTACCTAAAATATAGTTTTTCTTTGTGTTATTTTGAAGTTTGTCCCATATTATTTGCCAGCTACCCATTTAGAGACACTTAGAAACTGATTTCACAGATCTTTGTGAACAAACATGCTATGTTTTCAGTGGCGTCATCTAGACACCCTTTGATGGAAGATCTCCTCGATCTGTCATTATCTAATGGTGTGGTGCGGTCGGAGCGTAGATTGCTTTTCTTTGATCTCTGTCTGTTTGTGTTTGCCTCTCTTTTCTGATGGCCTCTGCATTTTTTGCTCTCTTCATACCCAGCCTCACTCCTCCCTAAAAGCCTCCGGAGCAGGACTATCCCACCTCCCTCCTCCGAGTTTCCACAGAACACCCTCCTCCTCCTCCTCTACTTCTTCCATCTCTTCGCAGGGGTGAGGATTGCCATCGGGACTCTTGTCAATTAGACCGTTGCTGTGAAAGCGTTGGAGTGAAAAGGAGAAGATAAACAGTTGTGGAGTTATAAGTGCTATGGTTTCAGGTAAGAACTTGTCTGTAAATGTGCTCTGTGTGTGTTTGTTTTGTGTATGTATGTGCAACGATGCCACTAAATAACATTTAGATCAACTAAAGAACAGATTGAAGATAAGAAATGAAAGGTGTAAATTGAGTACCCGGGCGGTCACACTTTATGTTAGGTGTCTTTACTTAAATTATATTGTTAGGTACATTGTACTTATTGTGTTCGTGTTGTATTGCAAAACACTTGTGCTGCTATTGAGGGGGGATATGGGTAAGGTTTAGTGGTATTGGTATGTTTATGGGGTAAACAAAGGGTCAACAGTAATTACAGAAATGAATGCAGGTATTTTTTTTTAAAATAGGTACAATATAAAACCATGTATACAATAAGTGCATTGTATCAAATGATTAACTTAAATGTTAGTACATAGATAGTAGTTAAAGATACTTAATATAAAGTGGCACCGAATATCCGAATATAACTTTTATCAAATGAGAAATGTTAAAAATAATGGGAAAATGTACATTATTTTAAATCATCTACCCCAACTAATGTTCTCACTGTGAAATCCGTGAAATGATTTCTAAACTTTTGGCAAACCCACTGAGACCTTCTATTTGTTTTCCATATGAGGCCATATGTGAATTTGTATAATTTCTTAATAATGTCCTGTTTATGAACTAGTGTTGTTTGGCTGAGAAGGATGTAACTCTTTTAAGTCATAAGAGGAATGGCTCTCAGGGTATAGTCTTCATCCAGGTGAAAGTCAGGTGGAAAGCATGTCACTTAAAACAGCTTTCTCATCTCTGTCCACCTTATGATAGTGCACCTTTATTAATCTTTCTTTAAGCTTACGCTCTTAAAATAAAGAGGGTTTTTGCAACAATGCCATAGAAGAACCATTTTTGTCTCCCCAAAGAACCTTACAGTGGTCAGTTCTTTAAGGAACTGTTTTTTTCTTAGTGTGAAGAACATTTCTAAAGAAACTTTTTTGTTGTTGTTGTTGCTGTAAAGAACCTTTTGTGCATTTTAAAGGTTCAATGGATGTTAAAGGTTCTTCATGAAACCATCAACACCAATAAATAACCTTTTATTTTTAGGAGTGTAGAATAACAATCCCCCCGACTGATAACCATACTCCCTTTTGTTTCATCTGGGAGTCTTCAGCTCTTGCAAACACTGAGAACGGTCATGCTGGTATGCTGCCAAATGGGGGCCAAAGCTGTTTAGAGAGCGAAGGCCTCCCCCTTTCCCTCTGCTCATCTTTGCTTTGGAAATAGTTGGCTGCTCGTTACCCTGTCATTAGCGAGATGAGAAGCAGTGCACAGCGCTGTGAGGAAAGGCAGCCGATTTCTGCTGGCTCCAGCCGGTGTCTCCAGTCAGTCCCAGCTGTACAGAATGCCCACTTCCTCAGAGAGGAACGCACTTTTCCCCCCCGTGTGACCCAGAAATTGTAGCTCTAATAGGACCATTGGAAGGAAATGATAGTTTACCTTACCTAACCTTTTAAGAAGGACAGTTAGTAACCCTTTGTTGTTTGCTTAAAGTAAGATACAATTACATGAGAAGCAAAATTGCATGAGATATTAAAGATTTTTTTCACAGAATGTATATTGAATATATTTAATGTTGATTTTTCTGACCCAATTTGTAATTTTCTTAAAGTAGCATAAATCTAGAAAAAGTTTATACTTTTTAAAGTTTATATTTAAAAACTATAACGTTTTACAGTATACACTGTAAAAACAATTTTTTTTTAATTGTCGAAGTTGTAAATAAAACAAGTTAGTATGTTTTACAAGAAAATACTATTTCAGTTTTTCTACTTTAAAATGTCACTTTAATTCAGTGTGTTACTTGCCATTTGTGGAATTGTGTTTGTGTAATTTACTAGCAGTGAACAATGATGATGATTATATTTATATATATCTCATTTAAGACATATTCTCTCAATTAATAATTCATATTTTCTTAATATCTTGTGCAGTTTTGCTTCTCAGGTAAATTTATGTTATTTGAAGATTAATGATTACATTTTTTAATAAATATGTTTTTGTTTTTTGCTGCATTGTTGAGGTAGTAAAGCCAGTAACGCTGTGTAACCTTTATTTAACTCAGTATTATATTGCTTAATAACTTTATGTAGCTGAAAGACAGATACATGGTCATTTGCACATTTTTGAACGGCACATTTTTTCATTGCTCATATTGTTTTTCACACTTGGTCTCGGCACGTTTTGATGACAGGAAAACTGCCCCCACATGTTTGAATGGAAGCAGAGAGAAGTTTAGAAAGAGTGCAGAGGGGTCCGGGCCACCCACCCAGCCTGCCTTGGGCTTTCCTGACTGGAGCCTCATAATCACTGCTATATCTACATCAAAACATTAGTACGTGAATACTGGCTAAACTTGAAGATATCTTCCCATTCCTCCAGGCCTCATCATAATGAACAAACAAATGTTACTAAAGTAATATCCAATCAGTACAAATAAACCTCTGTGAAACGCTCTCATAACATCCACATACTTGAGCTATTTCAATCAGCTGGCTTTATTTGAATCCTGATTGCTTGTGGCTGGTAGGGTTTTTGTGCATAATGGCCTGCAACTTTTGTGGTTTTAAATATCACTATTTTTAAAAAAAAATTTAGATTACTGGCAACTCTTGTTTCTTATTATTAAAATGTAATGGCTTACTTGTTTGGAATTATATATGTTTGTTATATGAGAATGAGAAATCTTTTTCTGTATGCGAACAATATCTTCTAGTACCCACATAGCACTGTTTGTGAACTCATGGCTTGTCGGCTGGTTGAATAGCCACTGTGTTTGTGAGATGTTTGCATCTCATATTCCACATCTGAATCCAGCAGCTGTTCTGGGGAAATGCTGGTGGGATTGTTAAGGTGTCAGCCTACCTGAGAGCAAGATAAGAGTTCAAAACATTTTATTGGACTTCCCCTTCATTTGTTCTCAAATCTGTCTTTGTCTCTTAAATGCATTTTTTTTGCTGGAACCTTTCCTAGTCAAGCCTCATTACAATTTGGTGTTTACCTGAACCCATGAAGGATCCCTTCAACACTTGTCTGTTGAACTTGCTCCAAACCTACAGAGAACATCCCAAACAGGGGTGAACCATATAATCACAGACTGTACAGCATGTACAATCATGCCCTGAGAACAACGTTAACAGTTTCTAAACTGTGAGATCACACAAGAGAGTTGGGAATGCACTGTCTGTTTGATGTGGTGCGCACAAAAACGTCTGAAAGTGACTCAGAGGCACTTAACAGACTTTAAGCCATTAATCAGAGGGCAGAAACTTTTATTTATTTTTTGCAAGAAAAAGTAGTTAATCTAGTAAGGTTTTAAATGTTGGTTCCCTTGTGAAAAAGAGTAATGATATACTTTAATAGAATACCTACATGCGAACTGAATGTAATATTTTCGAACACTTAATTGCATGTTAATTGCATTTAATGAAAACGTAGTATATAGTTTAGATTTACATTAAATGATAATGAAATTAATAAAACTTTAGTGTTTTATACTCCTATCAGTAAGACTTAAATACGTCTTTATATGTCATTTCATAATTACTTTTATTACTGCATGGTTGGGATGTGAAAAATTTCCAGTGCTAATCTCCACTTGATGGAGTTTTTCGGTTCCTTGCCACTGTTGCCTTTGGCTTGCTCAGTTGGGGATATTTTGGGGATATTTAATTTAATTTTATCAATCAATAAATTCCTCTTGAAACAAACTTTGTTGTATTATTTTAATTGAATACTGTGAAGCTGCTTTGATACAATCTGTATTGTGAAAAGCGCTATACAAATAAACTTGACTTGACTTGACTTAATCTTTGCAAAGCACAACAAGGAATTTGGGCCTTTTTTTTGGAGAATAACCTGTGAAGGGAATACATAATCCTCCCTGTTACAGACTTCCTGGGGCTGCAGTGGGAAAGCTTAGCTTACAAAACACAAAATCCTCTTTCCATTACATCACGGCAGTGGAGTTGATCAGCATCCTCATGACAGTCCTAAAGTGAAGTGATTAAGTAAATGTTCAAAGTCAGTGTGCTTTTTATCCTGGAGACATTCCGGTCCTCAAAACTGATTAGTCGAGCAGCTTTCCAAGAGTGCTGATAACAGTGCAACAGCACTGTTTTTATTAAACTGTGTTTGAGTCAGACTGTCAGTTTGAGCTTGTTATTTTTCAGGGACTCTTCCTGCAGGTTACTTTGCAACAAGTGACAAGTGTCTTTATGAGTGAGTCATTGAATCATTCATGTAAATGATTAGTTAAAAATGCTAATTTAATGAGTTTTTCAGCTGATTCATAAAACGAATGAGTCATGGAATCATTCACTCAACCGATTTGTTTGAGTTTGCATACTATCCGTCCTAAATAGTATTCGTAGAAGTAGTGTGTCCCAAAATCGTAGTATGTTGAAATTAGTATTCCAAAGATACCCTGATGGTCTACTATTTCCGGTAATAATTCGAAGTGCAGATCTAATATTGCCCACAACCCATAGCGTGAATATTTCAAACAAAGTATTGCGTTTAAAGAGAGATTGTGTACTATCCATCTTCAGTGTGGAAGTAAGCAATTTCCTGTGAATGTTCAGATTCATTATCTATTATAGGTAAATAACAAAGAATATGAAGTGCAGTAACCAGTAAAACTAATTTCCCTATATACCTGGGTGTTTAAGATTATGATAATACATTTAAACAATATGATAAAACGTACACCTAAAATAACTGGAAGTGGCTGACAAAGGAAGCCTTTTTATTTAAAAAGATGGGCTAAAATAGCCTGTAAATGATTTGATATGTGTTTGAGAGTCATTCTTAGCTCTGATTTTAGACGTTTTCAGCTGAAGTAATTTTTAGGCTGCTGTGTTTTAGGCCTCTGTTGAGAAGAGCTGGAATGAAAATGGAAAGAAATTCCCTCAATGAAAAGCATGATGTAATGCCAAACTAAAGGTGTCTGGACTGGAAGAGAGTTAAACAAGGGTTTGGGATCAGGACAGGGAATAATTTACCACATCTGGTTCCAGGTATCATCAAAGTGCCGCACATGTTCAAGATGAAAACATGTTTAATTTTTTAGCAATATTGCCTGACATCATGATTAAAATGGTATAAGTTAACCACCTTCTCACATTTTATAATGCAATTGTGCTAGTAAAAAACGAACATTGATGAAACATGACATCAGATTCTGGATTTCTGGATCGCTGGAAAAATTTTAACCTAAATCCTGTTGTTCTTTTTTTTTTTTTGCAAGCTGAACTACAGCATTTGCTGTAAATACTAGCTTAATAAAAGTAATAGACACATTGTTTTAACCCCCTAACTAGATACATTAACAGTAAGAAATCTCACTCTACCCAAGGTGGGATTTTCACCTTCGTCATGTCTGATCATTTATCTAGTGCCCTTATGAAAAAGAAGTACACTTTAGCATACATTTGAAAACTACATTTGAGTACTTATTATAAAATAATATACTTTTAAAGAATATAAGTGCAAGCTGAATGTAATGTATTGGGCACTTGCATGTTAATTAAAATTGAATGAAATTTTTTTATTTATATTAAATGCAATAAGTGCTTTTTTGACAAATTTGAGTAGGACTTAATTACATCATTATATGTTCTTTCATAATTACTTCCATTGTCTTTAAAATATGGCTAAGTTTACTAACAAATGACAAGCATTTAGGGTAAACTAAAATATACTCCAGTCCTTTTTAATGAAAAATGTAATTTCTTTTTAACTGTACTGTATGTCATGTTGACTTTAAAAGTAATATCGAAAACTAAAGTTAAAATTAAGTACTTTACATGTACTTTAGCATGATAGTCAACACAAATAACACAGGTGTACTTGAAAGCATGACAAAAGTTTTTTAAAACAATGATTTAAAATATACTTTAAAGTAAAACTTTTAAAGAATTTTTAAGATAAGAAACATATTCAGTGTCTCCAAAGCCACACACACCTTCAAAACACATGAACTCACACAGCAGATTCTGAAAAGCGTCATGAGAGACGGTGTTAAAGGTAGGGTAGGCAATTTCAGTGCGGCAAGCATTAGCAAGCTAGCTTTGAAAGCATGAGATCCCACCCTCCCCTCAGAGCGTTTCCAAAGCCACGCCTTAAATTACCTCATGTCTCAAAGCACATAACATTACAACAATAATGAATGTAAACAACTTACACAGCTCTTACTTGCACCTGACTGCTTCAGTACTAAGTACAGTTCTTAAAAAAAACTTTTTAGATTTGAAGGACACTACAAGTGCACATTCCATACAGTTAAGCTTTAAACTTTTCTAATGGTAAACAGAGCAGAGGCAGTTACGCGTTTCTGTTCTTTGTGCTCATGGTTTTGTGTTCAGTTATTTTTTAGAGTTGTTATTTCTCTTTGTTTCTCACAGACTTTATGTTGAGTAGACCCTGTTTGTACCTCTATGAAATTTCACGCCAATCCGACAAAACAGGCTGATTACTGTCTGACCATCTTGTTTTTTAAGCTATGAAACACTAGATTAGACTTTTAGCCTGAGGCTGTGGAACAATCTTAGAAAATTGGGTTTTCCAATGGAGGAAGACAGCAGGAAGAGAAGAGGAGAGGCCTTTAAAAGAAAACACGTTAGTAAGTAAACAAAGGCGGACTAATTCCAGATGTATTGCTGCTAGACTTGACAAACGTGACCCAGTGAGCTCAAATTCGTAGAAATTTACTGTACAAATCCTCTGGGTATTTCATTGTTTTGATTTGAAGTAACTTGCAAAATAATCGAAGAGACAGAAATCTGTCTTAAATATTGTCTTTGTATTGATAAAACAAATTTGATTAATAAACCACAGGGGAAAAAAAATATTTCAGAATGCTTGGAGTCTGGAGTTGATCATTTTGAATAATATTACTGCGTAACTGCATGAGTCCGAATGAAGCTGTAAGGTGGAAAGCATTTATCATTCACTTGAGCCAGCGTTTTAATGGCTCATTTAACCGCAGGTGGAAGAACTAAGGATCTTTTGCAGTGTGTTCAGTGCTGACAGATCAGACAGCCTCAATCTCCAAACTGGCCATTCCAGGGCCTGGGGATTGTTTAGGGTCAAAGGTCATTTTTTTAAAGTTGACATCTCACCTCAGTAGGACTGGGCTCGGAAGGAGTTTTCCCTCTATCACTCAACAAACATGTCAGAGAGAGGTGATGGAGACGTTTTAGCCTTAAACTGAAGAGAATGTGATGCCTAAATTCCTTCTTTTGCCAGTTATTTGTTGGATCAGTTGAAGAGTTGTATCTTCTTTCCAATTTTTGCCATTCTTTACTTGTGAATCTCACAAAAAACATCTCCTGACCATGTGCAGATCATATTTCACCACCACAAAATAAAACTATTATAAACAATATATTATATATGTTTACAATATATATGTGCATATGCATATACTCTTTACCAATGTGTTCTTATGCATCTGCAGATTTAAGTTTTTGTTGCGGTCCCAATTATTCTCTCTGGTGATTCTTAGTGTCATAAATGTAATACAAAAAGTATTTAAAAAATATTAAACACATACATTAAAAGGATGTTGTTTACATTACATTAATGAGAATGATATATATATATATATATATATATATATATATATATATAATATATATATATATATATATATATATATATATATATATATATATATATATATATATATATGCACTAAAGCAGTGGTTCCCCTCCCCTATTCCTTCCTGGTCCCATCTTGCCCCCCACCAAAAAGATTTGGGCTATAAATGTCTTTGTTGAATATGAATGTTGATTATTATTTATAATATTAATGCAACTATGCAGAAAAAATCCTAAAAATAGGCTTAATTTCCTTTGACCTTTGTGAAAGTGTAATAAAGTGTGTTTATTTGTCTGTTTTATTTTCAGATATCACTTCTCATATTATGAATGGAGAGAGAGCGGGATACTGATCCATGAACTGAAAATAATTGTCTCAGATTAATATCAAGAAAAAGTGGAGATGACTTTGTATGATAACATTCTGTGGACAGAGCAAGACCAAACAACTGTTCCTCCTGTAGATTTGTCCACTCCATCAACACAGAGGTCCTGATCCACACAAACTGAACAGAATGACTGCAATAGACAGGACATATTTACCTGTCCTCATGCTGGGACTTCTCCACCAGATTCAGGGCTCTCTGGTAAAAAACAATCTTGGTCTTAAGGTAAAGAGGGGGCAGTCAGTCTTTCTGCAGGAGGGGGACTTGCAGTTTCATATACCCAGAGACAAGGATGCCTGCAAGCTGGAAGTTGTGCTGAACGAGCCCATTACACAGCGGGTCGGCACACTGTCCCCACAGGTAAACAATGTTCATTATTTCTGCATGCATTTCTCTCTTTGTATTATTCAACAAACTTTCAGTGATGAACATGCCAAAAGCTTTTTCATCTGAGAGCATTTGATATCTGAAGAACTACCCTTGTGAATAAGAAATGCGCTTAATTGTATTTTGTTTTGAATGTGCACTTGTAGTGTACTTTAATGTTAAAGGTATGTTTAAAAAAAAAAACTGTATTTGCAGATAATATTAAAAAATTCACAAAAGTGTACTTAAAGAGAGTAAACTTGCATGACTGTTTCTTAACATACTTTGTTGTAATAATGTCAAATTAAAAGTTTTACTTTAAAGGGGCTAAAAGTAGAATTGGTTTTAGTGACACCGGTGGCCATTAAGTGAACTGCAGCCAGCAACTTATTGCTTGTGCTCGCACTCGTAACATATAAAAGACTGAATGTGATTCAATGCCCCTCTATATAACTATGGCAAAGTTCTTTTTTCGTTCTTTGCTATATAGTCAAAAGAAGTTGGAAATACCTTTGCAACAATATGCTGTTACCGAACATCCCGACGCCGTCCACACTGCTGGGAGCGACGTTTAGATGAATCTGTAAATATGAGCTGTGCACTCTCCTCTCAATAACAAAATAAACACACAACAAAAATGACAGCAATGAGAATGAGATGTTTGCCTCAGCTCTGCAATTCACCGGCATCATGTCGACAGATGTTGACACAAGTTTTTTTTCTTAAAGTTAAACAAAGTTTTTCATCTAATATTTGTATTTTATTTTATTTCAGCTTCATTTCAAATAATTCAAACAATTCACACTCTGTGTGACAATTTTAATAGTTTAAATTGTAATTAACAATATGTATTTTTTTCTTTTCTGATTGTAATTCAGGTTTGTTAATGCAATGACAGTTCATAACAGGTTATTAGGTATATCAGGATTGTGTGGTGCTACTTTAAGTTAAAGTTGCAGTAAGCGATTTCTGAGAAACACTGTTGATATTTAAAACGATATAAAACGAAAAGCGAGGCAAAATAAAATAAAGCGAAGATGATTAACTAATGACATGGAGGAACATAAAATGAACATAGAGTTCACAAGAGTATATACAAGCAGGAGTTTGTTGTAAGTCACCAGCAGCACACAAGCTCGACACTCAAAACTGTCCAGTTGGTTCTGTGAAACATAGCAAAAGCAATGTTACTCACATATGGAGCAGAAACAACCTCTGCGTCCTTTTTCAGGCCTTCCTGCTTCAGCACTGGAAAGCTTTTCTAATATTAATGCGGGTCCTAAAGCTCTTGTCTGATCATAACCCTTCTTTTTCCAGTGATATTCCTCTGACCTTTTCTCTTGTGTAATGTCTCTCAGCCATCTCTCTTTCTACAGTCCTTCTTCAAATCTCCCTCTTGCTCTCTCTCTCTCCTTCCCTATCATGAGTGGACACACCCCCTGCTGCTGATTGGCTACAAGTGTTGTGGTGCTTGGTCCAATCCACTAGCCTGGATATCGGTCGACAAAACAGCAAAAACGTCCTTCTTGCAAAGGAACGATTCGAGCGCCGTCTTCTGTTCCTCTTTTAGATAAAAAGCCAAGTCTAACTCCTTCATTGTAGCGGCCAAAGCCGTTTCAAACAACTGGTGTTCATCCATAGCCGTCTTGCAATGTTTACTAATGACTTCGACGTCGCAGCGCTGTCGTCATCTATTTAGCTCGCCTCTGGCACGCCTATATCAGATAACCCGATGTGATTGGTGCAGCTCGGATACAAGAGCATATTTAATGAGCATCATTACTCGACACCAGAGTAACTCGCTGAGCAAATTCAACTTGTGCTCTCGCGAGAACTCTGGATTTGTGGAACTTCCACTGTTGTTGTGTTCATAAGTGAAATATATTGTGACCGATATTTTAAAGTGTTGTGTATTGTATTGACGTAGCCTAATGTGTCTGAGAACAGAAGTGAAAGAGTAATAAAGATGGATGAAGTTTGCTACTCCTGTCCCATGTTCTTCATTATTTAATAACTCCTGACAGAAACCACAACTTTCACCAGAGTTTCTCAGAAATCACTTACTGCACCTTTAATTTCTGTTCTTTCCACAACTATTTCTCATTTGATAGGTTTTTGACTGTCACTTTTTGGCTGATGAAGTGAAATACACTCATAATGGATGTCCGATTTTAAAAGAGGATACTGTTAAACTTCGTCTGTACAGGTACGTTTTTCATGCTGCTTTAAATAAATACAGTAAATGGAAATATTTGTGGAAGACATTGTATTAAAAGACAGATAGTAAACTTTTTGTCTTTAAGAATATGGACATTTCCTGAAGACTTCTTTATGTTTAGATTTACAGAGACAGAGACCTACAGTGAGCTGTTCTCTCTCAGTGTTGAAATCATGGAGCCTGACTGTAATGTGATTAGGTTCGGATCACAGAGTCTCGAGGTGCCAGAGTCTTATGGCCTCTCCAATATCCTAGACGGTAATGTTGTGTCCTTCCACTATGAACACCGACATAATATTGAGTGCACAGTTCAGATGACAACTTTGGAGACACATCTACCTGTTCACGGTCAACTAGTCACCGGGGAACCGGAGAAACCAGAGGGGCCGAGAGGAGATGAACCAGATAGCTTTGTTCCTCTTCGAAGACAGCTGGGTAAAAGCATAACATAATAATATTTGTCCAGTTTTCCTACTTTCCTAATGCACAAATGCGCTTTAAAAATTATTCCATCTGGTCAAATTCATGTGAAAGAAAACCTAAAGGTTGCTAAAATATTCCATTAGGTCATAATTCACTTTAGTGGCAACTTTGAACCCAAATTGTTATCTTAACAAATGAAAATTGAGATATATGCTGCAATAAACTGTATTTTTGGCAGACAGTTTTTGGATTTAAAGGACTATAATGGAATTTTGCGAACGACCGGTTTCGATTTAGTAGAACAGCTGATAGTATCACCTTATTTATTTATTTACTGTATATTTAAGATTTTTAGGTTTTCAGAATACACTACTGGCCAAAAGTTTGGAATAATTAAGATTTTTTAAATGTTTTTGAAAGAAGTCTCTTATGCTCACCAAGGCTGCATTTATTTGATCCAAAATACGGCAAAAACATTAATATTGTGAAATATTATAAAACAATAATTTTCTATTTGAATATATTTAAAAATGTAATATATTCCTGTGATGCAAAGCTGAATTTTCACCAGTCATTACTCCAGTCTTCAGTGTCACATGATACCTCAGAAACCATTATGCTGAATTGTTCCAAACTTCTGACCATAAGTGTTCTTGAAAATACTTCAAAATATACCTTGATTTCATTTGAGCATTATAATATCTGGGGAAAAAACTACTAATCTGTTTTGTAGTTTAATATCTCTGTCCCCCTGCAGATAATAAAGCTCGAGCTCATTGTAAAAGTGACGACTGTCTAAAGGGTCTTAAACTGCTGAAGATCATCAAAGTACCGTGCAATGATTTCCTCATGATGGGCATCCGTTACCACCACATCGACCCTCCATCTCCAGACATAGATTACATCGCAATTAGACTGGATCTCATAGACACTCGTAGCAGAAGCATAATTCAGGTGTACAATCCTAAAATAAAAGCATTTTTTAATTAAAGGAGTTTTTTTTAACTACATTATTAACACTAGTTCTGCTCACCTCCCATTCAGTCAGAGCAGGCCTGGATCCCGGTAACCATTAAAGACGCGATGCCCAATCAGCCGCCCAAGCCTGCTTTTATGTCCATGTTCATCTTAGAGGTGGACCAGTTCATTCTGACTCCTCTCTCCACGGCAACTCTGGATGCGGAGGATGATGAGACGCCCAAACAGAGGCTGGTGTTCAACATCACTAACCCCCCTAATGAGGGCTTCATTACTCATCTGTCTGATCACACCAAACCCATCTCCTCCTTCTCCTGGATGGATCTCAACGACATGCTGATCAGCTACCAGCCTCCAAACTCCAGTCACACGCAGCGTAGGAACTACGAGGTAACCCTTCTGGAAAAGATACGATTTAGCATACTTTTACAGAGTACTTAAATATTGTATTTTAAAGTGTGAACCAAATGTAATTTTTTCTGACACTGCATGTTAAGATATGAATATATTAAATATATTAACTATAAATGTAATTTCAAACAACACACTAAAGTTAAAATTATAATCAAGTACTCTACATGTGCTTTAGTATGTTAGTCAACAAATTAAAATAAATGCACTTCTTTAAAGCACGATAAAAGATAAATAAAACATAAGCTTTAAAACTAAGTGTGTTAAGAAACATAGTCATGGAAGTCTACCCTTTTAAGATCTGAAGTACACTACAAGTGCACATTCAATACAATTTAGCTCTTCTTTTTTTCCGCAGGGGAACTGTACTGACGATGTTAAACAGAATTATTTTATTTAACTCGATAATGCAGTAGTTATGTATTGTTCATTTCTACTAGGTGGAGTTTGAGGTGCATGATTTCTACTTTGAGAAAAGCCAGCCTGTGGTGGTGCATGTGTCAATCAGGACAGCTGATACCAATGCACCAAGAGTATCATGGAACATGGGTCTGTATTGTGCATCATTTTCATATACATATTTACATGTTGCTCTGTTCTCATCTCAGTACTTTGCTTAAGAATCTTTTCTTAAACAGAACATTTGAAAGGAGGAGACTCCCCTCCCCCCAAAAATAGGACTTGTTCCATGTAAATGAAATAAGTTTATTTAGATGTCAATTTAGATGTCCAAACTGATGTTATTTTGGGTGTAAGATTTATTTATTTTAAGATTTGGAAAAAAACTAAATAATGACTATGCTTTTTAACACACTTAAATAGACTGCACTTTGTTATAATGTCAGATTAAAGGTTTTACCTGGAAGTACCTGGAAGTACTTTTTAAATCATTATGTTTTAATAATATGTATTCGTGCTTTAAAGAAGTACATTCATTTTGATGTGTTGACTAACATACTGAAGCATATGTAGAGTATCTGATTATAATTTTAACTGTAGAGTTATTCAATATCACATTTAAAGCTAATATTAATATTTTAAATGTACTAAATTGCAACTTCATCATTACAAATGTATTTAAATACATGAAATGCAAGTTTCAATAGAAATTACATTTAAAGTTTAACCTTAAATGCTTGTCAGTACATTCGGCAGTACACTTTAACAATATTTAGACAATTTTAAGACAGGCTATTAAGACAACAAAAAGTCATTTTCATATAAAGATATGTCCTACTTAAGTTGGTCAAAAAAAGGCATTAATGGCATTTAATATAAATATAAAATAAATATAAAAACTACAGTACTTTTTATTGAATTGCAATTAAGTGTTCAAAAACATTTAGTTCACATTTAAGTTTAAATGTACGCTCAAGTATACTAAGGGAACATGTTAAATTAGAAGAATATGTTGTACTTGCCAAAATCACACTAAATGTAAAGGGTAGTGGGCTGTTTGTGAAATTAAATTAACTTTCTTTATTAAAGATCACACAAAACCGCAGTGAGTGGGGTGATTAAATGCAATGGAAATGGAAATATCATCAATCCCAGACAATTAATTGAACCCTGAAGGAAAATTCTGAAAATTACAGTACCTGATAATCTAAAAGATTAGGATGTATAATGGATGCCAGACAAATGAGTTTCTCCCTATTTCTATCAAATGAATAGGTCTCAGTCTGTTGGAAGGTCAGTCCCGTCCAATCGCATGGGATCAGCTGCAGATTGTTGACAATGACAACCTGAAGGCTGTGAGGATCATCACTGTGGATGGCCTGCAGCATGGCAGACTAACTGTTAGAGGTACACATACAGATGATTTCCCCACTCCCCAATTTGGAAATATTAATCTGTTATATCAGTTGAGTCACATCTGTGCATTTTGCACAAAATCTTCTCACTACCATTGCATGTTTATCTGTATGTTAGGTGGAAAAGGTTTCATGTTCACTGTGAAGGATATTAAGGATGGTGCGGTACACTACCATCATGATGACAGTGACACTACTAAAGATTATATAGTTTTCCGGATTACTGATGGCTTACATCAAACTAGACACAAGTTTCCCATCAACGTCCTGCCCAAAGATGACAGTCCACCCTTCCTCATTACCAATATGGTGCTGGAGCTGTCTGAAGGTCAGATGGGTCTTTTGAGAGGATCCATTTTGCAAGCCTGTGATATGGACTCAAGTGATGACTACATCATGTTCAACATCACCAGACCTCCTCAGGCAGGGGAAATCATGAAGATTCCTGGTCCTGGGATAACAGGTGAGGAAAAGGGTTGTAGGAAAACTAGAACATACTCTAAATGCATGTTTTTAGATTAGTAGTATGAGCCAAATCAATTAATTTCACTTTATATATTAACCACCTAGAACACTCTAGCACCGTCTTGTAATGCCCAGGTAACCAGTTTAGCGACTGCCTTAAAAGCCAATCATAAAACCCTTCAAACAAACTAGCAACTCACTAGTAACCACCCAGAACACCCTAGCTACCGCCTAGTAACACCCTACTAACCATCCCATAATATCATAACACACGTCCTAGAAACCACCGAAAACTCCCTCGCAACCACCTATTGTAGCAACGCCCTATAACCCATTTAGAGCTCCATAGAAACCGCCTAGTAACACCATAGCAACTAACTAGCAAAGCACCCACAACCCCCAACAAACAGCATTCACATTTTCTTTAGAGCATGTGAAAAATCGAATTCATTCTTGGGGAATTGAGTGTCCTCAGGCATCCTTTAAATACAACTGCAAAACGTTTTGGTAACACTTTATTTTACAGTGTCCTTGTTACATATGTTACATGTACTTACCATAGTAATAACAGTAAATGATGCATAATTACATGCGACTAACCCTCAACCAAATCCTAATCCTAGCCTAACCCTATAGTAAGTACATGTAGTTACTTAATATTACTCAGTACTTAAATATATAATTACACTGTAACAATGACACCTTAAAATAAAGTTTAACCAAAGGTTTTTTTTTTTTGTGTTGTGTGTGTGTGTTTTTTTCAGGGTACCCTGTTTACCGTTTTCTTCAGAAGGACCTCTTCCATTCCATCATCTACTATCGGCATTCAGGCAGTGAGGTGTTTGATGACTCTTTTGAGGTGGTGCTCTCTGATTTTCATGACCCTCCTAATCTTTCTGAGCCTCAGGTAAGTTCCAGATTTCCTAAACATCCCCTCTTTGATCAAATAGTAGTCCATGTTATACTGAAGGTTTTAGCATATTTTTGCTGCTTCCTCTAATCTGACTTTCCTCAGAGTTCACATGTTATTCACTAACCAGGTAATCTTTGCAGGTCATTGTGATTCAAATCCAGCCAGTCCCTGATCAGCCTCCACAAGAGGCACCGGGTGTGACCAGGCACTTGGTTGTCAATGAGACTGATGTCACCTACTTGACCAAGCAGCAGCTGCACTTTGTTGACTTGGAGTCACCAGATAGTGAGCTCACATACACCGTAACCACCCCACCTTTCTACAGCACCACCTATGGGTACACAATTAAACTAGAAGCCTATGAGGTCCACAGCAGGACACGTTCAATTCAAACCTGCTGCATATAACTCAACATGTATGTGCTGAAGGAATTCGGAATGATGTTAATGCTTAGTACATTTTGATTTACAGAGGGTCTGATGCAGGAAGGTTGTTTCTGGTTGATAGCATCCCAAAATTTAAAAAGGACCCAAACGCCCCGATGCTTAGACTTTTCACTCAGGTAAACACTTTGATCTGGAGTTAGACATATAATTTTTCCCAAAACAACCGAAGCTGTAAATGATCCTCTCTTTATAGAATGCAGTCAACTACATGAAAGTTGCTTACATGCCTCCCATCCTGGACATTGGACCCTACCCCCAGCACATCCAGTTTATCCTGGCGGTGACCAACCAGCAAGGCAGCATGACTGCTGGAATCTGCTTCAACATAACGATTCTGCCAGTGGATAACCTGGCACCAGAGGTAGCCCTCATCTACCCAATCCAGAAAAGATAATAATTACAGTATAGTGCTTGCTAGTGGTACTTATTGAGTAGAGTTGAGCTTTTACTTTTCTACTTTCAGAAATCAAAATTTTCACTGTAAAATGGCCAAAAAAGAGATTGAGATATAGATTTAGGTTGAGCTGGAAAGAGATTGACATGTTTGAGTGGACCGCTCTGAATGTTATTTTCGGTTTCCCTGGTTACACATTATGTCCTCGTTTGTTTCTATAGTTACCCATTAGTTTCAGCTGTGTCTAGTTTGGTTGGCTTTTTCTACCCCTGTATTTATAGCCATGTGTTTCCGTTGTTCTTTGTCAGTTCTTGTTCTTTGTCAGGTCTCCTGCACCTCGACTGCTCCCTCGAGGACCACACAAGGATTTTTTTTTAGATCTGGTGTGTCAGACTCCCTATCTTGACCACTCCCTCTGTGTTTTCTTTTACACTGGTTCAAAACGAGCAGTCCAAGGGATGCCTGGATATTGTGCTCAAAGGGACTTTTGTGGATTATGTGGAGTTGTTGCTCCTGCACTGCTGTTCCCCTCTCACCATCTGCAAGGCAGGGGAGGAGCCTGTCAGCCCCGCACCTGCCACGGACCCAGAAATAGAGCCCGAGGCCACCACAGACCTTGAGCCCAAGCCCTTGTCTGTCATGGTCCAAGTAAGCCGACTTAGAGCCGACTCTTGCCACAGAGCCAGAGGCAGCCACCGCATCAATCCTGGAGCCAGAGCCGGCCCGCCATTTCAGTCCTGGAGCGAGAGCCTGCCAACTGGGTTGTCCCGGAGTTTGTGCACACTGCCCAGTCTGATAGACCTGTGGTGAGCTGATCCAGTTCCCTCCCTAGTACCTACTCCCTACTCCTCCTCCGCCAGTCCCATCCGGAGTCCATCCTCTTCCTCTTCCTCCTCCCTCCCCCAGTCTCCTAGCTCCTGCATTCCATTCAGTTCATCCCAACTGTCTGGTCTCATCCATTCTGCTGGTTCCATCAATTTTCTTGGATACACCTTCTCCTCTGGTGTCGTCCAACTCCTCGGCTCTTGCAATGCCACTTGCTCTATGCAACTCTATGGCTCCGCCTCTGGCTTCCCGATCTCTAGTTTGGCATGGTGTTATGGATTCCCCAGCTTCACCTCGGCCCTCCAGGCCCATGTCTCCACCTTGGCCTTTCAACCCTTCAGCTCCATCCCGGCTGTGTGCTCCCTCGGCTCCACCATGGTCCATCAGCCCTAGGACTCCTCCAAGCTCCCTCCTCCCTCCGGCTCAGCCTCGGTGGAGTCGTTTCTCTAGGTCCCTGTCTGTCACCAGCTCTGCACCCACCTCCAGTGCCCCCTCTCTCCATCCACACTTTGACATTCAGTTACGGCACGAGGATGGGCCTTCTGGGAGGGGAGACTACTGTCACGATTCTATGAACTTTCAAGGCCAAAGTACACTTTTTAAGTGTACGCGAGGGTCAGCGCTCAGTGCGCATGACGTGAATTTCAGAATTGTGTATTTATATATACAAAATAATTATACACAGTACACACACATATATTATATAGACACAATTTTTTTTATTTTGGATACAATTAATCGCGATTAATCATGCCCAGCACTACTTGTTTTCATAAGGGATGTATTCACCATATTGTTTATTTTATATTTTTATATAATTTTATAATATAAGAAATAATAATTATTTTTGTTATTTTGAGCTTGTTCAAGTAGCTGATTTTACTGCCTAGATGAGCATAGTCCTAATGCTGCACCTTGTGTTATCACCATTTTAATATTTTATTTATTATATTTTGTATAATTCTATAAGAAATCATTTGAATTTTTTTTTAAACATGTTGAAGCTACTAAGAAATGTTACTGTCAATATTTAGCATGATCCTAATGCTACACCTTGTTATCACCGTTTTAAAATAATTTGATATAATGAATTGATCAAATAAAAAAATAAAAATTTTTTTTATTTTGTTTGTGCATGCTCAAGTTAGCAGCTGATTTTACAATTAGCATGGTGCTAATGCTACACCTTTTATCATCTTATTCTACTAACTATCTTATAAAATATAACACTTTATTAATCATAGATATCAGAACTATAAAAACACAAGTTGAGTGCTAGGATGTGTTTTTTTTTCGTCTTTAGGTACATGCGAGACAGCTGACGGTGGATGAGGGGGGAGAGAGCTCGGTGAGTGAAGAACACATGCGTCTAAAGGACCAGGACTCACTCGAGGACTCTCTGCATGTGGAGCTGAAGACGAAACCTCAGCATGGCAGTATTTACCTGGATGGCACACCTATGAGTCCAGGCCAGACTTTCACAGTCAGGGATCTGAAAAGCCTAAAAGTTAGGTCAGATGTGGTTCATCATAGTTTGTTTGGGTTCATCGTTAACACTTTAAGTAGTATTTGACCTGGCTGGTTCATTCTACATTATCTTTAGTTTTAACTATTTTGTCCTAACAGATATCGCCATGACAGCTCTGAGACAGAAAATGATGATATTAAATTCATTGCCACGGATGGGATAAATATGGCTGACTTTGTACTACATGTCAAGGTAATGGAGATTTGTCTTGCAATTACTTTTTTCCCACAAAAGAAACACTTTAAGATATCTAACAAATGCATGTTTGACAGGTGACGCCAGTCAATGATGAGGCGCCAGTGCTAGTGCCAGGTTTGAAACCCATTTTAGCCTGTGCAGAGGGACAGGAAGTGGTCATTACCATTGAGTACATCTGTGCCACAGATCCAGACAGTGATGATAGCACATTGATGTATATGATCGCCCGACAACCATATTATGGGGTAGTTCAAAGAAATGACATCGCGGTGGACCGCTTCATTCAAGCAGATATAACTGCTGGCTTAATTTCCTATAGACACACAGGTAATATAAGAAAAGTAGTAATGTATTTCTTTCACTTTTTATATTTCACTTTCTGTAGTTGAACTTAATATCCAACCATATTTAGACCTAGCCTTGTGAAAAAGTACACTTCAGCATACTTTCAAAAAGAGTTCTTAATCAAAGAAGAATAAACTAGGGCAAAGTGAATGTAATGTTTGCAATAGTTTATTATAGTTAAACATTTTATTAAATGCAATTAGCAAACTTCAAGGTGCTTTTTTGACCCACTTAAGTAGGACTTCTTTATATGCAATTTCCTAATTATTTCTGTTGTCTTTGAAATATAGTTTAAGTGTACTGCTGAATGTACTGACAAGCATTTATGGTAAACTTTATAATGGTATACTTTAATGTCGATAATTTCTATTGAAACTTGTATGTCATGTATTTTATAAAATATGTAATTGCATATTTACAATGGTGAAGATGCAATTTAGTAAATTTAAAATATAGCAACTTTAAAGGTATAGCGGAGGATTTTCCCGAATTTTAGAAAAGAACCGCCCTCTCCACTTTTTGAAAAAATGCACATGCGCACACCTACCTGCTCCCGAGAGGGAACGCCTATTAAACGCTAGCATCGCTAATCATAGCTTACATGAACTTTTACTAGCAGTGATTTTAAATGGATTTCTCCAAATAGCATGCCAAACTTTACCTGTCGAGTAGAAACTTCGCGACTGAGGCATCAGTGGGAAGCCCAACCTGTGCTTTTAGCGCATGCCAGCGTGTTAAATATTCTCCAAAAAACACTGGTCTTGTTTCTTTCTTCAGAGGCCTTTCTCTTCTTG
This sequence comes from Leuciscus leuciscus, assembly GCF_965113295.1. NCBI lineage: Eukaryota > Metazoa > Chordata > Actinopteri > Cypriniformes > Leuciscidae > Leuciscus > Leuciscus leuciscus. The sequence goes on from NW_028118563.1 coordinate 927,734, forward strand.
TCATACAATTCGTAGACACTTTTACTCTTGCGACCCTCAGACATTTTGAAAAAACCCGGTGAGAACGGTGAGCTTCAATGAATCGCTGAAACCATAGCTCATCACACATATGAAAGTGAAAGTGCGCATGCGCAGAAAGGACGAGCACGAACGACGGCCTTACGTAAACATATCACCAGAATGATTGACAATTAGGAGGACCAATAGTCTTGATGATCCACCCGGAAAAAGAAAATCCTCCACTATACCTTTAAATGTAATATTGAATAACAAAATTTAATTTGACATTATTACAAAGTGCACTTTTCAAAAGTGTACTTAAGTGTGTTAAGATTAAGAAACAGTCATGAAAGTCTACTTTCTTTAAGTACACTTAAGTGGCCTTTTATTTAATTTATATTATATTATCTGCAAGTACAGTTTTTTAAATTACTACAAGTGCACAATCATTGTGCATTTCTTTTTTGCAAAGGTATGTAAATAAATTTGATATTGTTTGTTAAATATGATTACAAACCTGTGAAGTAACAAATTTATATCAATTTTACTCCAAAGGACACGAGATTGGGCTACAACCACGTCATGACATTGTCACGTTTGTGATCTCTGATGGAGAATCAGGGCTACTTCCTTCCTGTTGCAGTGACAAAGCCACTATATTCAGTGCACAAACACCTGAAATACAGAATTCCCTGCCTGTCTATGACCTTAATATCACTGTTTATCCTGTGAACAACCAACCACCATCAATTGCTGTTGGTAATGGGAACGCTTTTCTTTCTGATGTAATTATAACATGCGTGTATGTGTATGTGTACGTATTAAGGAGCTACAGAAAGTAAAAACCTTTGTACGTTATAAAACAAGATATTAATTGTGTTTAACATATTAAAATTAATTCTTAGTACCACTGTTGTTGATACAGTATAATATCAATAATCTCAGTTATAGTATGATTCGTATCCCTTGTGAAAAGGAATTATACGTTAGCATAATTTAAAGAGAGTACTTATAAAACAAAAACAATATTCTTTAAACTAAAGTGTGAACTGAATGTAATGTTTTCAGACACGTAATTGCATGTTAATTGCAATTAAATGAAAATGTCTTATAGTTTAAATTTATATTAAATCCAGTTAGTTGAACTTAAGAGTGTTTTTGGACCCATTTAAGTAAGTTCATCTTTATGTGTAATTTCATAATTGCTTCTATTGTCTTTGAAATATGGTTAAAGTGTGCTGCCGAATGTACTGACAAGCATTTATGGTAAACTAATGTCATTTCTATTAAAACTGGCATGTCCTGTATTTACATGTATTTGCAGTTACACATTTGTAATAAAGAAGTTTCAATTTAGTATAATTAAAGTATTTTAACTTTACATGTGCATTAAAAAAAATTACTTTAAAGCACAACAAAAGATTATGATACATTCTGATTTTAAATGTATTTTAAATGAAAACTTTGATTACTTTTGACATTGAAAATTTGACATTATTACAAAGTGCACTTAAGTGTGTAAAGAAAGAGTCATGAAAGTACACTTAAATGGCCTTGTATTTCAATATGTTCTATTGTCTCCAAGTAGTTTAAAAAATATATACAAGTACATTTGAAGTACATTAAGCACACTTCTTTTTCACAAGGGATATTGTAGCATTCGCTGCTTGTTGCTGACATGCTAGGGTCAATGACACTTTTTTTTCTCACATCAGGAGAGGTGTTTGTGGTGAATGAAGGAGGGTCAGCCTCTATCACAGTGACCCATCTGAGAGTTGAAGACCAAGACTCTGCTCCAGAAGATCTCAAGCTCATCCTGGTTGCTCCTCCACAGTTTGGCTACATAGAGAACATCTTGCCCAGTCCAGGATTTGAAAAGAGCAACATGGGAATCAGTATCGGTGAGCCAGTTCTGTTACTGTATGTGCATTTGACTGTTTTAAAATATGACTTTGACAAAATTGGTGTCATTGCATTGGTTTATATTATATGGTAAAACTGAAGCCTGATTTATTTATTTTTTCTCGTTTAGCCTCTTTCACCTACAGGGATGTGTTGAATGGACACATTAACTATGTTCAGTCTAGACACCAGAGGATGGAGCCGACCACTGACCAGCTCATGTTGCATGTGTCCGATGGGAAACAGCAATCCTCTTCAGTACCGTTCTACATCATCATCAGTCAGACCAATGATGAGATTCCAGACTTCCTGGCCAGAAACATCACGGTCAGTCAGAGAATCCTCTTGTAAATTACACAGCTGTGTAGCAAATTAGCTCAAAAGGGAAAACTTTAATTAATTGAAATGGGTTTTAGCTTTCAGAATTAACCTTACAATCGTCCACCAAGCAGACTGTACAATCTTCTGTCAACTCTAAGAAAAAATATTCTCCTTGCCAAGACACATATACAGAGAAAAGAATGGCAATGTTTACAATCAGTTAACCACAACGACCTAATGAGAACCATCAGAGAATCAAAATCACCATAAAGTGGAAATGAAGCAGTCAGTAAAGTTTACATTATTTAGTAAACTGATTACCATTTTAATAAAGGGTCAAAACTTGGTGTATCTTAAGTTGATAAACGATTACTTGCATTGGCTTTGGTGCTGAACAACTGGATGCGTATAGACTACGTAGATTCTTGATGAGTTCGTATTGTAAAAGGAGGATGATGCAAGTAATGGTAACTTTATACGCCATTAATTAAGAAATGAGAAGAGGATTTATTTGAACATTAGGCGTGACAGGGTTTGGACAACATTGATTTACTTTAAATGTAATATCAAATAACAAATTACAGTTAAAGGGATGGTTCACCCAAAAATGAAAATTCTGTCATTAATTACTCACTCTTGTCGTTCCAAACCCGTAAGACTTTCGTTGATCTTCGGAACACAAATTAAGATATTTTTTATGAAATCTGAGATCTTTCTGTCCCTCCATTGACAGCTACACAACTGAAACTTTGACACTTTAAAAAGTTCATGAAGAGATCGTAAAACTAATCCATATGAATCGAGTGGTTTAGTCCAAATTTACTGAAGAGACTCGATCGCTTTATGTGATGACCAGATTTAATTGAGGTGTGGCGAGCAGGATGAGATTGGTGATGAGCGACACCTGCGCAACGCACCGGTCTCGTATCTCTTACGGAGGAGCAGAAGCATAAAAGGAGGAGCAACGACAGTGAAGGACGAGAGAGGACCAGGCCTGGACTATTTATGTTATGTTTTGTTTTTATATGTGGTGGCAGTCGTCCGTGAGGGGCTGCCGTCTTTACTTTCATTTTGTGTTTGTTTTATTTAATGATTATTAAAGTCTTTAAATGTTCATCGGTTTCCGCCTCCTCCTTCCCACAACATCTAACCTTGCTACATCAGGCTTTTATTCACATATAAACATTGATCAGCGAACACAAACAGAAGCTCAACTGAACCTGCTCGAGGTGCGAGAACAAACCTCAGTGGTCCTCCAGAAGCTCAAACGTGCTGCGTTACACGAGAATGAACTATGAACTATCCCTTTAAAATGATAATCAAGCCTTTTACATGTGCTTTGTATGTTAGTCAACACATCAAAATTAGAGTACTTCTGTAAAGCACAACTTGTTTAAAGCACAACTTTGCACAAACTTTGAGGAGATAGTCAGTCAGAGACTTGTATATAATAGCTAAATAACTGAATAAAGCGAGTAGGTTTGTGTGTATACATTTGGCATGATCTGTATGAAGAAACACTGCTCTAATCAGTTGAGGTGTGATGACCAACGTTTGTCTTTTAGGTTCGGGAGGGAGACATGAAAGAGTTGGACCCATCTATAATCAGTGCGGTGGATCTTGATGTTCCCAGAGACCGTTTAATGTTCAGCATAGTCCAGCAGCCTCAGCACGGCTCCATCGTGAGTGTCCCACACGGCAATGATGTGACGCATTACAAGCGCGGATCTGAGATCCCTGTGGAGCACTTCACTATGGATGACCTCAGGAGTGGTACTTTAAAGTCTCTTACGTTTTTCTTTTGACTACAGTCAAAACAGATATTGATGATATAGTATATTTGTAATATATATATTTGTATATATACCTGTATTACCAGTAATTTCATTATTTTTTCTTAATTTACAAGTAAAAACGTCACAATTACTGAACAGTGTTCCAAGTCCCTTTGCGCCACCTATTCGCGAACGAGTGTCACTTGTGACTGGGTTATACACGCAGCGGCACACCCGCGGTAGTAAAAGGCATTTTGGTTGACTACCTACTATGTGTGTGTTTGATTAATTTAATGGGTCCTTGTTGCATGATTTAATGCGTCCCCAACCTTTTTGTTTTGTTTTGTTTTTTAATAATATGTCAGACAATATCTTTTTTTGTTACTCTGTCCTCAGGCATGACTCTGATGTACATGCACGATGACTCTGAGAGTGAGCAGGACGGATTTATTGTTCAGCTCTCTGATGGAAAACATCAGCTCCAGAAACACGTGCAGGTTAAAGTACTGCCTGTCAATGATGAGGAGCCACAAATTATACGGTAATTGCTGATAAATATCATTGAAGTGAATCATGCTTTCCCATTATTCATCAATAAATTATACATTAGTTTATTTGTTGTAACATATGATTATGAATTGCTCACTACTCAATACATTCAAACCATAAATGTTGAAGACATTATAGCCTATCACATTAAGCGGTAAGTCTCTGTGGAAAAGAAAAACACACTATAATTTATTGCAGGAACACTGGCCTTGAGATGGAGGCTGGGGAGTCCAGACTGATCTCCAGTGCTGTGCTTAGCGCTCACGACAAAGACACTTCTTCTTCTGACATCATCTATGTGTTTGAGAGCATACCGAGACATGGTGTCATTCAGATGAAGGTCAGTTTGCTCAATATGCAGTGAGAAAAATAGCTAATCTCTTACTGCCAAAAATACCAAAGTCTCTGAGAAATGTTTCCTGAACCTTTGAATATATGCCATGAATAATTAAGACAGTTCTGAAGGCAGAAGGGGGACTAACCCGATACTAGCAAGATGTACCTAATAAAGTGGCCGAAGAGTGTGTGTATGTATATATATATTAGGGCTGGGTATCGATTCAGATGTTCCAATTCGATTCGCAAGCTCTCAATTCGATTAGATTTCCATTCTCGATTCATTCCATTCTCAATTTTGATTTTCAATTAAATTTTCGATTCCCAATTCAACTCAATGAATATAGATTTAATACAAATCCTTTATTTATAAAAAAGAACAGTGAACATAAGTTTATAAGTGGTTAATTAATAAAAAGAAATTAAGAGCCACCTCTCTTTATTTTAGGTACACTTGGGTACATTAAAACAGAAGCCAACTCTATATTTCAAATGCATACAAAGAATAGACAGGATTTTGATGCAAGATGAAAAATTTATGCTGAAAATTGGACAAGTCAGAACAGTCGCATGCCTTGATCAAACAGGATCAGGTTATTTTATGTTTAAGATAAAACAAACATAAAATCTCACAGCATTAGCTGTAACATGGAGGCTGCAAGCCTATGAAAAGTTTAGGAAAACTAATACTGGCTTATGGGTGATAGAAAAATCGATTCGTGGCCTTTGAGAATCGATTTTAAAAAATCAACCACATATTTTTTTACTTTTTTTTAAACGATTAATCGAAAAATCTTTTTTTTTGCCCAGCTATAATACAGTATGTATGTATGTATGTATATATGTATGTATGTATATATGTGTGTGTGTGTGTGTGTGTGTGTGAACAAACCCAGAATGTTTGCTGTTCCTCAGGTCGGCACAGAATGGGTGTCTGTATCTGCAGGAATGAACTGCTCTCAGCAGGTTTTGGATATGAACCTGTTACGGTACCTTCATACCAGTCATCCTGGAGCACCCGCTGCTGACTTCTTTGTCTTTCACCTGATGGACGGCACGAACCTCTCTCCTGCTCAACACTTCCACATTACAGTCAAAGAACTGGAGAAAGGTGGGATGCTGCTTTTATTTCCTGATGATATGCATCCTATATTCCAAGAGTTATCAGCAAATTGTTCAACTGAGTCAGTTCTTTTCAAGTCTGCTCTGTGCTGATCTGCAGGAGACATAGCACTGTTCCTGAAGCCTGTGAGGTCTAGTCGAGGGGAGCGTGTGGTTCTCACCACAGACGTCTTGCTGGCGGTGGACGGCACTGACAAGCCGGAGGAGCTGCTCTATGTTATCACTGTACCTCCAGCACATGGTCATGTGGAGCACATCAAACACACCGGCGTGAAAATTCAGTCGTTCAGTCAGCTGGACGTAGCAGCAAACCTGGTGTGTTATGTACATGACAACAGAGCCACTTCACCTAAAGAGACCCTGCAGTAAGGACCGCATGCAAGGACTGATGCAGTCTGTGTTCATCATCAACCTTTTTTTTTAATGGTCGAATCCTACAAAATAATGTTATAGTTTTATTTTTAGAGTTAATTTTTCCCCCAAAATTGAAATAAATAATAAAAATAATATTTAAATAAATATTCAAAATTATGCAATGATGTTCTAAGAACATCTAGGAGCTTTTTTTTTATTTTTTTTTTGTGATAATTAAGCACAAATTGCACACAATAAATATAATAAATATAAAAATAATTAAATATGAATATATATATTTTTTCTATTATATTACATTTAACATTATATGTTTCGTTTTTTGTTTTGTTTTGTTTTTTACACAATTTAAAAATTTTCCCCTAAATATAGGCTTTTTGACATTAGGAGCATCAGTAACATTTAGAAGAATTTTGACATTATATGGGCAATTAAGCACAATTTGCACATATTGTAAGTACTGTAACTAAATCAATATTAATTAAACAATAGTATAATCTGTAATGTGTGTATATATATATATATATATATATATATATATATATATATATATATATATATATATATATATATATATATATATATATATATATATATATATATATACTTCAAATGTTGACTACTATATAATAACTATTTATTATTGTTTCTTGTGAATATAGGCTTACTAAAATATAATTTCTTACTTATTTCTATATTTATTTATTGTGGGGTGAAATATTACCCAGATGTGAGTAACCTTTTTGTTTATCTTAAATTTTGTTTCATTTGATTGAATTCCTGTGCAGCTGTGATTACTGTCCCATAAAGGTTATTGATTGATTTGTCCTTTGTGTCTTTGCTCCATATGTCTACATTATCCATAGGTTTGTGGTCAGCAATGGCATATCAACTCGCAACGGGACTCTGGAGATCTTAGTGGAAATGGCTGATAAGGTTCTGCCCACACTAGTGCACAACACTGGTCTACGGGTTCCCCAGGGGTCCACCATAACTTTGACACCTGATGCCTTATTCCTGTCTGATCCTGACAGCCCACACACTGCCTTGAGCTACAAGGTGGTCCACCCTCCCCAGTATGGCCAGTTGCTTTTGAAGGGACAGACACTGGTGGCTGGTAGCAGTTTTACCCAGCAGAACATTCAGGATCTGGCTGTTTCATACACACACTCTGGAGGAGCTTCTCAGATCGATCGCTTCAGATTCACAGCCTCTGACAGCACAGAAAGAGGATTCCTGCTGGACGGAAAAGTGCAAACTGAGCCAGTCTTCTTCACTCTGCAAGTTAGTTGCAATCATTTGTTTTGGTACATTGTTTTTTTATAATTGTTTTTAACCTATTTTTAAAAATTCAAAAAGGTCTGCACTGTAACATTTTTTTTATCAAGTTCAAGGAGGAGATAAAAAACAATGCAGACATTTCGTCTGTCTACCTTCGTCAGTGTAACAATTCAGTGGTTATATAGAAAACACTACAAATCTACAGGTGATCATAATCAGACAATCAATCCACAGACTCTATTTCAACTCCATCTGGAACAACAAATCAATAATAATAATAGGAACAATAACAGGAAAAAATGCCAATCATAAACATTGTGACCCAAAAAAAATTTAAAAAATAATTTGGTAACACTTTACAATAAGGTTCATTAGTTAATGTATTAACTAACATGAACTAACAATGAGCAATTCATTTGTTGCAGTATTTATTAATCTTTGTTAATATTAGTTAATAAAAATACAGCTGTTCATTATTTGTTCATGTTAGTTCACAATTAACATTAACTACTGTTAACAAATACAACCTTTGATTTTAATAACGTATTAGTAAATGTTGAAATTAATATTAACTAAGATTAATAAATGCTGAAGAAGTATTGTTAATTCTTCATGTTAACTAAGGTAGTTAACTAATGAACCTTATTGTAAAGTGTTACCAATAATTTTAAATAATCATAATCCTCTTTTAAACCCAAAGGAGACATAGTCTGTAAATTAAACATCCAAAACGCCTCTCTTGCTAAAGGTTATTTATCGATATCTCCACCACGGCGGGAATTCATACATTTTTTAATACCTAACACTTAAGATGTTCAATATCATGATTATACTCAATAAAGTGTCTAGAAGTAACATCATGTCTGCAAATGGCTGATTTGTGTTCACTCACTCTGATTATTGTTTGTCTGTCATTGTTTTCCAACTTTTAATCCCGTGAAATGATGTGTGTGCCACAGATTGAAGCTCTCGACAGCTCAGCTCCACAGATAGCAGTGCTGGAAACCCTGTGGAAAGTGGAGCTCCTCAAAGATGGTCGTTATGGGATCTTTATTTCCTCCAGAGAGCTTAAGGCTCAGGATAAGAACTCTGCAGACGGCGATCTGATCTATCACATCCTCAGACCGCCTTACTTTGGATACCTGGAAAATTATACCAATGGTGAGAGGTCTGTCTGTCTGTCTGTGTATCCATCTATCTAGATCTAGTCTTCCTGTCTGTAATAATGTGTTTACTGTATAATCTTTGACATGTCCGTAGGTGAGTTTGTGAGGCATCGTTTCTCTCAGAGGGATCTGAACAGAAGGAATATCCTCTACATCATAAACTCTGCTCTGGACACTTTAACTGACAGCCTGGAGTTTGCCGTGTCTGATGCACTGGGGAAATCTGGACCCTCTCACAAGTAAACCTTGCGCTTTGAAATGTTGTTTAAAAAAAATAAAATATATATATATATTTCCATTGGCCATAAATAGTAATTTCTTATAGCAATATAATGTTTTTGTATTTCTCAATGTATTATGAAACATCACACCTCCACACACACTGTACACTTGAATGGCATGTTGTTTGTGTATATTAAGATGTGTAATATTACTCCCTCTGTCAGACTGGAGTTTAGCTGGGCCAGTATGGAGCTGACCAGGACTGAGTATATCATATGTGAGAGTCAGGGGTCAGTCTCACTAACCATCCAGAGGAAGGGGAATGTGCAGGACTCATCTTATGTGACTGTACAGGTATTGCGTATAGCTTTATTTGTTTATTTGATTGTTTTTTTTTATTCTTCTGCAGAAAAGGATTATATTATATATATATATAATATATCTTTTTTTTAAATCTCCATAGGTGAAAGAACTAACAGCATCTGCTGGAATGGATTTTATACCGGCTTCATCTTTGATTCAGTTTGACCCAGGTAAATTGAAACACTGGGATTTTCTTAGGGTTTTCTTAAAGGGGTGGTATAATGTCCTTTTCACAAGATGTAAAATACGTCTCTGATGTCCCCAAAGTGTGTATGTGAAGTTTTAGCTCAAAATACCCCACAAATATATTTTTTATAGCATGTTAAAATTATAACTTTTTGAGGGTGAGCAAAAACGCACCGTTTTTGTGTCTGTCCCTTTAAATGCAAATGAGCTGCTGCTCCCGGCACAGAGGGCGGAGCTTCAAGAGCTCTTGTGTGTGTGTTAGCAGCTCCGCTTACCTCACGCAGACAGCACTGAAAATTTCAAAAACTTTTAGCCTTTTATGTTCAAACCGGAGTCGGATAAAGATGGAGAGACTCAAGAAGAAGTGACAACATGTAGAATGCAACAGGACGTTTCTGAATGGTTAGTTGATGAATTTATGTAGCTGATGTGGAGTTCTTCTAGTCATTGACTAGCATATTCTGTCATGATAATTTATAAATCACGTTCCTGGGGTGGAGGTTTATGTAAATTTTAGGGTTAGAACCCCATGAAGAAGCTCATTGTAGTCCCTACCAGCCGTTTGTTGTATAGTCCTTAAAAAGTGATTTTTGTAAAAGAAAATATCTCCCTTTGCTTTGAACTTTGAACGTCTTAACTTTGCAGATGTTGTATATGCGCAAACAGCAACATTACACACTAACTTAAGTTAGAAAAGAGAAATCATAATCAACCACCCCTTTAAATAAATAAAATAATGAATTGAGATGCTACAATAAGAGACTACAGAAGCTAATTCAATGCTTTAATCATTGCTAACGTGTCCTTGTGTCTTTTCTCAGGGATGGTCAGTCGAGTATGGAGAGTGGAGATTGTTCAGGATTCTTTAGAGGAAGGTGATGAGAAATTTGAGGTTACCTTGGTATCTTCGGTGGGTGCAGTGCTGAAAGACAAATCTAAAGCCACCATCTTCATAAAGGACACAAATGGTTAGTGCAGATTGTCCATAAGACCATATATTTGGTTGAACAGTTCCTTTAATTTCTGATCCTACTTTTTTCACATGATGATGAAACGTCACGTAATGTCTGTGAGGTCATTTGTTGGGTGTTTCTACAGGGCAGTGCAGAGAGAACCGAATCAAAGCAGGAGCTAGTATTCAAGGCCAGGAGGTTCAGCCAGGCCCGTACCCTCAACACGGCTCCATCCAGGTGGAAACATTACCTTTCTCTCAGGGCTATATCAGAGGTGATGGAGATATAATAGCTGAAGCTCCCTCCACTGCAAAGAAAAGACTCAGAGTCATTGGGAATGGAAAAGTGGTAAGTTAATATGAATATACATACATTATACATATACATACATCATCTGACCTTTTCTATCTATCTATCTATCTATCTATCTATCTATCTATCTATCTATCTATCGGTATTATTTATATACTATGGTATAACATTTGCATACTATGTAGCCTATGTTATATACTAGGCTATAGTATAAAGATTTTTAATAGCTTTTAAATATTTGGAGTTTTCATTTTCAATTTTAGTTTCTATTTAGAAATATAATCTTCTATTCCTTTTTAGCCTTATTGTCATTTAAGTTTTAGTAATTTCAGTACTTCCAGTTTTTTCTCTCAGCTGCCATGGCAACATTTATTTAATTTTTATTAAATCTAAATCAGAAGTCAGAAGTAACTTTATTGCCAAGTAGTGTTTTTACACATACAAGAAATTTTATTTGTTTACACTATACATATATTTTCTGTATTTATATATATATATATTCTGAATACTCTAAATCACTTTCATCCACAGGTTCAGCCTTCGGAAATCATTCGTCATGGATCTGATGTCATTTACAGAGTAAGTGGAATAAAACAATGGCAGTAGAGGAGATGTGTAGCTGTAGTTGTGACTAGATGTATCTGGGTTATATCCAAGAACATTATTTATCTTAAATTTTGATACTATAATTTTGTTATTATTCTTCACCTCATATTAATATGATCAATAACTTACAGTATCATGGCATGGTATCGATGGCGGTGGAGGAGGACAACGCTGACTCCAGGACTGACAGAAAGGCACAGGTGCAGGTGACCAGCTGGGGGCAGCAGCGCGCTCCTTCACTCAGGACAAAACTACAGCAAACTGACAGAGTTCTGCAGCCTTCTGGGACTCGGGTAAGAGTTTTGTGAGTGTGTCTTGAAATCATCAGATTAATTCGAGTAATCTTTTGCAAATAAACCTGCGTGTTTGGTTGTCTCTCTCCCAAGCCTTCTTCTAAACCCTGTTCTCCAGAGCTCAGTGGCTTCCTCCATTACAACGACAGCTCAGGTCAGATGTTTCACTGTAATGGAGTCTCTTGGAGGCCCTGGACACCTACTAATGAGGTCATTCACATTCATATTTAGATTAAATCATGATGACTGGATCTTCAGTTTCTACATCTCATGAGATGATTTGAATATGTTCTTGTCTTTTCTGTACTCGCTCAGACTGTGAAAGCACAGAAATGTCCTCGAGGATGGACGTACCACAACGACTTCTGTTATATTCTGAGCACAGAGCGCAAAGCCACGTGGAGCGCTGCGGTGCGGGCCTGCAGAGAAAGGTGAGACCACACGCTAAAAAACAATAATACCACCAATTATGACTTATAAGGCTGGAATACACTTTTGTCCCGATCTGCAGTCTGGATGAGTCGACAGTACTTGCTGAATATCAGAGCAAGTCTGCTGATTTGATTCGACAGAAAATTGCGTAGTGTATGATGGACCTGGTTTTTCTTTTTCTTTTTTTGCTTCAGTCTTTGATTTCATCCAGTCGAAGGATATCAAATATGTGTTTTTTTATATATATATATATATATATATATATATATATATATATATATATATATATATATATATATATATATATATATATATTTTTAAGTTGACAGGAAACAAGTCTTTTCTTCCCTATTGTGACATCTGAGTGGAATGGCTTCTCGAACAAGCAAAAAAGTAGGATGGGCCTTGATCAGGGTTGCCAGGTCTGCGTAACAAAACTAGCCTAATGGCCAATCAAAAATAGCCTAAAAGTAGCCCAATGACCATATCCTAAATATCAACTCAAAATATGCCACTCACATCTAAAATACATATTTTACAGTCACTAATATCCAAATTGAAAACAACTAGGTATATCGTAGTGATCATAAACAAACTTAACGTCTAGCACAGTTTTATCATTTGTATATTATAGCATATTTCAAAACAAGCGTTTTTTTTTTTTTTTGGTCAAATATCATTTATGCAAGATTTATCAAACCTATAACCCACGTGGTAAAAAAACAAAGAAATACATTTGCATCAAATGTCGTACCTACTCAGTATGCGATTTCGGACGCAGTGATTTTTTAAAACCGTGCCTTGTCGCCTCCTGCTGGTGTAACAATGTAATTGATCCAATCTTTATTTGAAGCCTCAAGTTACTTTCAAAAGGTGATTTGTTACCATAGACATCTGGGCCCGTATTCATAAAGATTCTAGGAATCCTCTAAGAAAACTCTTAATTTAGCTTAAAAACTTTTACGTAGGAGTCTTAGCTTAAAAGCGATTCAGGACTGATCTGAGAGCAACTCTGAGTAAGGAAAAGACAAAAACTTTCATCTTAGTAAGGAGGCGGGGTTGACCCCGTTGCTATGTATGACACAATCTTTTGAAGACTGTGATTGGTTGGTTGTCCAAGAAGGAAAAAAAAAAAGTGATTTTAAGTATAGGGTCTATTCTAAGCCTTCACTTTGAAATTACATGCGTAATTTTTCCTATTTGACCGTTCTCTCACACACACACACACACACACACACACACACACACACACACACACACACACACACACACACATTATATATGTGTATATAAATCCTTTTTTTTTTTTTACCATGCTGTTAATTTCCTATAAGGTATTTGATTGGCTTAGAATGATAAAAATTGTTCCACTCTTTCCAATTACTCTGATTGCTGGCATGTCTATTTAAGTGGTGGTTTGAATGTTGGTTTTAATGTATCAAACATGGAATTTTCCCAGTTGTCAAATATCGTAATGTAGTGATTACTTTCATTTCTGGCGCCATGGCATTTCTGTGCTGTGTCGGAGATGTTAGCGTGTCTCTAATAAGATCAGTCACAAACATGATCCCTGCACGATCTAATCTATAGCGTCTTATTATCTAATCTATACTGTTATTCATTGTCTGCAACACATTTCTTCTCCCTCTTCGTCTTTCTGCCATTTTCTCCTCTGCTAAAGAAACTCTTAAGCCTCCTAAAAGTCCTCGTCCGTGCTCCTAACAATTTTGACCTTAAGACCTCTTTTAAGGGTTAAGATGCTTTCTGAATTACTTTTTTCTTTAATTTTAAGAGTAAACGCCCACATTTCTAAGAATTTTCTTAGAATTTTGTCACTAGGAGCTACTCTTTGCATTAAGATTCTTTATGAATACGGGCCCAGAACTATAAACTTTTATCACAGTACTTCTGTGATAATTTGAATTATTGTAACAGAAATAACGATAAAAGGTGGTTGAAACATGACAACTGCTCTCTGGCTCAGCGGCAGTGCCAATGCAGATCTGAATGTTCGCTGTGATCGTAGCTCCTTGTCAAAGGTTTAATAGACATAGTTGAATCGTTGTCATTTAGGAATAAGATTGTGTGAGTGTTTGAATCGAGATCGCCATATTTGAACGATTAATCGTGCAGCTCTATGAGGAATTGATTGGATGGTTGTGGTTTGCTATTGGTGGATCCCATGTGAGTGACAGGTTGTGCCGCCCTCGCGTCATTAGAGAAGAGATGCGGCTGCAAGATGGAGGGGAAGTTATTTTGATTAAAGATTACGAGGAACATGAATGAAAAAAATAAATAAATATGATGTGCACGAATAAATAATTTATATAAACACTGTAGTATTCAATAAAAAATAAGAATGGTCAAGTTTGTGACTTTCAGGTTGACTAACTAAATACTTGTTTCCTCAAGCTTCAATGGAAACCTGGTCAGTGTTTTGTCAAAAGGAGACATGGACTGGCTGTGGGACTTCAGTGAAAGAAAACCCTTTTGGATTGGTAACTTTTTGTTGTGAATAAAACTAACTTTGCTGTCAGTGTGATTACGATGAATGTCACATTTGTTAAGGTTCTTTAGCGCAATACGATTTAAACATGAACTCATCGCTCTTGTTTTTTTCTTGAACCACAGGTCTGAATGATCGTGAAAGTAAAGGCCGCTGGGAGTGGGTGGGTGGAGAGCCTGTCACTTACACCAACTGGAGGCGGAGCCCTCCAAAAAACAGGAAGAAGGGAACAAGGAAGTGTGTCCTGGTCTGGAGGAAGACGAAATGGCAGATGCGAGACTGTAAGAAAGGAAAGGGACACCGCTATGTGTGTTATGTTAAAATGTAAGACTGCTCACAACATGTGAGGGAACTTTCTCACTCTTCAGTGCACAGTAATCATGATGTGGTTTGATTCTGCTGAACAGCACAGGCCACATTAACAACTGTTTGCTGTCAACTCACCGTTCTTTAGTCCAAGGTTGACCACGGCTGTGTCTGAAATCACACTCTCTTGAGAAGGTACTTGTTTTGAACAAGTAATTACTTCACAACCGCTAAAAAAAGTACATTCTATATAGTATGAATGTAATCTGGAAGTACTACATTCACCATGTTGACATTATCATGTGACCTACCAGCGTCAATTGTGTCGCTTCACTGTCATTCATAAATCCACTCCTGTGGCCTCATGGGATAGTAAAGTGTCCATCGTATGCACACTTCAGAATCTCGCCGGAAGTAGGACGTCATCCGGGTATTTTTTCCCTACTCTTTTATGAGTAGTGAATTCTGACATACTGATTTTCACATGCTATATAGTAGGGAAGTGTGCGATTTCGGATGCAGCCCACATCTTCTCTAACTCAGAGGACCGTCATGTGTTGTAATGTAAATGTAATATATGCTACTCAATCTCTATGTATTTATTACTGTTTGTGCTCTGTATGTTATGGGACTGATTTTCAAGAAATGGTCTTGGATTTTGAAGCTATGTAGAATTTTTAGCTAGCATTAGTTTTGTAGTTCATTAGTTCACTAAATGATTGCTTTATATATATCTGAATACTGTCACTGCAAAAAACCCTACTTTAGAATAAAAATTCCTGACATATTAATTAATGACATCTGAAATTAATGCTCTATTATTTTGATTTCTCTGGAAATTATTGCTAACTAATAATTGTGTCCGAGACTGAACATACATCTTTGAAGAATTACAATAAATATTCTAGGCTTGTTGAATTCAAATAAATCTTAAAATAAATAGTATGCATATAGATCATAACAAGAGATTAACATAAAAATAAAATAGAATATTGCTTCTCAAAGTTTGTAAGAACATTTGAAAGTTTGGGTTCAATAGTTTTGTTTTGTTTTTACTAAGAAATTCATTTTTTTTCAGCAAGGATGCATTTTACATCGTTACAAAAAATGTCTATGAACTTCCTATTAGTCAAAGAATCATGAAAAACGGAAAAAATATTAAGCCGCACAACAGCATATTAGAATGATTTCTGAATGATCATGTGACACTGAAGACTAGAGTAATGATTCTGAAAATTCAGCTTTACGTCACAGGAATAAATTTCATTTTTAAAATATATTCAAGTAGAAAATGGTTATTTAATTTTTTTTGAATATTTCACAATCACTTTTTACTGTATTTATTTTATATATATTATTCAAAGGTTTATGAAAGAAGTGTCAGTGTAAATATTCACACAAATTAGGCAACCATGTTATGCTTAAATAAATCAGTTTATTAAAAGTTCTTAACCAAAATGAACTACAATATTATAAAAGTTAACATAAGATAAAAACACCTTTATCCCATCTTTACGTATAAAATAAGGCACTATTCAGTGTTCTGCCAAGCAATATACAAAATATCATACAAATAAAAACTAAATGACAAAATGTACAACTTGTTCCAAATATGAAAAAAAACATGTGCCCAAATAAAGTCAAGTTCCACCATTTACAAACAAATGACATACACTTCGATCTCCAGTGTCCATGATTTCTGTGCACATTGAAAAACTCAACATGGGTGACAATATTTAAAGTGGCCCATTTTAATAACTGATCAGGGACTAATTTAATAATAAAAAATAAAAAAAGATATCACACCTAAACCAACAAAAAAGGCCATGAAACATTTAAAGGAGTTCTTACCAAATACAGGAATGGTTTCACATTTAGCAGCTTCACCCTCTGGAAATACAATCAAATCTTTTAGCAGCTCTGCCGTCCAAAAACAATCGAAACATTAAACGTTTTAAGAGAAAATCAGAAGCAGAGAACAGAAACTCAAATGAACAAACGCACCGTGGGGTCGGAAGACAATCCATCCCTCTTATTCTTTCACTTTTGTTAATTTTGTTAGTCTTAGTTAGTCATCAAATATATTTGAGCCTACGGAGTGTTTTGGAAGATTTTCTTTTAAGTTAAGTAATATTGTTCTCTTTTGGCTTGAAAATGTGCAAATGTACTGTTTGATACTGCCACACACACACACACACACACAAAGTGTGGAAAGACACGTTCCAAGAGAAGGCCATTGAACATCCAGTGATCCAGAGTCTCAGCGTCCACGCTTCATCACTAGCGCTGTGTGTTTCTCACACGACACCTGATGTCATAGAAAGCCGTGTTCATCCAGTCCTTTCACTGAAACGGGGTTCCATTTTGCAGTGGGTTTACTGGAAGCATGAACTGAAAAGAAAAAGAACATTATATCAGTATTATCAGACTAATGCGTTATTCTAGGTGAATCTGGCAGTTCATAAGAATGTCTATCAGTAAAACATCTATACACAGTGTAGGGTAGATTACATACAGATTGTAGTCTGGTACAGATTGAATGAAAATTGTAGTTGGTAATGTAATCGGTTACATTACACATTTTAGGTAATGTATTCTGACTACTTTTTTTGGTTACTTTTAGATTACTTTTGACCCAACTAATTGATCCTTCATTTGAATAGGAATATCTTATTGATACCATATTGATACAATAATACAAAAGAAAGAAAGGGATTCTGGGTTTCTCAAACTCTGGTTTGTGAAGGAACTGCGGGGGGTTAGTGTGGTCATAAAAAGCTAAATCATGGAAATGCCAAATGAAAATAAATAAATACAAATCAACATACTAACAACACTTTTTTTTTTTTTTTAACTGCATGTCATTTGACCATTAAACAGCATCAGAGAACCTGATCTATCCATTTATCCATCCATCCATCCATCCATCCATCTTACTACCATCCATCCATCTATCTTCCATTCATCTATCTTACTACCATCCATCCATCCTACTACCATCCATCCATCTATCTTACTACCATCCATCCATCCTACTACCATCCATCCATCTTACGACCATCCATCCATCCATCCATATTACTACCATGCATCCATCCATCTTACTACCATCCATCCATCCATCCATCCATCATCCATCCATCCATCCATCTTACTACCATCCATCCATCTTACTACCATCCATCCATCTTACTACCATCCATCCATCCATCCATATTACTACCATCCATCCATCCATCCATATTACTACCATCCATCCATCCATCCATCCATCCATCCATCCATATTACTACCATCCATCATCCATCCATCTTACTACCATCCATCCATCCATCCATCCATCCATCGTCTGTCTATCTATTTTGTCTGTCTTTGTGTATCTATTTATTGAAATTCTATATTTAAAAAAATTATAAATGACTACATATAAATGAATGATTAATCAATGTGCTACATTGTAATTTAAGACAATCACTAATCTTAATATTATTTAATTTCATTTTTACTATTTATTTTAGAAGTGACTGGATCACCAACAGTGACTGAAATGATCCCACTAGTTTATGGTTTCAACCGCTACACATTAGCAGAGATGTACATGTATTTGAGACTCATTACCTGCGCTAGCTATGACTCTGGTGTGCGATGGCGCCTGTGTTTCTGAAGGAGATGGTGACACTCTTTCCCCATAATCACTTTCACCAGATGAGGTGTGATCCCCGGCTCTAGAGTCGACCATCATATGAAGCCCGGGTCTCTTTTTATAGTACTTGGCACGGTAAGTGTCCGTCATGCAGTTATCCACAGAGAAATAAGTGGTGGGGATCCCAGGAGAGCCGACCACAGGTTTAGGAAAGATGGAGAACTTCTCCTCACCCTCACTAGCTGACAGATCATTCCTCTCCTGATCAGAAGAGCCAGACTTGGAGCTCGTGTCGGACGAGATCATGTGCGATTCAGTTGAGTTTTCCAGCCACTTCTGCTGGATGCTCTGGGACAGGGCCGAGCCGTTCCGGGGAAGGCGCTGAGGACTGGGTGGGCAGGGATCTTGCGGGAGATTTCGTCGGTTCTCTGAACTCAAGATATGTGGTTTTGGAGGCAACGGTGGAGCTGCGGCGTGAGATAGAGTCCGAGAGGGAGCCTGAGGAGGCATGTCAGAATGTGACGACGAATCCTCCTGCTCGGAAAAGGGACCGGCAAGGTCATCGGAGCTGTTCCACTCCGAACTGCTGGTCTTGGTGAAATAAGGAGGGATGGGGTTCCCGTTTACCGCATGTGGTCGTTCTACCTCAGTCTTTTCCAGCTTCTCCTTACCAGGAATGTATCTAAAAGCTTGCCTTCTGCAGGAGGAAACATAGGTCTGTTATATTTAATAACTTCCTTATAATTGCCCATATGATCCTTGTGAAAAAGAAGTGTGCTTAACTATTTGTATGCTTATTTGCTTTAAAAAAAAAAGATTATACTCACAGATAATGTTATATAAAATAATAGGCCAGTTAAATGACTGTTTCTTTACACTTTTAAAAAGTGTACTTTGTAATAAATGTCAAATTAAACGTTTTTTTATATATGTACATTTTAGATCGTTTTAATAATCCTTTGTCATACTTTAAAGTAGTACACTTATTTTGATTGTTGACTAACATACTGAAGCACAAAGTAATTGATTAGAATTTTAACTGTAGTACGTTATTTGATATTACATTTATTTATTTAATGATAAATAACATTTATCCTTTAAATCCATATATTTGAACTGTACTAAATTGCAACTTTGTCATTACATACTGAACATATTCAAATATGTGACGTAAATGTTTCAATAGAAATTACATTAAATTATATTTTAGTTTACCATAAACGCTTGTCAGTACATTCGGCAGTACACTTTAACCATATGAAATTGAATAAATATGTGGTTAAATCCTACTTAAGTGGGTCAAAATCACTCTAAAGTTCAGCTAATTGCATTTAATCAAAATTGTAACTAATACATTTTCATTTAATGGCAATTAACATGTAATTATCCAAAACACCAGATTCATTTCAAGCGATTATATTGTTTTAAAGTATATTATTTCTATATGAACTCTTTTTAAAAGTTGTGCTTAAGTATACTTCTTTTTCACAAGAGAAGACAATGCAATAAACTATACTGAAACATTTCCATCAATGACCCGAGTCACATGTACACACAAATATGCACAAAATGTCCTTTGAAAAGTGTTCATTCCCATAGAGCCCAAAGCTTATGAAGGGTCATCGATTTAAGAACAGAATTATGCCCTAACATGACAAAGTATTTAGGCGGTGTCAGTGACACTTGTTCAACACTTAGTGAGATCAAATAATAAATCTACTGCAGGATCTAGGAAAAATCTAATTGTTATTAAAACAGAAAATGTTGCTATTAGTAAACAAAAACTATTTCTAAAGCTAGGTCTTCTAAACATTAGATCACTCACACCTAAGGCAGTTATTGTAAATGAAATAGTCACAGATAATAGCTTCGATGTACTTTGCCTTACTGAAACCTGGCTTAAACCAAATGATTATTTCGGTATTAATGAGTCTACTCCTCCTGGATACTGTTATAAGCATGAGCCCCGTCTGATTGGTCGTGGCGGAGGTGTTGCAACCATTTATAGAGATATTCTAAATGTTACTCAGAAAAAGGGTTATACGTTTATTTCATTTTAAGTACTTGTACTAAATGTTACGCTCTTAGATGTTAGAAAAACATCCCTATTATCTCTAGCCTTGGCTACCGTATATAGACCGCCAGGGCCTTACGCTGATTTCCTAAAAGAGTTTGCAGATTTTCTCTCAGACCTATTAGTCAATGTCGATAAAGCATTAATTGTTGGAGATTTTAACATACACGTAGATAATCCAAATGATGCGTTAGGAGCTGCGTTTACAGATTTATTAAATTCATTTGGGGTCAAGCAAAACGTCACCGGACCAACACATCGTCTTAATCATACACTCGATTTAATTATATCACATGGAACCGATCCAACGGATATAGATATCATTCCACAAAGCGATGAAGTCACTGATCACTACATGGTAACTTGCATATTACGTACTGCTGTAATATGTCATGCGGCGTCGCGTTATCAACCAGGCAGAACAATCCTTCCATCCACCATAGATAATTTCTCAAATTGCTTATCTAATCTGTCTCAGCTGCTGCCTGAACCCAAACAAACAGATGAACTAGAAGAACTAACTAGCACTATGAGCACCATTCTCTCTAGAACATTGGATGTGGTTGCACCTATTAAATTAAAAAAGGTCAGAGAGAAAAATAAAGCACCATGGTATAACAATACTACGCATGTTTTAAAGAGAGAAACCCGTATTTTAGAGCGTAAATGGAAACAAACTAATTTAGAGGTCTTTAGAATCGCGTGGAAAGACAGTATGTCACGTTATAAAAAGGCCCTAAAAGCGGCCAGGGCTGAGCACCTCCGCAAACTAATAGAAAACAACCAAAACAATCCAAGGTTTTTATTTAACACCGTGGCTAGACTAACAAATAAACAGACGTCACCCGAACAAAATATCCCGTTACAGTTCAGTAGTAATGATTTCATGAACTTCTTCACTGAGAAAATAGAAAGCATCAGAACCACAATTGTAAACGTTCAATCTTCAATCGCGCCTTATAATTCAGCTTCAATTATCAGCCTGCAAGAACAATTACAGTGCTTTACAATTATAGAACAAAAAGAGTTAAAAAAAACTTATCATTTCATCTAAAACAACAACATGTTTATTAGATCCTATACCAACTAAACTACTGAAAGAAGTGTTACCTGTAGTGGAAGAGCCTCTCCTCAATATTATTAACTCGTCTTTATCTTTAGGTCATGTTCCAAGAACATTTAAACTGGCAGTTATAAAACCTCTCATTAAGAAACCACAATTAGATCATAATAATCTAGAAAATTATAGACCCATTTCAAATCTTCCATTTATGTCTAAAATATTAGAAAAAGTGGTGTCCGCTCAACTGGGCTCTTTCTTGCAACAAAATGATATCTATGAAAAGTTTCAGTCTGGATTCAGACCGCATCATAGCACTGAAACTGCGCTCGTTAAAATCACAAATGATTTACTTTTAGCTTCTGACCAAGGCTGTATCTCAATACTAGTTTTACTTGATCTTAGTGCTGCGTTCGATACTATAGATCATACATTACTCTTAGATCGACTACAAAATTATACTGGTGTTCAAGGACAAGCACTAAGCTGGTTCAAATCATACCTATCTGACCGCTACCATTTTGTCTATTTAAATGGAGAAAAATCGATCATAACTCCAGTAAACTATGGAGTGCCGCAGGGATCTGTATTAGGCCCTCTGTTATTTTCCATATATATGATGCCACTTGGAAATATTATAAGGAAACATGGAATTAGTTTTCATTGTTATGCTGATGACACTCAAATATATATTTCATCACGGCCGGATGAAAACGCTAAATTTTCCAAATTGACAGAATGTGTTAAAGATATAAAAGATTGGATGACGCGTAATTTTCTTTTATTAAATCCAGACAAGACAGAGGTAATACTTATCGGTTCAAAAAACCGCCCACAAAACCTCGCACAATACAACTTTAACATCATAGGATGTCCTGTTACTTTATCCTCTACAGTAAAAGACCTGGGTGTTATACTCGATTGCAACCTGTCTTTTGAAAATCATATTTCATATGTTACAAAAACAGCCTTTTTCCACCTTAGAAACATTGCTAAGCTACGTAATATGCTATCAGTTTCTGATGCAGAAAAGTTAGTTCATGCATTCATGACCTCGAGACTGTAATGCTTTATTAGCTGGTTGTCCTGCATCCTCAATAAACAAGCTACAGTTAGTCCAAAATGCCGCTGCTAGAGTTCTTACGAGATCAAGAAAATATGATCATATAACACCGATTTTATCATCACTGCATTGGTTACCTATAAAGTTCCGTATTAATTACAAGGTATTGCTACTGACTTATAAAGCCCTAAACGGCTTAGCTCCAGTCTATTTAACGGATCTTCTATCGCCCTATAATCCATCGCGCTCTTTAAGATCACTAAATTCAAGGCTTTTGGTCATACCTAGGATATCCAGAACCACCAAAGGAGGGAGAGCATTTTCACATTTGGCTCCAAAACTCTGGAATAGTCTTCCTGATACTGTTCGTTGCTCAGACTCGCTCTCCCAGTTTAAAACTAGATTAAAGTCGCATCTCTTCAGCCAGGCATTCATATAATCCTACAGTTCAAACTACAATCCGGCCTCTATCCAATGCCAGAGGAGAACTGGCCCCCGACTGAGCCTGGGTTCTCCCAAGGTTTTTTTTCTCCATTAGGTCACCTGATGGAGTTTTAGGACACCATTAGGTCACTTGATGGAGTTTTTCGGTTCCTTGCCACTGTTGCCTTTGCCTTGCTCAGTTGGGGATATTTTGGGGATATTTAATTTAATTTTATCAATCAATAAATTCCTCTTGAAACAAACATTGTTGTATTATTTTAATTTAATACTGTGAAGCTGCTTTGATACAATCTGTATTGTGAAAAGCGCTATACAAATAAACTTGACTTGACTTGTTCAAATGCACTGCATTACACATTACAGAGAGAAATATATATATATATATATATATATATATATATATATATATATATATATATATATATATATATATATATACACGATTTTTCAGTATAAGTGTGGCTTAAATACATTTTGGGACAATGTGTTCATGGTTTTATACAACTGAACATTTCTGGATATGGAAAGTACACAAAATAGCATGGAAAAGATTCAAAGCTTCATGCATTCATATTTCCAAATAACTTACCTTGGAATAACAGGACTCATGGAACGATCATGTGCTTTCTTTTGGTAGTCACCTATAAGATAAATGATTAAAAACATATGTATTTATGTATAGTTGCATGCATTCTTTAATGTGTAGTTATCATTTTTAAAATGTACATCTCAAAATGAAAAATAACGTGAACAGACAGAATATCTCCAGACAGACTGAGGCTGAATTGGTCTGATATGTCAACTCCCAGCTGTAACATTGACAGTGCAGACGTGTTATGTGGTTCAGTGAGGATGTGTCTCAGTGGGGCATCTGGCGGGCAGTGCTCAGCGGGGGCTCTGGGCCTGTCTGAACTACACAAGTCCAAAGAGAAAGGGCCCAGGCTGGGCCATCCGGTTCAAACCAGCTTCTGTGCGCGCCACTGGCTTGTTAACAATGAGCTCAAGGGGTAAACGCGATCATAAAAGTGCCCATGCCATGCCAAGTTGTCAGAGAGCTTGGATTCTAAAGAGAAAACAGTAAAGCTTTCAATGTGTTGCTGTAGTGACCGCACCTTTAAATCTGACTAGCTGTCAGGTGGACTGTGGGACATATAACCACACAACTGCATGCTGGGAACACATTCACAAGCAATGGCACACGAAATAACAGTGAGATTGTCAGGGAAGACAGCACCACTGTGCAGAAACCTCAAACCAACAGTGCACTTTTCCAAGGAATGATAGAACAGATACTTAATTAAAGGTTTCAGGAAATCCAAAAATTATTTTTTGAACTTCAGTATACAAACTTTGAGACCATCTTTAATGCTAGTGCACTTCTAAAAGTTAACTAAATTAAATGTTATGCATATTTACACTCATTGGCCATTTTATTAGGTACACCTGTTCAACTGCTCATTATTGCCAGCAACTCAATGCATTTAGGTATGTAGACATGGTCAAGACGATCAGCTGAAGTTCATACTGAGCATCAGAACGGGGAAGGAAAGGTGATTTAAGAGACTTTAACGTGGCATGGTTGTTGGTGCCAGACGGGCTGGTCTGAGTATTTCAGAAACTGCTGATCTACTGGGATTTTCACGCACAAAACCAGGATTTTCATCCTCACTGAACCACATTCCACTGAACCTAGAATGCTCTAGGGTTTACAGAGAATGGTACGAAAAAGATCAAATATCCAGTCCAATAACCAGACTGGTTCCAGCAGATAGAAAGCCAGCAGTAACTCAAATATCCACTCGTTACAACTGAGGTCTGCAGAAGAGCATCTCTGAACGCACAATATGTCCAATCTTGAAGCAGAAGAGCTACAGCAGCAGAAGCAACAATTCACACAGGCTCACAAAAACTGGACAATAGAAGATAGGAAAATATTGCCTGGTCAGATGAGTCTCGATTTCTGCTGTAACATTCATATGATATGGTCAGAATTTGGCATAAACAACATGAAAGTATGGATCCATCCTGTCTTGTATCCGTGGTTCAGACTGGTGGTGGTGTAATGGTGTGAGGGATATTTTCTTGGCACACTTTAGGCCCCTTTAGTACCAACTGAGCATCGTTTAAAGCCACATGCTACCTGAGTACTGTTGCTGACCATGTCCATCCCTTTATGACCAGTGTACTCATCTTCTGATGGCTACTTCCAGCAGGATAAGGCATGTCCATGTCACAAAGCTCCAATCATCTCAAACTGGTTTCTTGAACATGACAATGAGTTCACTATACTCAAATGGCCTCCACATTCTCCAGATCTCAATTCAATATAGCAGCTTTGGAATGCGGTGGAACGGGAGATTCGACAAATCTGCAGCAACTGCGTGAAATGTCTGAGGAATGTTTTCAGAACCTTATTGAATCCATGCCACCAAGAATTAAGGCAGTTCTGAAGGTACTAGCAATGTGTACCTAATAAAGTGGCCGGTGAGTTATATAAAGAAAAAAAGAATGAAAATGAAACACTAGAGGGAGCTAAAGATAAAAACTTCACATTACTGAGTAGACAAGTCCATCATAAGGATTTCAAATTTGTTTAGCTGTAAAAGTTCAGCGAGTCATACTTTGATTGCTATAACATCACATTAATATAATTAATAATAATTAAAAACATACTGAAGCTGAACTGCAAAAATACATTTCCATTTGCTCTGATAATGCATACTTTTACTATAAAACATATATAAAAAAACTGAAAAAAAAAAAGGAAATTGGCAAATGATCTCTTTAATTAGTCTTACACTTCCTTTCCTTCATGGGATCGCCGGTTTGTCTTAGAATCTGAGCACAGTGGTTGCCCTGAGCTCAAGACCCCTGAGATTCAGCCAGCAGTCACTCTGTGTGTGTGTGTGTGTGTGTGTGTGTGTGTGTGTGTGTGTGTGTGTGTGTGTGTGTGTGTGTGTGTGTGTGTGTGTGTGTGTGTGTGTGTGTGTGTGTGTGAGAGAGATGTATCAGCACACACTGCCTTTCCCTTCCTTCTGCTATTTTTTTCCCCAGCGCATTAACAACTAAATCCCTTTGGCTAGCATGCAATTATGAGAGGATTGGACTTTAGACCCCATTTTCTGTTTTTTCAAGCCTGTCGTGTTTAAGCTGTTAAGCCTCATGAGAAGAACCTCCATTTGGTGGCCATGACTTGCAATGTTGGAGCTGAAAACAAATAAATAAATAAAACACTGCTGAAGTCCAAAAGAAACCACCACCCCTAATATGACATTCTGGACCCTCCATTTGATGAGTCCCTCCATCAGTGCAAGTTTAGGGGAGTTTTTCCCTTTGTTTAATCTTCCACCAAGCAAATATTGTAAATCCAATTGCTTCGGGAAAAAAACAGCATCTCTTTTCAAGAAGCCGCATGATTTGATATCATAATCTTTCACGTCTGCAAACAGTGAGGGATGATTATAAATGATAAAAAGTATTCAAGTGTTCCAAACTCAAAGTATGAGTGATTCTTGCCTTAATAAACACCACTGATAAAAGATAATCGTGGTAAGATTCGATTTGTTATAAATGACTAAAATAAAACTGTGATGCATAACTTATGAGTAACATTCTGGTTGGTTAAATAAAAACAGGCACATCACCAGCTGGTGTCATAAAATCTGTGTTATTTTAGTATTATATACATTTATTAATATTTTCAATTAGCTTTTATTTTTTTCAGTTTTTATATTTAGTTAAAGTTTAAGCATATTTGTAATACATGCTTGTATTTTTATATTTCTACTGTATATGGACTTAAAGTATTAGTTTTAGTAATTTTAGTACTCCAACGAAACTAGAACTGAAAACGAGAAATGTGGGCAACTAACCCAAATAATAAAAAAAAATATTTTTCATCAAAAATTACAATACTTTTTCTCAGCTTTATTTCAATGACCAAAAACAAACATTTTAATAGTTTGGTAACACTTTACAATTAGGCCTCATTTGTTAACATTAGTTAATGCATTAACAAGAACTAACTATTTGTATTTTTACAGTGTTTATTAACCTTTGTTAATGTTAACGATCACATGTGCAGTCAGACTGGTTTCAGATCTGACTGATAGCTCGGGAGTGGTGTTAAACTCAAACCATACGTTATGAGGAGTGGATAGTGCCACGGATAACTTACCGAAGTCGACAGTCGTGTACTTTTACGTGACAGAAGGGGTACGCCGCACCACAGACGCGTGACACCAACGCGTGACTCCAACGTCGCACCACAGCACGCCGCACCACAGACGCGTGACACCAACGTGTGACTCCAACGTCGCATCACAATAAAATAATATCTATTTTTCCCCCTAGCTTTTCTTATCTTTCCTTTGTTATCTTTCTAATCAATCATTCTTTTCTTGTATTCTGATGACATTGAAAATATCACTGATACAAATTTTGTATTGTATACAAAGTTGTGTATGTCATTAATGTCATCTCTGAATGGTTTACAAACATAGTATTTTTTTTTTTAAATAATTCACTCACTTTCTACTGGATATGAGGACTATTATACACCATCAAAGTCACAACTTTTTGCACAATTATTAACAACAACTTTAAAGTTGAACAGATAAATTCATTAATTGTAATCTATAAACATAATATTCTGGAATGTGTCATTCTGAGTTTTTACTTTTGAAGGTGGTAATAATTTTAATTTACACAGTTGACCATAATGGGCGAATACACAATATGAAACTATTCACGATATTGTTTACAGGAGAAGGTGACAAGAAAGTATTTTAATAGCCTATATTATTTACAAGAAATCAACAATGAAAAAATATAAGACAGGGAAATAGTCTTTTAGTCACAAAATGCAAAACAATGTAGGTTCATGTTCAAATGTTCAAAACTAGGGCTGTCAGTGTCGACTATTTTATTTATATATTTTTTGGTCATAAAGATAGATCTGAAGTGAACAATAGCCTTTATGACTTAAATACATATTACAAATGAGGCAATATAATTGGTTCAAATAAAGTAGGGTATTAAAAGTAATTAATTATTTTATTTTATTTAACAACACTATTAAAATACATGAAGAAATATATAAACAATGAACATATGTATATTATGTACAAATGCCAACAGAGGGCGCAAGAGGGCTGACGATAATTGTTACACTTTACATCAAGAGCAGTACGGTGACGCATAGCTGCTGCCACATACATATTATTTTTTCCCCTCAATTATGTTGTAATAACGAGATCTTGTGTCGTTTTAACGTCATCTTTTGTCGTAATAACGTGATCTTATGTCGTTAAAACGACATATTTTTCTCGTAATAACGAGATGTCGTTAAAAACGACATCTTTTTTTTTTGCCTTTATAAGGACATGTGTAGTCATGTACAAAATATGCCTTTATCCACATAAAATTGACAGCCTATAGCGCCTTTATCACACTTCTACGTTCAAAAAGCTTAAGCAAATAGTAACAGCCCCCAATCAGGCAAAATTATTCAATGAGGCCCTTTTTTAAAATATATTTTATATAGGCCTATAAGTTTTTTTTTATTATTATATATTATATATAGCCTAAGATTTATTTTTGTTAATAGGCTATATCTTCATTACCTAGAGATATAATTAAACAAAAAGTAGTCAAAACACATCTAACAGAACGTAGCCTAAGTTGTTTATTTTTTACAACATTGTGTTCTTATTTTGTTTAATTAACGAAATGTCAATCTTCATCTTTATAACAGAAGATACAATACAAAAATCTTCAAGATACAGCCATATAGGCTACAATCTTCACATGTATAACGGATTATCACCTTATAAACAGTCCTTTGTGTGGTGGAATAATCAATGCTATATAGAAATATATGGTTACCGGTAGTATAATTTAAACTTTATTTTATTATTTTATTTGTTCATTAACTAATTATGCTAACTCAACTAATTTAATGTAAAGAGCTGGATACTAATTACTAATTAAATAATGTCAAATATTAAATGTAGGCTATCGATTAGAGTTGCCATAGACTGAAGGATTTTTCTAAACTAGTAGTAATTTATTTAAGCAATTAGGACTAATCTCACGTTTAAATTCAATCCTGGGTGTATGGCTATTCCGCGCTCAAGCGCATAAAACTTGCCGCAAAGCACCGGCAAAAGTAGGCTAATGATATAATAAATGTGTCTGAAAAAAATAATGAAGCATTTTAATTGTTTATTAATGACTAGTCTTTTCTAAATCAGTGTAGGCTGCCTGCAAACATAATCTACATCCCGCTGTAATTTAGCCTCTAGAGATGCGCCTTTCATACGGACAGGATCACATAATCAGATGGTATACCGTAGGCTATTTGCTTTCGATTGGATTTTTTTTCGTTGGTGGATAACATTTTTTATTTTTTTATAAACTTTATATAGATAGTTATATTTCTCATGTCTGTGAGGCTTGTCTATACACTGTTTTTCGGTTCATTTTTGAGACGCGCTCGAATTCACAGAGATCATGAAAGCGCGCCCTGTTCGTTTTATTTTATTTTACAAAAGCACAACGTTTTCTTGTTGTTGAGAGTTTACACAAATAAAAGTAGTTGCGACTGATGTATTATTCTTTTCTGTATGACCAGAAATGATGGAGTATTTAAGTTGTTTCCACTGTTGATAGGAAAATGCGAGTGATGGCACCGGCGCGTCCATGTCATGCAGTGCGCGCTCCACACTCCGCGCTCCACACTCCGCACAAACACGATATGCGCTTAATAATAGCGAACATTTATCTAGGTTAACGTTAGAGCGAGCGGCCATGCCAGACTGATAAGTCTTCTTCATGTTTAACAAATCAAATTCTGTTTTATTTTATTGCGCCAGTTTGAAAAGGATCGACGACTGAAACACTTAAGCCGCCTTTCCACTGCGCACGACATTCGCATTCGATTGTCGCATTTCACCCCCTGGTGTCAGTCGCAAGGAACTTTGAAATTGGTCGTGAAGCAACCGTTACCCTCGGCTATTCACAATGGTAAAATTAATGATTTTAATGAATATAATGCATGCATGAATATATCCACACAAAACGAATGACCCTCAATACATCTAATATAAAAAACAGTCGATTTTATAGAGCTAATCAATATAAATATTGATTTAATAATGATACAAATATTTTTTCAGCCATTATTATTAATAACCGTAATTTTGCAGGAATAGCGTTTACAATAAAGTATTAAAATATTGGCAATTCTAGCTTCGCGCTCATAGTTCTCTTACGAGAGGTACTCTCGTACTGCGTAATATCTTACGCTAGGGGAAATCTCTTTTCCGCGAGATACTGAAGCCAAAAAATTATCCTTAATTTTGAAATAATGTAAAACGCGTTGCGGCAGCATGCAGACATAGGCGAGACAGCTCGCGCGCCTATTGGCTGCCCTGCGGCAACTGCAGCAGCCTATCGATAAGGCCCTATCGTGACGTCATCACCAATGGGGGCGCTTCGCGCCCCATACGTCACGTCCCGCCGAAACGGGCGTGGCCTGGGGCTATAAATATAGCATCGAAAGGCTAGCTTACCGATTTTTCATCTCTTCAGCGGAGCTCACGCATCGCTGGATCCAGAGAGAAGAAGCCGCGCCGTGGAAACAGCATTTCAGCGGGACGAGTTCGGTACCTGGAGTCGCTGGCCGCGCCGCCTTCAACCACCGTTCCTGCTACGCTATCCGGCGTTATATCCTTTCATTGCTTTGTGTGTGTTCGCCGCCGCGACTCACACTCCCTTTCTAAAAGAGCAGAGCGTCTTTTTCAAGATGTCTCGTCCATCCTGTGGCTCGTGCCGAGCCCCACTCAGCGACGGGGACCGCCATGTCATCTGCGTTTCCTGCCTGGGTGAAGGACATGCGGCTCTAGCGCTCGCTGACGGCGGATGCCCTCACTGCGAGCTTATGCCTATGGCGACTCTGAGGACTCGCATGGCAACTTTCCACGAGCCTGCACCCCCCGCTTCGACGCCGCGCCGTAAAAAGCGCCGTGCTCAGCGGATCCCTGAGCCTCCCACCGAGAAAAGCTCGCCGGTGCGCCTGCCAGCTTCGCCGTCTGCTTCTCTCGAGTCTCTCACTCCCGGACAGTGGCCGCCGCTGGCCGCCGCTTCCGCCGGAGATGACAAGGAAGAAGCGGCAGTTTTCGAGGAGGACAACTGCTCTATCCTGGCTTCGGACAGCGAGGATTGGGCGAGCTCTGTGGACCTCGCCCCTTCTTCTGCCCGCGAGTCGTCAGGAAAACGGGCCAGCATTGAAGCTGAGCTGATGCGTCTGCTCACACAGGCCACAGAGAGCCTCGGCCTCGAGTGGTCCGCGCCCGCCGAGCCTACACGCAACCGTCTGGACGGCTGTTTTCTGCAAGGGGACCGCGTTTCCACGCCCTCAAGACCCGCCCCGTTTCTTCCTGAGCTTCATGAAGAACTGGCAAAGTCTTGGAGCGCCCCTTTTTCAGCCAGGCTACGTTCCTCTGCTTCGGCGGCATTCTCCGTGGTGGACGGTGCCAAAGACAGAGGATACCTCGCTCTCCCTCTAGTGGAGGAGGCGGTAGCAGCCCATCTTTGCCCGCCCTCTGCTGGACGGCGGACTAAGACGGCGCTACCTTCAAAAGCCGGCCGCGCTACTTCCACCCTGCACAGTCGCGCTTACACCGCCGCTGGGCAGGCTGCATCAGCGCTACACACTATGGCCACTCTCCAGATCTTCCAAGCTAACCTTCTCCGAAAGCTGGACGAGGAAGGCACGGAAGCAATCAACGTGGCGGATTTAAGGAGCGCTACGGACCTCGCACTCCGCGCTACGAAATCCGCTGCACAGGCCATAGGGCGGAACATGGCCTCTCTCACCGTTGCTGAGAGACACCTCTGGCTGACGCTTTCAGAAATGCCGGACTCGGAGCGCTCTGTGTTCCTCGACGCCCCCGTTTCTGCTACTGGCCTCTTTGGATCGTCCGTCAAAGATTTCGCGGACAGATTCGCTGAGGTACAAAAGACGTCGCAGGCCATGAAGCACTTTTTGCCAAAGCGCTCTAGCTCCGCATCAGGCCGCTCTAAACAGCCGTCTGCTCGCAGCTCGCAGCCACCGCCCCCCGCCGCCGCTTCACAGCGTCGACAGGCCCGGGACCAGAGACCACGCTCTCGCTCTGCCGGCCGCCGCCCCCCACAGCGTGGGACTCGGCCGAAGGTTGAGATGAAGCCCGAGGCCTCAAAGTCTTCCTAGCCAGCTTAGGAAAACGACGGTGTCCAAGCCCCGCTGCGGCCGGGTTTCCACCAAAACTTCCCGCTCGTCCAGTTCCATTACATGCGACTGTTCCAGTGTACTCTGCAGTAAACAAGTCGGTTGCATTACCCGCTTGCCTGTACACAAACGCCGTTTTCACGGCGACCCAGATAAA
Organism: Leuciscus leuciscus; assembly: GCF_965113295.1. Taxonomy (NCBI): domain Eukaryota; kingdom Metazoa; phylum Chordata; class Actinopteri; order Cypriniformes; family Leuciscidae; genus Leuciscus; species Leuciscus leuciscus. The sequence continues at coordinate 960,449 of NW_028118563.1, forward strand.
TCCTGTAAAGAGCGTATTTTCTGGTATTCCGGCCACGGCCGACGGTGTTATGAGTGTAGTAAAAATGCCCACTGCCCAGTGCCCATTCCTACACACAGACACAGCCCGCCCCACAGGGCTCGCGCACATAAAATCGACTCATGTCGATTGCGCACAGAATGTAGTGAACGTGCCCACGTCCCAGTGCCCACAAACACTACACGCTGCATGTCTCTTGGTTTCTGTAAAAACGAAACCAACACACATACAACCGACTCAGGTCGATGGTGTTTTCAGTGCAAATGTGCCCGCTGTCCTGCGCCCACATTCACTCACAGACATGACGAATCCCTCGGTTTCCCCCACGCTCGCCGTCTCTCAGCTACCTGCCGTGAGAGAGCCGAGCGCGGGCGAACCGCCCGCTGTGATCAAAACACTCCCCGCCTCGAGCGCTGCAAATGCGGTGTCTATAATACAGCATACCGAAGCTCCCCGGTCGCCACTATGTCACGACCAGAGCTCCAATCTCATTCAACCCTTAGCTATGCACGCACATGCGTGGGCAAAGCTTCCCGGTGTATCAGAATGGGTGCTGAACATTATAAAAAGAGGCTATTCGCTACAGTTCGCTCGACGTCCCCGCCGTTGTGCGGTGCGAGTCGAAACCACGGTAGAAAAGGAAGTAGCAAGTGTACTTCGTACCGAAATTGCGAAGCTGTTGAGCAAAGGGGCAATAGAGCCTTTATCTCAAGCTCAGAGCGAAGGGGGGCTATACAGCAGATATTTTCTGGTTCCGAAAAAAGACGGGGGTCTCAGACCCATTCTAGATCTAAGACAACTGAACGTAGCGCTTTCAAAACGCAGGTTCAGAATGCTCACAACCAAGAAAATCCTCGCGCAAATTCGCCACGGGGACTGGTTTGTGTCAATAGATCTGAAAGACGCGTATTTCCAAATACAAATAGCGTCACGTCACAGGCGATTTTTGAGATTCGCCTTCGAGGGCCAGGCTTATCAATACACAGTCCTACCGTTTGGCCTGTCCCTAGCACCCCGTACATTCACGAAGTGCATGGACGCAGCCCTCGCTCCCCTGAAACTTCGGGGAATGCGAGTTTTGAACTACTTGGACGATTGGCTGGTTCTAGCTCAGTCACATACGGAGCTCATAGAACACAGAACCATTTTACTCGAACATCTCGAGAATCTGGGTCTCAAAGTCAACTGGGCGAAAAGTTCACTGTCTCCCAGTCAGAGAATATCTTTCCTGGGCACAGAACTGGACTCGCTGTCAATGACAGCTCAAATATCGCTACAGCGCAGATTGACTATTCAGCGCATGACAGAAACCTTCCGCCGCGGCACTATAGTCCCGCTAAAGAAGTTTCAAAGGATGCTCGGTCTCATGGCAGCAGCATCCACAGTTCTCCAGCTGGGTCTGCTTCGCATGCGCCCACTGCAGTTCTGGCTACAAGCGCAAGTACCGCGTCGAGCATGGACTTCAGGTCTCTTTCGTCTCAAGGTCGATCAGGAATGCGTCTCAGCACTGATACCCTGGAGAGCGACCGACTGGTACCAGTCAGGTGTAAGCCTGGGGACTTCCTCGAGTGTGAAGGTGGTGTCCACGGACGCCTCCACCTCGGGATGGGGAGCACTGCTCGAGGGCAGACCGTTTTTTGGCCAGTGGTCAGAACGGGAAAAGCTTCTGCACATAAACTGCCTGGAAATGATGGCAGTCGACAACGCGCTGAGGCGCTTTCGTCCCCAAATAGCAGGACACCACGTCTTGGTCCGCTCGGACAACATGTCAGTGGTAGCCTACATAAATCGCCAGGGAGGCATCACATCCCGAAACCTATACAGGTTAGCGAAACGCCTCCTGGTATGGGCTCAGCACAATTTGCGCTCGCTCAGAGCAGCGCATGTGCCTGGCCACCTGAATGTGGGACCAGACAGACTGTCCAGGAACAATGTTCCAGCAGGAGAATGGTCACTGCATCCGCAGACAGTCCAACTGCTGTGGCAGACATTCGGCAGAGCAAAGATAGACCTGTTTGCGTCTCAAGAAAACGCTCACTGCCCGGAATTTTTCTCAAAGAGCAGGGATGCGCTGGCCCACGTCTGGCCCCGCTGCCCGCTCTATGCCTTTCCCCCCATCACGCTCATACCTCAGGTATTAGAGCGGATCAGGGAAAGCAGATGCTCAGTGTTACTGGTTGCTCCGTTCTGGAAGAACCAGGCTTGGTTCCCAGTTCTTATGCAGCTGACGAGCACTGCCCCATGGCCAATACCAGTGAGGAGGGACCTCCTCTCTCAAGCCAGGGGCTCGATCTGGCATCCTCGCCCGGAGCTTTGGTCCCTACATGCGTGGGCCATCAACGGGTACCCTCTGATATCCCAGAGGGAGTGTTAAACACGATCATGCAGGCTAGAGCTCCCTCTACGAGACGGCTCTATTCCTCAAAATGGTCAGTGTTCTCCAGCTGGTGCACAGCACGCGGCTTTTCACCCCTGGACTGTGGAGTGACGGAGGTTCTCTCCTTCCTACAAGAGCTACTGGATGAAGGCAGAGCCCCATCCACGCTCAAAGTCTATGTGGCGGCTATAGCAGCGTTTTCCAAACCAACGCTTGGTCAGTCACTAGGAAGGAACGATCTGGTCATTCGGTTCCTTAGAGGAGCTAAGAGGTTAAATCCTCCCAGACCTCCCTCAGTCCCCATATGGGACCTTTCTACGGTCTTGGAGGCCATGAAGGGTGCCCCATTTGAGCCTATCCAGTCAGTAGATATCAAACACTTGTCTTTCAAAACGGTGTTTCTTCTGGCTCTCGCTTCAGTGAAGCGCATAGGGGACTTACAAGCGCTCTCAGTGAGCGCGACGTGTATGGAGTTTGGGCCAAATGACTCGAAAGTCATACTCAAACCAAGGCACGGGTACGTCCCAAAATCCCTCAATACACCGTTCAGGGCCCAGGTAATTTCCCTGTCTGCCCTGCCGGTCTCTAACGAGGAGAAGGACGCCAGCTTCCTTTGCCCAGTCAGGGCGCTAAGGGCTTATGTGTCCCGCACGTCTGTTTTCAGACAGACGGAGCAGCTCTTTGTTTCACTCTACGGACGTTCTAAGGGACTCGCCGTTTCGAAACAGAGCCTATCCAGATGGATAGTCGATGCTATAGCGCTGGCTTACACCTCTAAGGGCTTGCAGTGCCCATTGGGTGTCAGAGCGCACTCCACGAGAGGCGTGGCCTCGTCGTGGGCTTGGTCTAGTGGGATTGCCTTGCAAGATATCTGTATGGCGGCAGGCTGGGCCTCCCCATCTACATTTATAAGGTTTTATAACCTAGAGGTTCCCGCTCTGCAAGCTAAGCTGCTTTCAGTCTAGAAATCGGTACTGTCTGCCCCGAGTACGTCCGGCCCAGAATACCAAAATAGCGCGAGCAACGCTCGTTTAGATCGCGCAGCTCTATGGGCAATGTGTAAGACCCACTATATTCATCAGTCCAGGCCGGGGTCGCCCTGACTGAGTAAATACCATCACTATAACTGTTCTTATAGGATGCTGCATTACAGGAATGATGCTATTCTAGCCACTCTTCCTGGGCTCTCTGTGAGTCACTTATGATCATGTACTACATGAGCCCGGGCACCTGCCCTTGGGACTTTGGTGCTGGATCATAGCATGCACGGCGTTTTACACTGTTTCCCCTAGCGTAAGATATTACGCAGTACGAGAGTACCTCTCGTAAGAGAACGTACTCGGTTACTAACGTAACCTCGGTTCTCTCTAGAGAGGAAACGAGTACTGCGTATCTTGCCGTGCCTGCGCACGCTCCGGTTCGCTCCGGCGATGAAAAACCGGTAAGCTAGCCTTTCGATGCTATATTTATAGCCCCAGGCCACGCCCGTTTCGGCGGGACGTGACGTATGGGGCGCGAAGCGCCCCCATTGGTGATGACGTCACGATAGGGCCTTATCGATAGGCTGCTGCAGTTGCCGCAGGGCAGCCAATAGGCGCGCGAGCTGTCTCGCCTATGTCTGCATGCTGCCGCAACGCGTTTTACATTATTTCAAAATTAAGGATAATTTTTTGGCTTCAGTATCTCGCGGAAAAGAGATTTCCCCTAGCGTAAGATATTACGCAGTACTCGTTTCCTCTCTAGAGAGAACCGAGGTTACGTTAGTAACCGAGTACGTTTTGATTAGAATACATCACATCCGGTCGACCGGTCGCATACGGTCTAGCCGCAGAAGTTCAGATATTTCAACGCATCCGAAGCTCAAATCGGATCCGAAATTTCCGCATACGCATATGATCGGAACTCCCCGCAGCTCCCGTACGACTCTCCATTGGAAATGAATGACTTCCGGTCCGACGGCTGTCGTTTGTCGTTTGCAGTGGAAAGGCGGCTTTAGCAGCCTATACAGATAAACGCCCAACGCTGGTGTTTTTCTTTAAACAAATTCGTTTAGTCTTTAAAATAAATATTGTTTGTGGGCTAATTAATGCCACAATCATTTGTTTATTTTATTGGCTACTTTTATTTTTCATTTTTGTTTTGCATTGAATACCATTTAAATGATTTGCTGTGCACCGCAATGCCATCCTCCCATAGAAAGCCACGTTAAGAGCCACCTTTATTTTCTTTATAATAAGGGTTTCTATCGGAAAACGCTTAACGCATAATTAAATGCATTGCGTTCATATTCTGGGCTCATCTGCTTTTCTGTAGGATAGTATGGTTTATTAATAAGGTGTGTAGGCTATAGCATTTGATCTTTATCACTGAAGTAGCCTATTAAGCCACATTAAGCTTTTTCTTTATTATAAGGGTTTTCTATGGGAGGAAAATGCTTAGCCTAATATGCAATTAAACACAATGTTCGTATTCTGGGCTCATCTGCTATTAATAAGGTGTACAGAATTTGATCATTTAACATGAATGTCCGTTGGGGGCTGTTATTTCTTCAGCTTTTTGAACGTATGATAAAGACATGATTGGCTATCAATTTTATGTGGATAAAGGCATATTTTGTAGCCTACATGACTACACACTTGAGTGGAAAAAATTATATGTATGTGGCAGCAATGCGTCACCGTAGTTTTTCATTAACTTCGATTTATGAATAAAGAATTTTCCAAGCAAAATTATTAAGTTGACTATATATTGTACAGAGAAATTTGAGTCAGAAAATTAAAAGAAGATATCAAAATTAGATAAATGTAGGCTATGTTTGAGCCATGTTGTCCATTAATGAAACATTGGCTATATCATTCCACAGAGAAGAGCTATGTGAGCAATTATAGAATGGTCTAACGTTTCCGTTTCCATGAAGCAAAAGCTGCATTTTTCGTCTACGGTATACATTTTTAGATAATCTTGTTACAGGGGTAATAATGGTAAATAATTTTAAATGATATTTCTTTTACTTTGTTTGTAATTAAAAATGTATGTGGGTTACTCCATGCTCTACTCCAATTAATATTTTCATACAAGGGGGACCATTTGTATCTGGAGGCAGGGATAGATTTTGCAAATAAAATATTTTTTATTACTTTGTTGTTAACTTTTCTGTCTAGAAAAGATAGACCATTTATTTAAAAACACTGCTGTAGAAAGACCAACAAGTTAGAGCCTGTTTATGGAATATTCGCTTCTTTTTTGATGACAAATTTAAAATTAAGATAGGCTTTAATATTAAACAAAAATTCACTTTAAAGAAAAGCTTCCTACAAAACAAAACAAAAATCATGTCTCCCGATAGGCTATAGCCTATTGCAAATCCAATCTTACTCATGCTATTCACTTTTCGTTATCAACATGGGAAAAATAACATTATATTGGGACGACGTGTGTATCAGGCGTCTTATTAGGCGACGTACTGAGGGACGACGTGTGTATCAGGCGTCTTATTAGGCGACGTGCCTGGTTCAGACGTTATGATTTTTTATACATTTCTCACGTACGCCGTCGCCACGTCGCCGTAAGGTATACGTTACTACTGTGACGCCGCCGTGACGTCGCCGCCGGTCTGTCGTCTGACGTCTCTATCAATCCCATTCAAAAATAGACACGGACTGACGGCGACGGAAGGGTAGACTGCTCCTTCGCCTTCTTCAGGGTAGACTTAGAAAAGGCATGATCTACCCGCCATAATACGTCAACACTCAACGTTTAAACCAACATGAGATCACTGCCAGCTCAGCAGCCGAGCGACACACACCTGTTCTCTACGCTCCATAGTTCAGTGATTCAGGCCCAAACAAATCAGCAGCAAAATCCCATGGGCTAGAGGGCTTAGCTGGAACACACTGTTAGCTCTGGAGATTACAATTAAAAAGTGTGTGATAACATATTACCAGTATATGGTGTATGTATTACCAAGTAATTAATTACTGTAATGTAATTTAATTAGTAGAAGAAAGTTGATTTAGTAAAGAAAGATTACTCTTGATTTTTCGGTAATTTAATTCCAGTTATAATGTAAATGCATTAAAGACTATATAACAACTCTAAAACTATAGTGAATTTAACATAAAAATGTAATGCCTAATGTTAAAATGTATGTTTTAATGTAACCTTCCTTTAAATACTTTTATACAATTTTAAATTATTTATTTGAAAAGCAGTTTCATGTCTATCATTGTATTGTTCAACAGCTCGAGGTTGATATGGGATTATGCAATATTGCAATAGTTTTTAAAGAGTAATAAGTGCAGTAAGTTGAACATGTACTGTAATTAGTAGCTAGTAATGAATTACTTTTTTAGAGTGACTTACCCAACACAGCGTATTACAGCTAAATTAATCTAGTAAAGTAATACTTGCAAATACAGATTCGTATAGATATGAATCACATTAGACAAGGCTGAACTGGATCTGCCGACCTGCCAAAAATATTTCCTGATGTCTAAGAATAAATATTTTCCACAGTGCAACAAGATCTCTCTTAAATGCTACTTAGAGAACATCTCTTTATGGTTTTAATATGCCATGCAGGAAATACCATGATACAAACTCTCCACCATATTCATACTTTCACATTTACTGGGCCAAACATCAAAGTAAATGGACCGGGCCATTCTCAAAATAACAAACAGCCCTGTCTTCATTTAGTTTTAAGGATTAGGCCCATTTAGTTTACATGCAACATCGCATTAAAAAATAGATGTGCATTGCTGAAGGCAGCAAAAGAACAAAGATAAAGGTTTATGTAAGGATTTCAGACTTTGGTTCAGTGTAAATTACATATCTATGTCATGACAATCAGTCATCAGTGTGTGTGTGTGAGAGAGTGTGTGTGTGTGTGTGTGAGTGTGTGTGAGAGAGTGAGTGTGTGTGTGTGTGTGTGTGTGTGTGTGTGTGTGAGAGTGTGTGTGTGTGTGTGTGTGTGAGAGAGTGAGTGTATGTGTGAGAGTGTGTGTGTGTGTGTGTGTGTGTGTGTGAGAGAGTGTGTGTGAGAGTGAGTGTGTGTGAGAGTGAGTGTGTGTGAGAGTGAGTGTGTGTGAGAGAGTGAGAGAGTGAGTGAGTGTGTGTGTGAGAGTGAGAGTGAGTGTGAGTGTGTGTGTGTGAGTGTGAGTGAGAGTGAGTGTGAGTGAGAGTGAGAGTGTGTGTGTGTGTGTGTGTGTGTGTGTGTGTGTGTGTGCAGATACAGAACAGCGAGTCTCTGTAAAACCATTCAGAGCAAACAGCAGTCCTGACAGGAAGATCAACTGTCAGGGTTTCGTCTGTTCAACACACTGAACTATCAGCAACTCCTGCTGGTCTGACCTTTACAAGCATCTTATGGGATACAAAGCGCACACGGCACACTAAAAACTGAGCGCAGCACTGACACTGAACAAGAGGACTACAGAGACAATGAGACCGTTCCATTTATGAGCAAGAGAAAGCACATCCTGCCAACAGCTCTTAAAACCCCTCTGCCGTGCACAAACAAGGAGAATGTTCAACTGCACTGTTTACTGAAAGCTTGGGTTGTTAACATGGGATTTAACATTTCCTTCCTTTGCAATACGAACACAGGAAGAGCTGCCCCCAAAAAAAGTTCTCTCAGCATGCAAGTCACACTTAAAAATGTATGAATTTGAGTGCTTTAGATAAATGTCATTCCAAGCAGCGTCTTCAAACTAATTATTTTTGCGATCAGGTGATTTTTAGTGGATCCAAAGTAATAAAACTAACTTGTGTGTTAAATGTTTAGCTTGTGCTGTCATTCGCATATTTAATCATTATATTTAAATGTATTATTATAATTATTAAAAACGGAGTAGCTATCAATTATTAAACTATTTTAATCTATGTATAATTATTATATATATAGTGTTTCTGAGACTGGAAGGGTTTGGTTCATGTTGTCAACAGGTTGAGAAGACGCTGTTTTCTGCGCTGTGAAAGCAGATCTACTTTGCATACACTTCAAAAGGATGAGCACCACTATACGGAAAGACCATACGGAAAAAACAACGCAATTGTTACTGTAAGTAACAATTTGATCCAGAGCTGAAAATCAAATATGGTAATGGGGTGTTTGGTTTCCGACACGCACTGTAGTCGACGAATCACAACAGACTGGGCCATCAGACCAATCAGAGCAGAGTAGGCTCTTGGAAAGGAGGGGTTTAGAGATCGAATCTTCAGACAAGTCATTTTAGGCTCTTTGAGAAATTAGGTATAAGAAAATTAAAAAGTGTTAGAAATCATAGCATAAGAGGGGCAATTTAATATTAATTTAATTTTGTAGTAGTGTACAGGATTTTATTTATACACTTTCTCTTATTTTATTTTTATGATTTCTGCTCCATTTGCAACTGGAATAAGGCCAGTTTAGAAAGGCAACACACACACACACACACACACACACACACACACACACACACACACACACACACACACACACACACACACACACACACACACACACACACACACACACACACACACACACACACACACACACACACACACACACACACACACACACACACACACACACACACACACACACACACACCAATTCCAAGCTGACATTTGGAAAGGACTGTCAAATCAATTTTGAAATGCAACTGGATATTAAATGTAATGTAATATTGCAGCTCAAAAAAAGAAGAAGAAAGTAAAACACATATCTGAATTGTATTACTGTTTAAATGACTGCCATCTGGGTCTGCCAAATTATAAACATCATGCATCTCTCACTAAGACCCCCAACTAATTTACCGTCAAAAGAACGCACAGCCATTATTTCCCATGGCACTGAACACTTCAACGCTCGAGTCGCAGTGAAACACCCTTAAAGGCGAGCGAGAGGACACAGCCTGAGAGATGTCCTTTCTGCTTCACTTCTTCAGCCCATAAAGCTCCCATAAACCACCTACAGCGGGGTAAATAGACCCCCACCCCGGCCATCACAACACACTCACACATACACAAACAGCTCCCAGCGCTGACAACCAGGACAAATGATTCGTCCCCAAACATGACCCCATGTGCACCCTTCACTTCACCAGTTCATCTGGAACGAGAGTGCTGATAACAGCCGTGACAGGTCGTCTGAGGCCGCACTGCCATATTACAGATTTGTATATTATTTAATCATATTTTTAATTAGCTCCTGTTTTCATTTTAGTAATTTTGTTACGTGCTTTTCCCAATTTTTTTTGCATTTCTAATTAGCTTTAATTTATCTTTATTTAAGTTCTAGTAATTTTAGTACTTAAATCCACTAGTTGCCCAGGCAAATATTCATTTGAAGTTTTTTATGTTCAAGGTTTTCATTTAATATTTATATTTTAGGTAAAGTTTTTCAATTAATTAATGGTTTTGAATAACGACGCTGGTTTTCACGGTACAGTTGAGGTTCGAACTCTTATTTTGATTTCTTCACCATCAAAAACAGTCATTCTTAGTTAGTTGATGACTAATTGTTTGGTCTTATCATTACTTATGTGTTAAGCTCACTATAGCTTATTGGTTGTTTAACACACTGTGTGGGGTTTTAATCGACCCCCAGCCTCTGTGGGGAGATCTTTCAAAGGGTGAGAGATTGACAAAATACACACTTTGCACCCGTTTTCCATGCTAACATCAAACATATTTTTGCAACATGCTAACATACAAAAAACAATGTCAGTGTTGTTATTCTCAACTAAAACGATTATTGGTAATTGGGATAAAGCTAAAATAAAATACAATTTTTTTTATAAATCTGAAATATTGCCTTGGGAACTAGCTGAAATAAGCACTAAAATAATTAATACAAAATGTAAAAAAAGACAAAGATTAAAAAAAAAAGACAAAAGAACATAAAATTTAGCTTTTTTCAGTTAAAATTAAAAATGAATACTGCTTTACAATATTACAAATACAATATTAAAATAAAAGCCAACTCAAAACATGAACAAATACTATAATTACACTGATCCACATAAGAGTTTCCATGATGGTTAACATGCGGCCTTAGAAGGCAGCTGCTATATAGGCAGTAGGCAGCATACTAGATTTGAAAAGGCAATTTCTGATAACACTTTTAACTGAGAAGCCTCTGCGGGTTCTTACCGTAGAAGATGGACGAAGATGAGATCTCAGCCTTTGAATCCTCATACCTCCTTTGGTAGTTTGGGTCCCTTAAAATACACAATGCATTGAACTCAGCAAAGTTGTATATGCAAAGTTGTATTTGGCTTAAGGAGTGGTTACACTAGATTTTGTGCTCCATTAATTTTAATTTCAAACATATGAATGTGGAAGAATGAGTACACATTAAAATCTTAGTCTTTCACAAGATCATTTTAAGTTCACATTTGGTGAGCTTGAAATATTGATGAATGTGTAAAATGAAAAGTAGTTCTAAAGTGGATCTAAACTTGGCTAAAAATCAAACATGGACAAAACTCTAATTTTGGCTCTGTCACACAAAATCAATATATAAGTTTAATGCAAACTTCATACTTAAAGTGATAGTTCAACCAAAAAATGAAAATCGTTTTGACAGAATTTTAATTTTCGGGTAAACTATCCCTTTAAACTATTGAGGCGATCATCTAGTGTGACCAGCTCTTTAGTCAGTCCACATTAGTTCTTCCCAAGCCTAACCTTTTTAAGACCTTAAACAATGACGTAAACACCTCCACCTAACATTACTGCTACATGGTGTACTCTGATTCACAATGACAACAAGATATGCACAGCTACACAAGAATTTGATACCTTATCTGACAAAGAAAAACATTCAAAAGTGTTCTTTGCCGACACAGCTTGAACACAACACTGTTCATAGGCATATATTGCATGTTGTTTACTTGGTTTAAAGAGACAAGCAAGCAAGCAAGCAAGCAAACAATTACTCTATACACTTCTCTCCAAAAAAATTGGAATCGGTAAGATTTAAAAAAAAAAGTTATACTTTTGTGGAAACCGTGAATTTTTTGATGGATAGAAAGTTCAAAAGAAAAGCATTTATTTGAAATAGAAATCTTTTGTAACGGGATTAGAGGATTTTTATTAAAGGGATAGTTCACCCAAAAATTACAATTCTGTAATTTACTCATCCTCATGTCGTTCCAAACCCGTAAGACTTTTGTTCATCTTCGGAACACAAATGAAGATCTTTTTGATAAAATCAGAGAGCTTTCAGTCCCTCTATTGACAACCCAATAAAATCTGTTCACCATATAAAGCGACCATGTCTCTTTAGAAAATTTGGCCTAAATATGGATTAGTTTTAAGATCTCTTTATGATCTTTTTGAAGTGTCCAAAGTGGTAGTTGCATAGCGGTCAATGGAAGGACAGAAAGCTCTCAGATTTCATCAAAAAGATGTTTCAAAGAGGAACGAAAGTCTTACGGGTTTGGAACGCAAGTGATGACAGAATTGTCATTTTGGGTGAACTTTCCCTTTAAATGAATCCTGCTTTTTCTTGTCGATGAATCTCCTCTTTTTGGCCTAAAACAACTGAGTGCATGAAATCTCCCAAATTAGTATTGAACTCATGCTGATTTCTTGTCTTGTAAATCCGATTTATGTCACTACTGTAGTGCCATTTATCACCCAATGTCTTGATGCTCTTCCTGATTGAGGATTACTTTAGTTCTTACCTGGGAAGGTTTGGTTCGGGTATGGATTGCATTTCTTTGTTGCTCAAGTTCTCCACCACAGGAGAGTCCAGATTGGCTGAGCTGTTGCTGAGACGATCACTGCTTTCGTATCCAGATTCAGTGCGTTGGAATTTCCAGTTATCGGTCCGAATGGTGAGGTTGTTGATGCTTGTTTTAACCCTGTCCGGCTCTGGAAGTCCTCGACCCTCCGATTCCAGCGAGCTCCTGCTTCCCATGTCCTGCTTCTGCTCGTCCTCATAAATAGTCATTAAACTCTTAGGTTTGCGTTCTTCACGTCGGCCCCATGGCAACTCTTCGCTCTCCTGATTAAAGGTCTGTCTGCGAGAGTTTGGGGAGTTTTGATTATTATCAGTGTTTAGTACGCTGTCGACATTAAGTGCCTCTCGCATCGGCCTCCACGCACGATTGGCTCGGCTGCGAGAGCCCTGACTGCTGTCCGTCTCGTAGCCGTTGCCCACATCTAACCTTCGAGGACGATGCTCTGCGGGGGGATGAAGTGGGACGCGAGGCTGAGGTTGAGAGCGTGGTTCGTGGTTGTAGTGAGTGGTCTTAACAGGCCAGGGCTCCGCTTTCGTCGGACCTCTGCCTTGGCTGCTGTACAGTCGTGACTCCAGATTCTTGAAGCCATTCACAGGAGGCGATAGTGAGCGTGCGTAAGGCTTCTCAGGTGCTGAGTCTGGGGATGAGATGCAGAGTTACAAACTGCTTGATTCTCGGGAAATTTACCCTACTCATTTAACCCAACTGGCACTGAAGATACTCGCAGTGTGGTTGTCTTCAGTGGGGTCTAATATTTATTGTATAATACACAGTGAATAGAATTATCAGATGTGTCATGACATCTAACCATTTATTTATTTGGATCCATTAACTATTAGCAGTTCATACATACAACGACTTGATTACAATGTAAGATTATTTTTTTTATTTTTTTTTATTAAAATGGTTTTACCCCTGTCAGGGTGATACAATATCACATTGAAGAAAAAATTTTTTTTTCTTTTATTACATGTTTTGAATTATTATATATTTTTTTATCTATTTCATAGCTTAAGTCATGCAGTGTATCCAACATGCAGAAAAATGTAAGAAAACAAACAAACAAAACGATATCATAGTGACTGGGTGTCAAGATAAAAAATTATCAAAATATATTAGATATATATTGGTTGTTAAAATGTCGTGGTATGACTCATAAAAACGTAATATTTGTGAATTAACAATTCATATTTGATTTTTTTTTTAATATTTTGTTTTATATTATAAACTTTATTTGAAATACATTTATTTTAAAACTGAAACATATGCACTTAAGTTAAACTGTTCAGCACTTAAGAGTTGTCAATCTTTCATGACCAAACTGTATATAAAACTGTACTTGGCTTTCCAAACCGGACTAATAAGTGCATATTGCAACTGTGTGAATGTAGTCCTGGTTCACTCTCAAATTTAGCTGCGTAATTAAATTGTTCATTTACATTACAGAAACAATTCACAGATGCTGCTTCCAGCCTACAGGCCAGACTCATCCATATCCGACATATGCGAGGTTGCACTAATAGCCTGGATGACCTTTTTTCTAGTGAAGGTGGAAGAGTGACTCTCTTTGGGCAGAACAGTGCTGATATTGGCACTGTTAAATAGGCTGGCATAGAAATTTCACGGCAGTGCAAATCCATACTGCTATAGTGCCATTCCACCTAGTGCCAAGTACCTACATCGTTATGCACTATGAGCTTTAAAAAACAGCATTGTCTCATTAGATATTAATGTAACTTTGACTCGCGGTCGTCACACACACTGAAAATGTTAATTATCTGGCATAATGAATTCTCAAACAGCCTACACGGCTATCCTTCTAAAAGATGAAGGCAGTCTGGTCAGAGATCTACATGCTGAAGGCTAAAAAGCCATTAGTAAGCCATATACATACTTAAAAAGGGTAAAGCAAAGTCAAGCAGCTTGGCTTGCACACCACACTTTTACTGCTTATGAGCAATAAAAGGAGATGGTAATGTTGGTCACATGACACTCGCACAATATGGTGAGCCAGTTTCACTGCACATGAGGAAACGACTTTGTGATCCCCATAAGCTCATGTCTATATGGCCCAGTTATGTGCACTGTCCAAAGTGCCATGCTGTAAGTGTGCTTAATTGTACTGAATGTGCAAATGTAGTGTTCTTAAAATCTTACAAATAAATTTGGTTACACTTTATTTTAAAGGCATTCTTGTTACAGTGCAACTATACATTTATGTACAGAGTAATAATAAACATGTACTTATATAATTAGAGTTAGGATAATGGATTGGTTTAGAATTCGTTGCATGTAATTATGCATAATTTTCTGTTTTTACAACAGTAAGCACATGTAACATGTAACAAGGACACTAAAATAAACTGTTACTGTAATATTATATAAACTACTTACAGAAAATATAACATTAATAGAGGCCACTTAATTGTACTTAATGAGAGTAAACTTTCATGACTTAAGTCATGTCAAATGAAAAGTGTTACTTTAAAATACATTTAAAATCATTGTTTTAATACTCTTTTGTCATATTTTAAAGTACACAAATTTTGATGTGCTGACTAACATACTAAAACACATAAAGTACTTGATTATAATATTAACTGTAGTGTGTTATTTGATATTATATTTAAAAGTTAATGCATTTGAAATTAACTTGTTGCAACTTGATCAGAGGTCACTCTTCCGCAGGAACTCGACTCCGTTACCAGAAGCCAGTGATTATAGTTTATGAAGGCCTTTATTAACCCCTGGAGCCGTATGGATTATTTTTATGATGGATGGATGAGCTTTTTTTGGGCTTCAAAATCTCAGGTACTATTCACTCCCATTATAAAGCTCGGAAGAGCCAGGATTTTTTTTTTTTTATATATAACTTAATATATAAGAAGAAAAGCATATACACCTAGGATGGCTTGATGGTAAGTAAATTATGGGATCATTTTCATTTTTGGATGAACTAACTCTTTTCATGGAGAACCACTCTTTTCCATGTAATAAACGCAAAATTCCTCCTTTTGTATTCCACATAAAAAAGCAAGCCATACGAGTTTGGAATGAAATGAGGGAGAGTAAATGATTTTTATTTTTGCACACACACTCTTCAGACAAACAACTGATGTCCTTACTTTTCAGCAAGCAATCTTTTCTAAAACAGATGACTTGATCTGATGAACATGTTTCATTAGAAAGGCTCCAGCAAAGCCTTTATGGCCCTTCGAGTGAGTACCTCTGACCTCATCCAGCATTAGTGTGGTTATGCAAGTGGTGCATAGTATGAAAAAAACAAAACAATACTATGGAAGTCAATGGGGCCCATCAACTTTCTGGTTACCGACATTCTTCAAAATATCATCTTTTGTGTTCAGCAGAAGAAAGAAATTCATAAAGGTTTGAAACAATTTGAGGGTGAGTACATGATGGCAGAATTTTCATTTTTAAGTGAACTATTCCTTTAAATGGTAAAGCTTGCCCTCTTTAACAATGTAGGTAATCTAAATGTACTATGCAAACATCGTACGAAGCTGAAACAACCTCAACATTAACAACAACAGTGTGTAAAATTGTAGTTCATGACACATTTCTATTGACACTGTTTTAATCCCAAATTTCTTTGATCAAACCTCTCACCTACGCTTCTTTGCCCTTCTTAAAAAAAAATATTCAAATCATCTTACGTGGACTTACTTTTCAAAATCAATTATAAAACATTATAAAAATGTCATCGCAATCATGCGTTTATTGTCTTTATGTTTGATCAGTCAAAACGTCTCTTTCTTCATTTGATTAAGCTGTAGCGATATCTAATGCATTTGACCATATTAGGAATTTCTTGGAACGTCATAAGATTTATGGCTCTATGAATCTCACTTGTGGACTTTTTGCATGAGGGCACCCTATGGCATCCAGTATGAATGAAAGACATTACATGAGTGTTTAGCACTCCATAATGCTCACATCGCTAGTACTTCGTAACGATTTTAACTTGAGTACTTTTTCAGCAAAGTACTTATTTACTCTTACTTGAGAGCCATATATATATATATTTTTTTAGAACTTCTACTAAATTATTTCTTAAGTAGCAATACTTTAACATAAGTAAAGCTTTCTACCTCTCGTTAGGTGGACATACAATAGCTGTCAGTCATCTGGTTTATTTTACTGACTATGGCAGGAGTGATTAATTTAAAACAAAAATGAATATGAAATAAGAAAAATGCTAATAAAAACGTATCACACCATAAAACAACGAAAATACTACATTACCATCTACTGAACTCTCCGTTTAGAGGTGCATGACAATATTCAAAATATAACTGCATCACCCAGTTTGACCCATTATTAATTTGAGCTAAAAAAATAAATAAAAAAAAAGAGCTGGTCGCTCAGCGCAAGCTAGATTGAGGAACCGTTACAGAGATTACAATACTCAGCGTGAGGATGGAGCACACGTCAGAAGTAATCTGTGTTTTTAACACTTCTCGCTGACCCCGGGTTACATAAGGACCAGCAGAGCACTGTGAGCTAGTTTATTCCACTCCAAAGCTCTGCTAAAAGCCCAGAGTGTAACAACCACACATATGTGCTTCTCTAAGGAGGACAGAGAAGATATTTAAAGAGGACCTATTACTCTTTTTTTTGTGCTGTTGCTGTTTGAGCATCAAAAAGGTCTGAAAAGTTACAAAGCACAAAGTCACTCCAAAAGGAGTTATTCTCTATATCAGTAAACACCTGAAAGACTAAACAGAGTGTTACTGACAGACTGGGAAGAGAGGTGCTGCAACAATGCCTGGCGTTTTATTTAAATATTTGTACATAAAACAGTCAAAATGTAACACGCTTACCCCGGTTCCGCAGTGTTTCTGGTCTTGTCTGTGACCGGTCCGAGTCCTTCTTGATAAGGTTGATGGGAAGGCCTTCTTTCGGCAGCTCCCTTAAAATCTCTCTAAATCGACTCTTTGGATCCAAGTTCATCTTCACTGTGAGACAAACACGGATATGGTTAAATGCAGCACTTTCACTAGAGATGTAATTCTATAAATTTAAGCAATAGTTTACTATTGAAATTTACTGTTCCAGAAAAATCCTGCTAAATGAGGTTTCTGCTATAGCTTGAATTCATTAGCTTTACTAAAAATGATCATATATCAAGGTCTAAATCTAGCACTTTTTCTACAGGAATTCTGAAATGTTAATGCAGCCATTAAAAAAAACTGTCAAGTATGTTTTATGGGTCAGCTGTAAAATCCGTATGCACCACCCTCAAATAAAGCATTAGAGTACACTTGAAGTTAAGGATCATTGGGATGGTGAGATAAAGTGTGGCCTCTGCACTCTTTAAATATACCCCTGAGGCTTCTGGGAAGGACAGTAGAGCCTTAACGGCAATCAATGTGTGTGTTTTTCAGTTTTTCTTTTTGCTGTGCTGGAGGAGAAAAGCAGTGAAGTGTTACAAGAGAGCCATTGACAGATAACAAAAAGAGAAAGGACATTTCTTGCCCTCAAACACACGGCAGTCACATAACGGTCTCTTAGTGAGGGGTTACTAGATACAGCTGAAAAAACATCAGCGATCGCATCTTACATTCCAGAACATACTTAAAAGATACAGATCTCCTTCTGAACTTTGTAAAGTTTACTCTAACAGTGGCCCCAAGACGTACTTGGACATCTAAGCCACATTAAAAACAAAACAAAATGCTGTATATTACAAATATTGTTGCTTTTGTTTCTCTTTTTCATGTTGCTTAGGATAAAAAAAGCGCCTGAAAGCATATGCTAAATGCATAAATGTAAAACAAAACAAAAAACAAAGCCAAACATTGTATATAACGAATATTGATTTTTGCGTTTGTTCCTCTTTTGCAAGTCGCTTAGGATAAAAGCGTCTGCTATATGCATAAATGTAAAACAAAACAAAGCTTAAAAAAAGTAAAACAAAGCAAAAAAAACACTATATTATGAATATTGCTGCTTTTGTTCCTCTTTTTCCATGTTGCTTAGGATAAAAAAAGCATCTGAAAATAAATAAATGTAAAACAAAACAAAAAACAAAAAGGCAAACATTGTACATTACGAATATTGTTGTGTTTGTTCCTCTTACAAGCCACTTAGGATAAAAGCGTCTGTTAAACAAAACAGTAAAACAAAGTCAAAACAAACTAATCAAACTAAACCCCAAAAAACAAAACAAAAGACAAAACCCCCCCCAAAAAAAACAAAGAAAACAAAACAAAACAAAAAACAAAACAAAACAAAACAAAACAAAACAAAACAAAACAAAACAAAACAAAACAACTACAGTACATGGCTCAAAAAAGTGAAATTAGTTCTGAGAAAAACTATTTGATATTGTTTTATAATCAAATGCAGTGGCATTCATACATGTATGATTTAGGAATAAATACTTTCTGGTTCCACTATATATTAGATTCAGACTGCCTAAAAATACTGTCAAAACAAATGTAAACATGTCCATGAAATAAACTTATTGCAATGACTTGGCACAAACTGGCAGTGTAAGTTAATGTTACATTTTATTAAAACTTAGTTCGAATTGCATCTGTGCACCTGAATCGCTGAGGACTATAATAAAAGACTCATTTTGCACGACTTTATAAGCTACTTCCCCAAGCCAAAGGGAATATTTTCACTGCCTAAGGACAGAAAGCCATTACAAAGTTGATCTAAGAGCTTTTAGTGGAGAGGAAACTTCAGCAATAAAAAGAGAGACGCATCGAGCCATTATGGTTTGTAATAAGAGTGGAATGTGGGCTACTGGAGCACGAGGCGATACGTCTCCCTGCAGGACTTTCTTGTCTGTCTTTGTTCAAACATCCTGTACTTCTCTCTCTGATCCTCTGGGTATTAAAACACTTTGCGGGGGAACAGTGTTGCCTCCAACAGAGAACATTTTGATCACTGCACCGTTCATGAAAAAAGGCATGAGATCTGAGATGGCTGAAACAGGTAAATCAAGGTAATTCCTGGGTATTTTGGGTCTTTTGTTTTAAGGACACAATCTTGAGTAGGGACATTTGTTCTTGCCTTTTAAAGAGGAAAACATATTTGTCCCTCTGTTGTAACTAGGGCTTCACAATTAATCAAATTAGAATAGAAATCGTGATCCCAATTTTCCTGTTAACTATCAGAGTAGCTGGACACTTAGCACGTTTTTTTTTTTTTTGGACTTATTTCTCTATCGGACATATTTTAGTAATCATCATAAATTAGGTACCATCCGAAAACTTAAACACTCAAAACTTGAAATTAGACACTGCCTTACCATGGAAACGGTACTTTAAAAACCTTTTAGCAGGCTCAATTTTTGTGATATCAACTTCAAATTTGGAACACAACTTGGTTAGACATATGGCTTTGATTTTCTAGCAAATTTAGACATATACATACATATATATGTGTGTGTGTGTGTGTGTGTGTGTGTGTGTGTGTGTGTGTGTGTGTGTGTGTGTGTGTGTGTGTATATATATATTATCTTATTTTGTAAAATACATGTTCTATATAAAATAAAATGTTTAGTTCATTGCTTTACAGTAAACTTATAAAGACTGTATTCCAAAGCATTCATCAATTACAACCAATTAAGTTCAGATCTATGCTCAAAAAGGGGGGTGGACAAATATGAACGCAGTTGCTGCATGAAAGTGAATAATAGTCCTAGCTATAAGCAGTAAGTCACTGTGAGATGCAGTGACAGCAACTATAAAATGTGAGGTGTTCATACTTCAAGTAGTTTGAAGTGTTTCATATTGTTTTTTCTTTACCTGGCCCTCTGCCGCCACTGGTCTGGTTACTGCCACGACTGAACACAGAAGGAGGCTGAGACTTCTGCTTCAGAGTACCATGATTTGAGAAGAAAGCAGTCAAGTTTTCTCGAGTTAACTCCAACTTCTTACCACTCAGTATAGGAGTACCTAAGCGACAACAAAAAAATAAAATAAAAAATAAAATGCTTCAAGAACTACTGATAGTTCTTTTTTACTAAGTTTATTTGTTAATATTATTTTTTTTATATGTATATTACAAATGTGCACTGATTGGCATCTCAGTAAAACTAAAAATTGAAAGAGGCAGAGAGGAAGGGAAGGAAGGAAGAAAACACCCACAGCTTTCAAAGGCTATAACTTGTATTCATTCTGATTTAATTTTGCACTATAATTTATGAAGATTTTCAGTAAAATAAAGATACAGGCTCTAACACCTAATAAACACACGGATTTGACTGAATATCCATCATATGTTTAACAAATTGAAGAAACAATATTGCTATTTCTAAATGAATTTGTTTTGTAGTGAATCATCATTGTAAGTGGTGCAAGGTTTACATTTAGATTTACTACCAATACTAGTGGAACTAGTTAAGCATTGATTTAGGATTCAAGATTTTATTTGTCACGTACACCGTTACATACAGATTACAACTTACAACTTGCAGTGAAATGCAAACACTGAATTGCATATGCATTGGCTAATACACAGAATCTAAAAATAGCAAACAACGGTCAATTGGTGCTAATCGATTCTAGCATTAGACAGATTCACACTGACATTATCCTCTCTCTGAACAACAACAGATTTTTGAAGAAAAAAACCAGGTAAATCAAGGTAACACAAATTCTTGGGTATTTTGGGTCTTGTTTTAAGGACACAATCTTGAGTAGGGATATTTGTTCTTGCCTTTCAAAGAGGAAAAAACATTTGTCACTATGATGTAACTAGGGCTGCACAATGAATTAGAATAGAAATAGTGCTATTATCGTGTGAGGTTTTTACAGATTTACAGATATGCGACTTGTAATTAGCCTGTTAATTGTCAGTGTCCTGGTAGCGGAACAACTTTCTTTACTTTACCATATTTTGTGGGACCCTATATTTTGAGCAGCATTTTTTGAGACCGTCACCATCAGAAATTTGGAGCTGTCAATCGATTCAATAATTTACAGATTAATCAAATTTTTTTTTTTTATGCAGAATGAAACGTCAAACGCATTGTTAAATGTGTTAAAAGGAATTATTTTAATTATTAACCTTATTACTGTTTGTTATATTTTAATTTAATAAAATTAGTGGTCGACCGATATATCGGCTGATATTTGGCATTTTTAAAATACCGGCCGATAAGTTTTTCTGATTGGCCGAAGTGCATTTTTATGAGCGGCACTGAGAACGGCAGCGCCTGATAGCGCTCACATTCTCGGTCTTCATTAGTGTACGGTCTCTGTTTAACAGTCATATCTAATACATCATTAGACAGAACTGTTAAACAAAGAAAGTAAACAGTATGCGAAAAAGTAAAGCGTTTGCTTTTATATTATTA
Organism: Leuciscus leuciscus; assembly: GCF_965113295.1. Classification (NCBI taxonomy): domain Eukaryota; kingdom Metazoa; phylum Chordata; class Actinopteri; order Cypriniformes; family Leuciscidae; genus Leuciscus; species Leuciscus leuciscus. Next base: position 981,915 of record NW_028118563.1, read on the forward strand.
GTAAAAGAAAAAAGACAAACAATTATGCTATAATACTTTCTCATTAACAGTCAACATTCAGCAAATACGCATCTATATCCTTTAAACAAATCTCTGAATATCTAATAAACATTTAAATTTCACAAACCTTGCAGATTACCCAGCTGTGAGATCTTGGTAAGTGTGCATTTGTAGCCTGCATAAACGTGTCACTGTGCGTCGTGTGTAAAGTGAATGTGGAATCTCTAATTTCCCACTGTGTCATTGGTTTCAATGTGTGCTGTATGTAAAATTAGTGTTACCTTGTCTTTATTTGAAAAAATATGATTACCAGTGCGCACGAAATTACCAGATTACCGAGTGTTACAGTGTTTACTTCCTTTTACTGTTCACTACTCATATATTTTTAAACAATTACTTTATTTGTGAAAAATACTGTAATAGGATTGTAGATTGTATAGCTGTGTAGATGTGTAGATAAGCATGTTTATTTTAAGATAGATAGATAGATAGATAGATAGATAGATAGATAGATAGATAGATAGATAAATAATCGGTCGACCACTAAATAAAATAACATGTTTACTAACAGCAGTGATCTCTACTTTTTTTTTTTTTTTTTTACTGGCAACAAAAAGAGTTTCAAAATATGTCAAAGCAGAATCAACTGCAGTGTCTCTGAGAATTAATTAATTAATTTTTTTACATTTTTGTGTTGAATTTACCTGAATACAATAGAACTGCATTGAAAGGTTTTCTACCTGGTGCGTCTCCATTGATTGAGCTCTTATTTTGTCCGGAACTGCTGTTGCTCCGCTGGGCCTCGTCTGTTATCACAGAACTGCCATCAGGGTTAGTGTAGAACAAAAGCAAAGGCTGGAAGTGACCTTTGATGCATTTGGTGACCACGTCTTTCCACCTGGATCCCACCTTAAAAAAATAAATAAATTCAAGTTATACAGTTCTTTAGTATCGTTAGTAAAGTACATCTGTGAAACAGACAGCAATGAAGAAGTGATTATTATTAGACGTGAAGGCACGCATGCCTCAGGGAGGCTTAGGTAAGAGTACGCAGGCTGTACTACAAAGTCTCTCTAGGCAAACAGATGTAACCTTCCTTCTTAATTAACAGACAGAAGAGAAAGAAAGAGCGAGCAAGCAAGCGAGAGAGTGAAAAGCAGGAAAAGTTAGAAAGCAGGACGTGGACGCAGTGCTTCCCATTGAAGAAAAAATGATCTGAACAGTCAAAAGCAACCCAGGCTCATTGGAAAATTTCTGCAAAATTATATTACGTTGTGTCTTGCATGTTTCACGACATTGAAATGTCCACTGAGTGGACCATGTTCAGTTTTATCCAAAACAGATATATGTGAACCTGGCAACGTTTTATTACGTTGGTTGATGCATGTATCGCGAAATCGTTATTTTTGGGGTTTTCTCGCACACAAAAAGTATTCTCATCGCTTCAGAACATTAAGGATGAACCACTGTAGTCACATGGACTATGTTAATGATGTCTTTGCAACTTTTAAGGCCCAGAAAGGTAGTAATGACGTTGCTGTCTATGGAGGGGGTCAGAGAGCTCACAGATTTCATCAAAAACTTTATTTGTGGTTCCAAAGATGAACGAAGGTCTTACAGGTTTGGAACGACATGAGGGTGAGTAATGACAGAATTTTCATTTTTGGGTGAACTAACCCTTTAACCCTTAAAGACCGATACAGCCGGCCGCGGCATAAAATAACTGTCGTTCTAAAATGTTTAATAACTTTTGAGTCGCTAATCCAATCTGTATGCTTTAAAATGCACCGTAAAGATGAGATTCTCAGCTTTCCCGTGTTATCACTGTTGTCTCTATTGGTCATTCAGTGGCTTCGTAGTGCCGGTGATTGCGTCATCAAAATCTGCAGCAGTGATTCGTCAAGGAAACACATGTGGTTTCTTTCTCTGAGCCAAACAGGAACGATTGTTGATGCTTAGTCCCACCCCCATGCCCAGATTCGTCCAAACGGTCATCAACTCAACCAATAAACATAGTGATTGGTGTTTTTAACAACCAATTTCATTTCTTTATACATTTTAACAAACGCAATGCATTGAAAACTACGCATGAAAACGAACGGATGCAAAGTTTTTGACCATAGCGCAAAACACGAAAGAGCATGAGTATGTAAAACCAGTTGTTAGACGATGACCTGGTGGTGGAACCTTCCGATTCAGAAAATTGTTTGAATCATTTGCACTGTTTATTTATCTATTTGTATTTAGTTTGTGAAGATTATTTGCATTATTTGTTCATTAGCACTCAGTATATTACCCTCAATGAACCATTTCTTCATTTGCACTGTTTATTTCTTTTTGTATTTAGTTTGTGAAGATTATTTGTGAACCATTTGTTCATTTACACTCTGTAGGCTATATTGTATTGTTAGTATTTATATTGCACAGCTGTCAGTACTTGTTATATTGTTTGCATTTGTTGTTCATGTTCAAATTATAATATCATTTTGTAAAGAAAAATGTTTGCGTCAGTGTTCTGTTGTAATAACAACTTTTCTAATTACTTTACTTCCTAAACTTATTTGGACACATCTACATTGTCAGTAAATGTAATACACCTGTTTTAACTCAAAAACGCCTAGAATAATATTATAATAAATGGCTATAACTTGCTGAGGGATTGTTACATGTAGACAATATTTCATCTGGAAGTCTAAAACAACCAAGTCTAACTTTCTAAAGGAAAAAAACAAAACTTCAGGAAGTTCTGTTTGAGTTCACACTGAAAACACCACATTTTTTGCTGCCGTTTTTCTTAAAATCCTGTTAATTTAATAAATTCTCTGACAAAAGAAATGTAAAACTGTGACTTTAAATGGGCTAGATGGAAACTTTAGGCTCTCCTGTTTAAAATGATATATGACACTTGATGCTTCCTGCTTGAATGGGTTAGAAAAACAAAGAAAAGTACCGGTGAGTCAGGCGCCCCAAAAATGTTCTAGGTCTTTAAGGGTTAAACATACCCGATAGTGTTAACAAAAGCAAACGTGACACAAAAAAACACATTTTAGCTTGCTTGTACTAGAGGTCTGCAATCCCAGAGTGTGGCCCGGGAAAAGTTCAGAATTGCTGAGTGAGGGTGTGCGAGGGAAGATACTGATGTGTGTGTGGGAAGCGGGGAAAAGTAATGACTTGTGGGCTCCGAGAAATATAATTACCTAATAATAACAACTGTCACTGGTGATCTAAAGCATTGTGTGTGGAAATTGAAAAATATAGCACCGGACCGAGACAGAATCTAGACCTCTTCCTACAGGCTTTTGTCACCGGGAACAGAAGTAAACGTGAAAGTTTCGGGCAGGAGCGGGTCCTTTTATCGGGACTCATGTTTCACGAGACTACTTTGAGCGTTCCACATTGTAAGTGCAATGTTGTACCAGGTGAGCTACGTAGCAAGTTTGCCATGTCAGAAAAGCCAAACATATGGAGCTGGTTATGTGATGTAAACATCAAAATGTATTAGTTTACAAATCATGATCTATGGTAAAATGTCATAACATTGTTTTTGAAGTCAAAACCTTTTATTGTGGGAGAAACCACGTGAAAATAAGTCTTCATTAATCGCTAATCTGCCCCAGTAATCATAATTTGAGTGAAAAGGAATAAAAAGTTGTTGCCTCTAGTGTTCATTTCATCTGGAAACTGCAGTGATTTGTATGTATTAGTAAGTTTGAGTTTTGCAAACATGTAAGTAGAGGCATGTTTTTCCATTGTGCCTGTGTTGGTCAAAATGCAAAGCAAAAAAAGAGCAGGGAAGATTGTAAAAGAGATTAATTAAGATGCGCTTAAAAAAAAACTAATCAACAAAACAGCTGTAATTAAGTTAAGACATGAAAAAAAAAAGTGATAAGTTCTCTCTAGACTGTTAGCACACAAACATCTACTGTAATGCACATACTATGTGTGTGCGTGTGTGTGTGAGGGTGATCCATCTTGGCGGCAGCGACGGGCACCACTAGCCCAGTGAGAGCTGAAGTGCACACGCAAGCAGAAGTCGCACACTACTGACAGATTGATGAAGAGATATGGGCCATGCACCGCTACACTGGATCTCGACTTTTTTTCACTCTTGCTGGCTGCCCATCCAAATCTTTTATTTGGTGGTAATTAGTGACCGTTTAGGCTGTTTACTTAATAGTGACTGTTTAGGCAGGTAATAATGAGTGTTTGCTTTGTGATTACATAAATCAAAGTAAAAAAAAAATTTGAACTACACTTTAAAATAATCTTTTTAACGTACAAATAAAATGACAATAACACGTTGACCTCAAAATCAAGAGACATATATTTTGCATAAAGAAAAAGGCTGTAAATTAAAGATTTGGTGAAGAAACATACACAGTAAAAATAAAGTAAGTAAAAGCAAGTAAGTTTAACAAGGAAATACTATTTCAGTCTATCTATTTAAAAAAATAAAAATAAATCACATTTACATCAATGTGTTATTTGTGGTTTCTTTGTAAGTAATCGTGAAATTTATTTGCAATTTTTGAGTGAAACCAGTTTCAAATTAAATCCATCAAATTATTTTTCAGTGAACTATAAACTTCACAGCGAGAGTGAAAAAGGAGGAAACAGTTGCAGTGTCAAGTTACAGGAAGTAAAACGGATATAGCGACCATGTGATCAGTGAAAATGGTATAAATGTTTAGATATTTAAATGTGTGGACGGAGGGAATGTGTTTAATAACGCACATCACCAGTGCCAGGACTGCTGGGTAGTTGCTAGAATTATGAATAGTAGATGTGTAAATATATAGACAAAAGGATTCAATCCATAACAGGCAAGTATAGTCTTACCTCTTTAACATTGGCATCATCAAAGAAAACCCATTTGGATGATTTGGTGTGGTAGGCAAAGGCACAATAATGTCTGCTGGAGTAACAGATCATTCCCACCAATAGCAGCTCACTCTTCTTTGCACGTTCGTCTGTGACACGATAAAAGAGCTGCAAACACAAATGCATTTATTAGACAACCATAACACAACCCAAAAATCATTAACACTTCACAATAAGTTCCCTTAGTTAATGTTGCATTAACTTAATATAATTTATTAACCATGTCATCACTTGTTCACCCTCATATCTTCCAAACCTGTATGATTTTCTTTCTCCAGTCAAACACAAAAAGAGATGTTAGACAGGACGTTTATACGGTTTCTTTTTCTCCATTTAGAGAAAACGGAGTGACCAAGGGCCATCGAACTCCAAAAAATAAAAAAATAAAAAAAGTGCTTTACAAGTACCACAATTCTTCATACTTCCAGTCTGTTTTGGAGCTCGACAGTCCATAGTCAACATTTACTTTTAATTGTGCACACATGAGCAGCATAAACATCCAATTAAACATCTTTTGTGTTCCACAAAAGAAAAAAACAAAGAAAAATCACAGAACCACATGAGTAAACGATGACACATTCATAATTTCTGGGTGCATGTTTACAGCAGTTTCATGTGCTAGACTGCAGTCTTCTGAGAAAAACCAAAGAGTCTTCAGAATTAGAAGGCAGAAGTAGGTGACAAAACGCAAAAGTATGTATTTGCTGAAACAAGTTTAAATAAAGCAGCTATTGCACAACCAACACTTGTTCCTCCACCCCTGATTCCTGAATAGCTGGTTTTCTTTGGAGGCTCGTGAAACAATGGATTGCAGGCAGGCGGGGAGCCATTTTCCTCTGAAGTCTCCAACATCACATGGAGAACTAGGGAATGAATTAAAGCCTTTGTACTTGTCCAGGGGGTTTCTGCTGAGACTAATCCAACTGGAGGATGGTAACATGGAAGTGGGCGAAAAGTAGAATGAAAGCTATTTAGCATTTGTGACAATTTGGGGTAAAATAACTGATTCTTCCAATCTAGATCTTCGATGCCAAACCAAATTCACAATGCTTGTTTGTACAGCTCTATAAGGAGATATGAAAGGTCACCTACAGATGCATTTTAACATATACAATGCATACAGCTGCACAAACAGAACAGCCATCTGGTGGAAAACAATTCTCAAATATGGCTTTATACTCCCACATATGAGGCTGGTAATGAAGGCCGTCTACACACTCGGACACCAGATGACCTTCCACTGTAGTGGCTTTCTGGTCATCAAGCGTGGGCTATGCAGTCACTGATGCAGTTACACAACCTCAGTCTTATGAAGAGGATAAACTCCTACTTTGTTTCATACATATGTTCCAAGGCACTAACCATAAATCGGCCTCGATGACACCAGCACCAGATGTGCTATAAAAATAAATAACTGAAAAAGAGTAACCGTGGGGAGGTCAGAAGCTTTTTATAGCCATTTAATCTGGATGGAGGCATCCTATGAATTCTATATTTTAGATTACAGCCAGGAATAAGATATTTCTTACTGGATTTCCCCACAACGACTCAGTCTTCAATGACATATAAATGAGTAACCTACAAGTTGATTAGCAGATTCTTGTAAATTTAGGTCATCTATTTCCTAAGTGTGAAATATGGAAAAAACTCTTCTTACCAACTATCATATTTTTTATCTGCTAAGAAAAAGAAGTACCATTGATATGTGTAATTGCATGGGATTGATTTGATGTTTTAATGCACATATAAAGGGATTGTTCAACAATTTTTTTTATAAAAATCAAACCAATATGACAAACCGTTTTGGTTACCATTGACTTCTACTGCATGGAAACAATGTGTGTTTTTTTCCACAATAGAAAGAAAGTCTTACAGGTTTAGCATGACACAAGGGTAAATAAATGTTTTTAGTTAACTCTCCCTTTAAAAACCATCAATGTAATGTTATTTGAATATGGTATTAATCAGTATTGTAATACATACCATGGCACACCAGCCACAATAATTATTAGTAAGTAAAACTGAAGACTTTATTTCATCCTCAACACATTAAAATTTATACCAAATTGACATTTGAAAGTACCTTGTAAAGTATAATCAAATGTGACCAATCTGGAAGTACATTAAATATTTATTTTTCGTTCAAATCTTTTATTCTGTGTCACCAAGATGTTCTACAAAGCATTGTTTCATGATCCCCTGGTGCCCTGTAGTGCTTTTGTAGTTTGATTCTTTAGGACGGAGTCAAGCACCTTTCTGAAATGAGAAAGTTTGCTAGACAGCATTCTTACCCCTGAGAGGTTGAGGTGTGGTCCGAGAGATCGGAGGACGTCTTCAGTGAGGTCTGAATGTTCTGAGTCCCACACAAATCCAATGGTCACGATTTCTGGAGAGTTCATCAGCACGCGCCGGATCTTGATTCTCTGACCACAGTTACTCTAGTGAAGGGACAGCGATAAAACAATTATTTATTTGTTTGTTTTTGAACTGTTTTTGTGTGTGTATCTTTAAATGCAAATAAGCTGCTGCTCCCCACCCCCTTTTCCAGAAGAGGGTGGAGCCTTTACAGCTTGTGCATTGGATACTCTGCCAACAATCTCTATCATGGTTACGCTAACATGACATTGCAGTTCTTTGTCATCATGAAAGTTAGGGCCTGTTCCACTGTGACATCCCAATGGATGCATTCCTGAACAGCTCATTTGAGAAACCGTTTCTGATTTACGTGGAAAATGGCAAACAGAGTGGATGTATTTTTACCATAACAGGGTGGTTGTATACACACTGCGGACACATAATTATGTTCAAAAACAACGTAAAAGAGAATTTGCTTTATAGGTCCCCTTTAAATGCGTCTATGTAGTTTTTATTATTTTATTTAAATTATTTTAGCATTTCAGCTAAACTAAATGCCTTGGCAACTACCTTGAAATAAGTGTTATGTTTAAAAATTTATTTTATTTTTTTTCGGTTAATGTTCATTTTAATTTATGATTTTATGATTTATGATTTTTTTTAGGTTTTAGATTTAGTTAACTATAATAACCATGTTTTTACTTTACTTTTTTACTTTAATGAGATGCATGCTTCTGACAGTGACTAGCACGATGACTTCCTACTTCGCCGGTTTAAAAATGCAGAATGTGTTGATATGCGAGAGGAACGTTCCGGTCTCATGTTTCATCTTGCCGTCACATAGAGGTGTTACTCTTGCAGAATATAAGATAAGAAGGGTATGTGTGTTTGTCCTTGTGTGTGCTTAATGACATGACATCACATCACATCACAGAAAGAGCCATCATATTAGTGCATGATGGTGTCCTCTAAGGGCTAAAAGCTCTAGTAAATTCTACATTATTAATCAACATTACCAGACACCTACCGGACAGTTACGCATATCTCCAACTGTGCTGGCGGCTTTTAGCAACTCCCCAAACATATCTGGGCGCATCCTTTCATCTCTCATCTCTGAGGCTTGTTGGCTGGAGTGCAGAGAAAGAGGAAGAAAGAGAAACCGAGATAAAAAAGCAATTTGATATAAAAAAAAATAAAAAAAAACAGTTTCAGGTATTTTTATCTTTTTAGGTCAATATACCAACAAAAACACGTCTCAAGTTTCTGGCATGATGGCTGGAGAGGGTCTCACTTACCAGAGGGCTGTTGTGGACACATAGTGTACAAGCTCAGTGAAGGGTAGCGGGTCGGATGATGCACCACAGCTCCTACACACTGACTGTGGGGAGAAATCACACACACACGGTGATGCATGCTAATATATGATGTAAAGCCTTAATTACACTACTTTATATGATGTAAGAGATGTCTCAACCCACATAAACTGTGTACAACCTGAGGGTGTATCCAATTTAAAAATTCCTTATATGGGCAAAACAAGAATGAACACTTTCTTGTGTCCAAAAAGCAAATCACACAATGCTTTACAGGGTAGTCTCTCGTGTACACAAAATGTACCGCGGCTTAACAATGGTTTTATGTATTATGCAATGAGTCTCTTACAGTAAAAACAGTAATATTGTGAAATATTATTACAATTAAAACAAGGTTTTCCAAAAAATTTAATTAATTCTTGTAATGCAAAGCTTTACTCCAGTCTTCAGTGTCACATGATCCTTCAGAAATTATTCTAATATGCTGATTTACTGCTCAAAAAACATTTCTTATTATTATCTGTTCAAAACAGTTGTGCTGCTTAAGTTTATTGTGGAAACTGTTTTTATTTGTAATTCTTTGACGACTAGAAAGTTCTAAAGAACAGCATTTATTTGCAATAGAAATCTTTTTTTAAACTATGTAAAAGTCCTTACTGTCTCTTTTGATCAATTTGATGCATCCTTGCTGAATAAAAGCTGAATACAAATGTAATGACCAAAGCGTTTAAACTGTAATTTATGTGACACACTATATACACACATGTCTACCATGTTATTAACGTCTAATACCATCACAATACTATTACAAGGGCTATGTTTGTTCCCATGCCTCAGGAGAAGGAGAGGGAATGGATCCTGAATTAGTATTCCCTACGACTATTCCGCCCACTGTACCCGACTGATTGAAAACCACCGTCGCAGGATAGCGATCAATTCTCTATTAGTCACAGGAGGCGTGTCTGCATGCACATGTGTGAAGGAGTATTAAAGCGCTACAATACCTGTTCATAAAGTGCCATAGCAAACTTCTGATGAGTGATACAAGATTTGGATGTGCAGGCGTCGATATCGTCATCTGGTGCGATGTGCAGGTGAATCCTTTGTAGAATGTTCTCCTATGAAAAATACAAAAGCCTACAGTTTGTGTGTGTCATGAGGCATTTTACACAAAAGTATATCAAAATAATAATAATACATATTCACACACACACACACACACAGTAATTATGTTGACATGAAAACAATAATTTATTGTATTACCAGATATATACACAATGGATTTGATTGGGCTGGTACAATGATGCCTTGGCATGAAGTGAATGCACTCTAAGCTTTAGTAATTTTCCCCAAGCCTATTATCTGCTTAAATACACCCTTTCAAACCTGAGAACCGTGGGTACATTTAGCAAGACCAATAGCGCTGTTAACACCAATTTGCTTTTTGAAAGGAGGCAAGATTAATTTTCCCCAGTAAAGATTAGCTTGTTTTAAAACAGTCCTAGTTCAGTATAAAAAGGCAACCCGGACAAACAGACAAAAGCATTGTCGGGATAGCCTCTTTAGCCAAGCGCTGATAGAGAACCTGCATTGACTGAGAGCAGTGTGAACGCATCTGTGCACTCCAGGCTTGCTTTGATAGAGATCATTCATTGATTGTGTTGTTTAGGGGAGCACTGTAAATGGACCTTTACTGAGGTAATGACTGACTCTCCACAGTCCTGCTGTGCTAAACAGAAATTGATTACAGGTCCCAGTTCTAAGCAGGTTTACTGCAATTAGGTGGCCCTAAGAGAAATCCTGCACATACCGAAGGGGTAAACATGCTTACTTCAGCTTTCCAGAGAGAGAGAGAGAGAGAGAGAGAGAGAGAGAGAGAGAGAGAGAGAGAGAGAGAGAGAGAGAGAGAGAGAGAGAGAGAGAGAGAGAGAGAGAGAGAGAGAGAGAGAGAGAGAGAGAGAGAGAGCGAGAGAGAGAGAGAGAGAGAGATTAGGACAAGGGTGCATGAACTGTGCTGTGTCTGAGCTTCATTTGGAAATTTTTATAAAAGTTGACAAATGACTAAATTAAAGATAAAAAATGACTATATTAAATTAAGTACTTTGGTTGGATATTACCCACAAATGTGACAAATTGTAAAAAAATTGAGAAGTCACGCTGCCAAAGACTACCAACAACCTGCACAAAAAAAAAAAGATAATAATAGGATAAATGTTATAAAGACGTTTATAAAGTCTAAATATATTTTTATCTAGAAAATAATAATAATAAAAAATATTATTTAAGGAATTATAATAATACATAACATAGTATGCATTCCTTGGCTATATCAAAATGTCTGATATGTTGCATTGATCGTAATGCACTTTATGTTAGTTCATTAAGAGTATGATATATAAAAAAAATAAAAATACATGTATACATAAATTTTTAAATCACAAATGTTATCCTAATTTTTTTTAATACTACTGTAGTATTTTATTTTTATTTATATATATATATATATATTTCTATTATGCTTTAATTTATTTCAGTTTTAGTAATTTTATAGTTTTCATCTAATGGTAATATTTTATTGTATTTCAATTAACAAAAACTTTAGTTAATAACACCCATCTCAATGTTTTGTTTTGAACTTCAAAACGAAAACAAAGATTACGATAACGATAAACGATTTCAATTGATTAATTCTGAGAGATATACACATCTGTAGTGGTCATCATGCATCAGTGGGTTAAAACAAAGCTACAAAAAGTATATACTATATACTTTTCTTTTTTTTTTTCACAATCAACCAGCCCTACATATCAAAATGTATGCATATCATGGCAAGTTCCTCGGTCTGACTCACAAAATCACACACAAAGACACTTACGAAGCACTCAGCAGCATCATCCATGAAGCCTAACTGAAAGCGCTGCTCATCCTTAAAGGTTTCGGCTAGGGCATTACGCAGGTTGTCTGAGGGTAACGCTCGCTCTCGGCTGTGCTGGAACTGACAGAATATTCCCTGCGAAACAAACATGAAGTGCTTTTTAACACTAACACTTTTCATTAAAGAAAGTATTAAATACTGCTTTATGATGAGTTTGGCCATGAGAATACCTTCAAAGCGCAAAAGATGCAGGAGTCCCCCAAGCAGTAGTGGTTTGGAAGCTGACGAAGACTCCGTCTGAAGATATCGAGGTGCCAAAGCACCTGGAGTGCATGGAAATAACAGGAAATTCAGATTTAGAAATACATCACCTCAATGAATGACAAACATTTACTACATCTCTGTTCCAAGCTGAAATGAGCCGCCTCACAGTCTACTTTCTACATAGGCAGCTACTTTCTAAGGGTGTGTTCACACTTCAGTTCTCTTGGTCCGGCACAAAAAAATTATACATTTAGTCCTGGTTTGCTTAGCATTGACGCCGTAATTTTTTTTAAACTAAACCTAAATTTGCCATTTCATTTGCCATAATTTGCCGACTACTGTTTGAAACAGCCCTATCTAGGTAGGGATCTCCTCTAAATGGTGTGCTTCTCCTCCAAAGTATCTTTCTAAACTACTCATTCTTCTGATTTTGCATGATGCTTCAAAGTGACAATCTTAAAGTCAACATCCAATGTCCATGCATTTTTTTTTTTTGCCTTTTCTTATTGGGAATCCTTTTGTTCTTAAAACTCTGAGAAATATGACTCATTGTCCTTGCTTGGTGGAACAGCTTAAGGGAGATTAGGCTATGACAGAGGGGTGAGAGATGTTCATCTGTCTGTGTGTGTGTGTGTGTGTGTGTGTGTGTGTGTGTGTGTGTGTGTGTGTGTGTGTGTGTGTGTGTGTGTGTGTGTGTGTGTGTGTGTGTGTGTGTGTGTGTGTTTGGACTGGCAGTGTAAGGTTACTCTTCACTCTTGTCTCTTTCCCTTAGGCCCCAGACAACTTAGTCTGAGTATGACCTCCTCACTCCATGGTGATGAGTACAGGAACAAGATAACAGAGAGGAAGAGATACACTCAATCATAATGTCCATGATCCTATCCAAGAGGGAAAACTGGCTTGCAGTAACTAGCAGACTAGGAGCATGACAAACACTGTTGTGAGCAAGATTTGGGGGTTGATGGGTGGAGTTGGGATGCCGTAAATACACTGAGGAGGAGATGACAGGTTGCTGTGGTCAGAACTCAATGTGAGTCATAAGCTAGTTAGAATGTTTACAGGGGTGGGTGATATTTTTACATTACTCTTGTAAGTGCAGTTGATCTGACTTTTATATGTAGATGATATACTAGGTAACATTATTTCGTTTGTTCAAAGTTGAAGCCATTAGACAGTGAATGTTAATAAAGCCATGTTAAATGTCATTATGTTCATGATTAAATAATATGGTAAAATTATTACCATTTCCATATTCATTTACCTCAAAGTACCATTGGTAAGAACCAATCTGTGTGGAACTGTGAATATATATACAGTTCAAAAGTTTGGGGTCAGTAAGTTTATTTAAAGAAATTAATACTTTTATTGATGCATTAATTTGATCAAAACCTACAACAAAAACATTTAGTTTGTTACAAGAGATATATATTTCACACATGCTGTGTAAAAAATTTATCATGGTTTCCACAAACTTAAGCACAACTGTGTAAAAAATTTATAATAATTATAAGAAATGTTTCTTGAGCAGCAAATGAGAATGATTTCTGAAGAATCATGTGACACTGAAAACTGAAGTAATGATGCTGAAAATTTGGCTTTTCATCATGTAATCAAATTTCACAATATTACACTTTTTACTGTATTTTTGATCAAATAAATGCAGGCTTGGTAAGCGTAAGACTTCTATCAATAACATTTAAAAATCTTAATGATTCCAAACCTTTAATGGTAATGTGTGTGTATCAATTGATAGATAGATAGACAGATGGATAGAGAGATAAATGGATGAAAATAATTTTAAAAAAGCTCCCCCAGGCAAACAAACCTGCACTGCACTGTTGAGGAAGCAGCTGTTCTGTCCCGGCTCATTTAGTAGTCCCTTGGTGGGGGCCAAGGACATCATAGATCCCGGCTGGTAAGACTTGGAAAGATTGCCTCCTGGTCTCTTGAAGAACTTGACCCATGCCATTGGATTTGGGGTATTTGCCTTCCTGCTGATGAACAGTTACTTGTTAAAGAAGGTTTGAATTGTAATTTCAAGAAATGATTTCACAAACAAAAGATGGAACTGTTGGAAAAAGGTTATGACTATTTAACTTGAGGCTTTTAAGGTCTGCTTCCCAGTCAATCATTGAGTAAAAGCCTTTATTTTTGCTACTGACCTGTATGTAAGAGGTCTCTTGATGTGTATGTCCTAGACAGGATGGTTTGATCATTCCCTGAATTGAGTTGGGGAATTTGGCGAGTTGTTGGCGGATACTGTGGCCATAAGGCCTCTAGTGACTCGCAGCATAGTTATAAAGCACACATGAGGTGTCAGCTGGAATCAGTCAACCTTTAAAGGGTCATCCATGTTTCTGACGCTACTCTTGAAGGACATCAGCCTTAGGATGAGCAGGACTCACTCTGTGGAGAGAAGCAAATGCATGAATTCTGGAAGCAATGAACATGCCTGCTTGAATAACTCGCTCGCAATTTAATCTACACTTTGAATCTGAGCCCGACTAATCACATACATTGATTCCTGCAAATTGAGACGCTAACAACAACAACACAGAAACGCTTGTCATTATAAACACCTCCTTATAAATCATTAACGGGAGGAGTGGCTAATCATTCAAAACTGTGCAAAAGTCAGTAGGTCAGCTCATCCAACTGGCACTGCTGAGCTAAATAACATTATTGTTTAACTTTTTTATGACTTTGCACCGACTTGTTTCTACAGAATGCAAGGTGCCAGCAAGCTGACATCACGGTCTTGGCAAGTGCACAGAAAAGCAATAAAAGACTGAAAATATACAATGGCAGCTTCTTTGTTGCTTACAATCGAAAATCAGTATATTGTGCGGTTAAAACAAATTGTAATATTTATATTGGCCTTAATATCTTTTATATTAGGATGAGTCAATCATGACGTGATAACATTGCATTAAAGCAAAACTGTAGTAAGTCAAGTAATTTTTTTATATAGTGCTTTATACAATTCAGACTGTTTCAAAGCAGCTTTACAGTAATACACAGAATCATAACAGTGTTCATACTGAAAAATTAAAATGTTTAAACTTAAAGGTGCTCTAAGTGATGTTGGGTGACGTCTCTTCTTGTTGACGTTTAAAGTATTGTCAAACTAAACGGAGGCTAGCTAGACCCTCCCTCCTCATCCGCGCACTAACCCCCCCAAACCACAACCCAAATTTTTCTTGTCGGTTATTGGCTGGAACAGTTTGTTATGTTTCGTGGTGCGGGTTAGCCCAGTTTGTTTTCGTAGCAGTTTGTGGAGCCTGGGGTGTCTACAGAGACCGTGTTTTTTTTACAGTGTATTCAGGGGACAGGCAGCTAGCGGATGGTGAGGAGATGTTTGCTATATGTGACAAAAAATGTTTGGCCTAAAAAACGTGAGACATCGCTTAGAGCACCTTTAAGCAGTAAAGCAGCTCTACAGAAGGTAATGGTGCTGTTATTCATCTCAAGTCAGTTCAATGTTAATTCAGTTCAGTTCAATAAATGTTTAAAGTTAATCAATTATGAAAGGAGTTCAGCTCAGCTATAAGCATCTCTACAAAGGACAATACTGTCATTATTCACTTTGAGTCAGTTCAATGTTGATTCAGTTCAGTTCAATAGTGTCGATCTTGCAAAGTTGATCTATTATGAAACAATTTAAATTCAGCTT
Organism: Leuciscus leuciscus; assembly: GCF_965113295.1. Classification (NCBI taxonomy): domain Eukaryota; kingdom Metazoa; phylum Chordata; class Actinopteri; order Cypriniformes; family Leuciscidae; genus Leuciscus; species Leuciscus leuciscus. The sequence continues at coordinate 997,276 of NW_028118563.1, forward strand.
TGAAGCAGCTCTACAGAAGACAATAGTGCCATTACTCAGCTAAATTTAGTGCAATGTTGAGTCAATTCACTGATTAAATCAATTGGTTAACTTTACAGCATTGACAAAAGCAGCTCTACAGAAGACAAGTGTCCTTATCCAGCTCAAGTTTCAATCTCATCTGGTAGTGTCAGTGCAGTCCGATAATATTTCAGAATATTACTGAAAAAATTAATTGTCTTTTAACATCACTGTTGTCTAAACAATATCCTTCTTGTGTAGTTTTTTTTCATCTTTATTGCAGCCAAAGAGGTCAAAGCTTCCTGATAACATTCCCATTCATCGCAGCACACAGGGTAGAATCCATGTGGAGTTTGGGAAGTTCCAGGTAGCAAAGATTTCAGTGCCCAGGGATGATTTTGACAATGCGACAGCACTAGAAATGGCTGACTCCCTTGAGCAGTGCACTTATTACAGAACCAGGGAGCATTTTGAAACACACCCATGGATCTGAAAACATGCTCTCCACCCTGACTGATGCATTGGAGGAGTTTTACTGTATGCAAACTCTCATACAGTCCTACTCCCATAAAAAAACAAAAAACATTGCAATAATTTACCATTTTTGGTCGATGACAACCTTTTTTCTGCTTAGTGGCCCAATGCTCCATTCTTCATCACGCAGCAGTTTCTGCATAACTACATGGTTTTAAAACCATTACCACAACTTTATACTGATTTATCGTTTCTAGTAGGCCTAGGCAATGTTACCCAAAAGTAGTGCTTTGTTTAAGAGAAAGAATCTTTTCAAGATTTTCTGAGACCATGCTGAAATAATGCATTCCTGTGATACCAATATTAACTCTTTCCCCGCCACTGATGAAAATTTTCATCATTTGTGAGAACGCATCCAGACCCAAATGTCCAGCTTTCCGTGTTTTCACTGTTGAACGGTAGGGGGCGCTATTACACATCTTCTGAAAGAGTGCTGAACATCCTGATCAAAACACCGGCAAAGAAGCAGCAGAAACAACCAATAGCATAGGGAAGCAGATGCATTTGTAAAATAACAAGATCATCAACAATAAACAGCATATAAATCAAAACTTCATAGTGCCTAATGTTACTGAATGAAATGTTGACCCAGGACGAGCTATAACTGTGCAAGCTTTGGGGTGTTGATGGACTCGATCTACTCCATCTGTGTTTTGATCATCGTTCTGAATCTGATCTGGATATAGGGCCCTATCTTGCACCCAGCGCAATTGACTTTGTACAGCAACGCATGTATCATTCCTATTTTGCACCCGCGCACAGCGGACTTTTCCCTCCACAGACGCACGTCGGTTAACTAAGAAATACACTTGCGCTCCCGGGGGCGGTTCAGCGCAAAGAGGAGGCGTGTTCCGGCGCAAACGTTCCCTCATGCTATTTTGCACGTTTAGAAAACAATTCCGCCACTAACCGAAAAAATCTAGTTAAAGTCAGTGGCGCGTTGCGCATGTTATTCATATGCTATTTTAAGGGCGCATGCTTGGCCATAATCAATGTAGCGTGTGCACAACGCGCATACACTTTGATTCTCTCATCTACACAGAAGCAGCAGTTTTCATTTTTGCAAAAGATAGATAGATGGATAGATGGATAGATAATTATAAAAGCATACATCTAGCTTACATATTTACCCAAATTATCATACGCCTGTTTAACCGAAGTTAATTTGGGTGTGTTTCTCCATTCCCAATGTCACTTCTCTGTGTTTTACGGCCCTGACGAGAACCGTCGGTCTCCTCGGCTGTGAACCGCTCCTGGCGTGCGTCTGGAAAATCCGCCGTTATAATAGGAATCCGCTATAAAATAAGCGCGTCTGCTCTTAAAGGGAATGTGAGATGACGCTCTGATTGGTTTATTTCACGTTACGCCCAAACCACACCTATGAATAATGAAGCTACTTCAGACCAACCCATTTTAGATTTGCGTCGGGCGCAAGAGGCATTTATCCCGCCGGTATAATAGCAACAGCGCCCAAGACCCGCCCACAAAGTTACTTGCGTTTCGCTCTTGATTAGGGATGCACCGATATGAACATTTTGGCCGATACCGATAACCGATAATTCTTTATATTTCAAAGCCGATAACAGATATATTGGCCGATAAATCTAAATCCAAATTTTTATATAATTTTTGAGAGCCTGATTACTAAAACCACTGATCGATAATCCTCACCATTAAATCCATGTCTCAAACACAATTATAATGATGTTCTCAGGATAATTTTATGTAGCCGATATGACAGACTTGTATCACTTTACTGTACTTTTACCGTTTTTGAAGTGATTCCAATCATATTTCAAGCAGTTTAAAACCATCATGTTGAACAGTGCGAATCTGAAGAGTCTCAGCTGGAGGAAATAATACATTATTGATCAGCTTTAATATGTCGGACACATTTTCTGATCGGGCCGATAACGATAACATTAAAAATGAACCGATATCGGCCGATACCGATATGATGGCCGATATATTGTGCATCCCTACTCTTGATACTTGCGTTTCAGATCGTTAAAATAGGGCCCATAGTCTTTGACAAAAATGTGTTTTTCTCAGCTTTTTGCTCAAAATGTTTAAGCTAGAATAAAGCAGGTTGTTCTTTCTTTTGATATATTGCATGTTTGATATGTTGAACATATTCAAGGGGGCCATGAAAATTCTGTGAAAATGATAAAAATGCTGGCAAACTTTTTTTTTTTTTATGCTGGCGGGGAAAGAGTTAACAACTGAACAGGACATTTTTTGGCTCTGAGATTGTGGTGTGGAGGTCTGGAGAAGATAAACCGCAGAACCGTTTGATTTGGTGAAAACTGACCCAAAAATAAGAAGATTAACTTTTGGTTTCAAGTTCAGTTTCAGCAAATGCTGTTAAACTATGTTTGTCCCAAAATGACCTAGACTACATATTTGTCTCCAACTCTTGT